>NC_136147.1:1800000-2335000 GCF_965212315.1 Lampetra planeri
AAGCGCATTCCAGACGGCTGCAGAAGCGCATCTGAAAGAGCACGATGCAGTGACCGTCATTGTTTAATCGTTCGCCAAAAGCTGCTGCAAGGATGACCGGAGTTCGCGTGATGGTTTATGCTCCTTGACTAGACCAGCAAAAGTAATTATTGTTCATTTGTGGCAAGCACTCTGTGTGTAATGAGTGCGACCACATTATGTATTCGTTCAGCCAATGCAGCACGTGCTAACCCCATTGCTATCGTGTTCCGTTGACTTTCTGTTTTCATATAATTGAGTAACATAGCATAATGTATGATCCTATGGCAGTCATCAGCATAGGACTGGTGCTCCCATTATACCTTGAACGTCTCGTGACATAAGCATAGTGCACATAAAACTATAAACTTTTTTTTATTTTACCATGTAAGGCCCACAGCTCTTTCTCATAAGCAACCTGGCCACAAATGATTGCTAAACGAAGTGGCTTATCACGTGGTAATTTATAGCAGCCGAATACACTAAACGCATGTTGATTCTAAATGTCGAAGGTTAAAACTGGGGAACCCGGCGAAAAATCCACGCGACCACGGGGAGAACATGCAAACTCCAAATATACAGGAGGCGTCAGGGTCAGAATCGAACTCACGACCTCCTGTAGACCAGGTGAGCATATAAAACACACAGGCTTGATTTATGAGAATAGATTTTACTCTTTTTGGCAATAAAACAGGGGTTGAGATGTTTAAAAACCAAATAGAAACCTTTTGCAAGCAATCAAGTCCGCATTAACCACATGCACTTGTGGTGAACGTACAAACAAACATGCTCTGATTGGCTTTATATCCTTATTTTATCCTTAAAATGTCCCATTTTGTAGCTGCTCACCCCGAGCTGTGAATGCTCTGGAAGTGGCATTGTGCTCGTGCTGTTCGCCTTTTGGCGTCGATCTCTGGTCTAACACTGCTGCTGAGACTGGGCCCTAAAGAAGGCTGCTGTCTCTGGTGTAGACCAATCCGTTTCAAAGACAATACGTGTGGTTAATGCAGACTTGATTGCTTGCAAAAGGTTTCTGTTTGGTGTTTGAAAATTTTAATACAACCGTTTAATTGCCAGAAGGGTGAAGCCTACTCTTATACTTTGATATTGGCAAGAAAGGTCCCCATGCTGTCGCCTTGATTTAGACGACCAACTCAAGAGGGCCACACATGGGAATGATGGATCCTTTTACACAGAAGAAAAACAATGAGATATAATGTATTGCGGTTTCATCATTTTAGGACTCCTCAGTGCACCATAGCCATCATTACCTCAGGGCGACAATAAACCAGTTCTTTTCATAGGAAAATCATTGGTTATTTTTGATGGGAAACTCATCAAATGCAATTCATGAGAAACTCACCAGACAGAATACAAAAAAGGTGTGTATGCAGGCTGGAAGCAAATACGTTGACGAGCTTGCCAGCTGGTATTTATTTTCCTGCAATCATATGGACTATAGAGCAGAGGTTGACCTGAAGTAAATCGAAATTATAAACGTGCACGTGGCTTTGGACATCTGCGTGACAAAAAGAGCTTCATAGCTCCGGTGCGAGTAAAGATTCTGATTCTGACTCATTCTTTTTACACTCGCGTTCAAATCGCCCTGAAATTATCCATCCAATAACCCAGCGGCCGATCAGTCAGTGGTTGCGGTAGACGCGAAGATGTCGTTTGTTGTTTGGCCACAAAAAACCGCAACATCTCGGTTCGTTTCTGGAAAGAAATCCCCTTGATATCCATGGCTGCATTTAGCCATGCTTAGGGTTCAATTTGCTGATAAATGTGTCATGGATACATAGAGTTCTCTCCAAATAAACTGTATAACTTGAAGCTATTTTATTTACTAGGTGAAGCCCACGAAGCTATGAGCTCTTTATTCGAGGCGACCTGGCTACACATGACAGCTCATCGACGTGGCTGATTTACATAATCACACGTGGGAAGGTATAGGAGCAGCCAAATAATCTAAGTTCATGTTTCTAAATGTGGAGGAGGGCAAAAACCGAAGGACCCGGAAAAAAAATCTCCACGACTACCATGGGGAGAGAAAACACCGCAAATATACAACAGGCATCGTCAGGGTCGGGATCGATCTCACGACCTCCTGCGTACCAGACGAGGGAGATAACATCTCGCCAACCGACTTACCTTTGTTAAAAAATATTCTTCCATCATACAGGTTTTTTGGGTTAGATCGCATACATATATAAATGTGTCGTAAAACCCTCCACCACCCGACACAGCCAATTAGTAAGGTTTGTCACGTAAACAGAACATGCCAATTCGTAACTAGTACAGCACACCGGTTGTGTTGGAGAGCAAAGCCACGACATTATCTTCATGAGCGTTCACATTGGCAATTCGGTTGCGCAAAGACTGCTCGTGGCAGGGGGATGAAGGGGGTGGAGATTGCCAGCTGCAAACGTGGAGTTATTCTGCGTTGTCGCCCTCCGGCTTCTTTTCACGTTGCTCCGCAGCCCGCTGCCCCTTTTCGTTCCACGTTGGGACGTCGTTTTTTCCCAAACGGTGCGACACGCGGCACGACCCCACGACATCTGAGAAGGAGAGAGCCGTGGAGCAGTACGAGTGGCAAAACCCTTCGCGGCGCCAATTGTGCCGTTCTCATAAACACCGGTTTCATCAGTGAGAATTGACCGATTTTCTGAATACCTCCTGAAGCTGCTTATTTTGTCGACAATATACATATTTTTTACGCGAAATTGCACGACCTGTTCGATGTCGGGGGGGTTTCAGAGTTGGCAAAGCTTTTTCAGTGAGCAACAGTTGAACCTTATGGCGGTACCCCGTGGTACCATAGTACCCCGGCTCTCACATAATTTCTGTGATGCAGTCATTTTTAGTCTGTTGATGGTCGGCGATGTGTCAATCGACTCATCTCGACGAGCTGTACACGATGCACTACGGTGCGTACGAGCGTTCAGGGTTCAAGCGCAATCGTCCTGGCTGCGTTTTGACGTCACGAAGTAGCACTGATTTCTGATTGATTGGTCACCAGTCGCAGAGTTTAGTACACCCCTGGGAAAAATAATGTCCTATAAATAAAATATTTCATTGCCTCGGCAATTTAGTATTATTTGGTACCCCGGGGTACCGCCATACGGATCAGTTCTCTTTTCTGTTCATCCGGCGTCGGCATCGCCTGAATAATTAACGTACAGTAAGAAAGGCGAGGGTGATTTATTGTTCAGATGTGCATAATTAAGTTATGAAATGCACACAATGGATGTTATTCAGGTCGGGCGGCATTCACATTCCGAGCACGGCTCATACAGCAGCCCCTGAGCTGGGACCATCACAATGAATGGGTTATTAATGTGAAAATATAAACGCCTGTGAGCAGGCTTAGATTATTCATATTGTGTAGCACAATGGACATTGGGCTGCTCGGTCGATGTGCCTTGCATTGACTGGCAAGTGATGGCGAGATGTTAACTACTTCGCCTGAATTTCGATTTAAAGCTTTCGTGACTGCAGGGATTCATCTTCTTGGTTCTTTCACGTAGAAGGGAAATAATAAAATAATACAAATAAACCATAATAAAATAAAATTCTCACGACGTTTCGGCCACAACACAAGCAGCCGTCCTCAGGTGAAGAACAGAGCTGTCTTCGCCTGGTATACAGGAGGCCGTGGATTCGATCCTGACCCTGACCCCTGTATATTTGAAGTTTGCATGTCTCTCTCCCCGTGGGTCGGGTGGTTTTTTTAATCTCCAGGTCTTCCGGTATTTCCCTCCACATTTACGTAGAATCAACGTGCGCTTAGAGTATGCGCCTGCTGTAAATGTCCACGTGATAAGCCACTTCGTTGAGATATTTTTTGTGATTGCCAGGTCGTTTCTGCTTTAAAAAAAACCCTATTTGAATAGCTTAAGTGTTTCTTGAGTTGTAAGATTTACCTTATCTTATCGGTACACAATAGCTCATGCTCGACACCGCTGGCAGGATAGCCTCCACGGTAGTAAACTCTAGAGACAGCCCCCGTGATAGCGGTTACTTTGGCCTTCTCTTCCACGCTGTCCAGACATCTTTTAAGAGATGGTTAGCATTTTTCGATTTAAAGCTTTCGTGACTGCAGGGATTCATCTTCTTGGTTCTTTCGGTAAAGTCACGTAGAATGGAAATAATAAAATAATAAAAATAAAACATAATAAAATAATATTATTTTATTTTATTAAATTATATTATTTTATAATAATAAAAATAAAACATAATAAAATAATTTTATTTTATAAAATAATATTATTTTATAATGTTTTATTTTTATTATTTTATTATTTCCGTTCTACGTGACTTTAACGATAAAACATGATAAAATAATATTATTTTATTATGTTTTGTTATTATTATTTTATTATTTCCATTCTACGTGACTTTTCCGAAAGAACCAAGAAGAAGATGGTGAGCACCCACACTTTATCCCACCACACCCGACCTTCCGATCGACCTAACCGTGCTATGCCCATTGACACTGCTGGGTGTAGAGAGGCAGTGGCGGGTGGGGGGGGTGTTAGGCGTTTTGAGAAGCGTGTACTGTTGTTTCAACCGCCACGCCGGGACATGGAACTGGCGACAAGACCACTGTGCTAACCATTGCACCGCAGCAGCATCTGTAAACACAGTTTAACACGGAGGCTTTCGCGACTAATATTATTCATAATAAATGTGTTTGGGTTAGTTTGCGTAAGTATAAATGTGTCGTAACCCTCCACCACCTGATAGAGCCAATTAGTAAGGGATTTTTCACATAAACAAAACGCCAAATAGTTACTACTTCAACCGTCGGTGTGTTGGAGAGTAAATCCCCAACATTTACAATTTGAGTGGTACGACGTTTCGCTGGTAATTACATCCAGCACCATCGGGCGATTTTTCACACAGCACAGGGCAGTGACGTGGATCACTTTTCCCTTGTAGAAAAGGGCTGAATGAATTGTGATTCACTATTATTCTTGTTATCATCATGAACACCGGGCAAACGTTGACCCCTCCATTGATCCCACAGTAATGCCATCCCACAGTCCTGGTTTCTGGCCTTTGGCTAGTGAGCACTGCTGTCACCACTTGGAGGCAACTGTGGGAAACTTACTGCGACGTTTTTGGTTATTGCTGCAGTTGTGTTATCGTGGAACCCGGGGCTGATTACTGGCAGAAGTGTGTTTATTGCCAACACACGAGTTATAGGTCACATGGTACCTCATCGGTGCTCTCGCTGGCAAATGAGCGAAATATCATTATGGCTCTAATTGCATATTATCCTGAATCACTTCACCTAATCGTCCTAATTCCAATTACAGTCTTGCGGTATTATTGGCAATAGGGAATTCATGTCTTTTGTCCCAGAGCATTGTTATTATATTTTGTGCATTTGCTTCGACACAACAGCGTCTTATTATGGCGAATGCATTCACAGTGTGCGCTGAATCTCAGAAGCGGCGTTTTCCTTTGTAATGGACCACAAGTGAACTGCATGAAAAGACTGCCGGCAATGTTGGTGATAGCGTCAACAATGGAGCGGCAGCCGTGGAATTGAGCATGTCTTGAGACTATGTCCACGTTGGAGATGGAGCGATGAAGTTGGGACGTGTGCAGGTGCTCAGTGGATCATTATCTCCGATCAGCTCGGTTGGCTACGTACGGTTCGAAATAAGTTCTACATACATCACATCGCAGTATCGCGAGGGATAGCGGTGGCTTTGGGAGCCCTTCATCCATCAGTGGATTGACCTTGGCTGATGATGAGGATGATAAATACATTCTGCAATGAAAGTAGATTAAACCGAGTGGTAGATAGATAGGTTTGACAGTGGAACTTCAGAAGTAGTTACATATTACAGGACCATTCCCTGACATGATGCGATGTGTTAATGCACGAATACAAAAATAAATTGCAAGTTCGTGACATTATTTTTTTTGCGTAGTGTCAACAATTGTTTTTGTTGAGCATAGAAATTTCGAAGCAAAGCCTTGAACCACAGGGGCTGCTGTGTTGTGTCGTCCGAACATGTTAGTTGATTTACAATTATCAGCAGCTATACGTGAGACATGTTAACAGGGCAAAACGTGGCGGTGAGGGTTTCAAGTCTCAAGTTTATTTCGTTTCACGAGGTGAGAGGTCAAGAGATAAGAATCGTTTCTATTGCGCAAGACTTACCCGGGTCATCAAAACGACAAGAGCAAGCTGCGCACAAGAATCAAGCGATGTAGAAGTCGGCGTGTAAGCAAAGCGTGCTACGGTGGAACTCGATATCAGTGCACAAACATGACCATCGTTAAATTAAATATATTTGCAGCCGAAAACTTTGCCGCGGAAATATTGCTTTTCTAAGCGGAGTATGTGTAACGAATAAAGGTGTCGCAATGCGTGGATTCATCAATCAAAATTGATTCTTCAGCTCGTGATATTTGCATCGAATCACGCGTGGGTAATAATTTGTGTGTTTAGGTCCCGAGATTAAATTTCACACCATGCGCAAGGGGGGGGGGGTGAATTCACAGCAGGTCGTCAGCATCCAAAACCGCGCATGCACAACGTCAGAATGGGGTCTTGTCTGGTCACGATCCAGGCTGTACGAATCTGTAAATTAACCAATATGGTAATATGGTCTGCCTATCTTCAGATTAACCCATAATCCATTGTGTTTTATATGATTACAATAAAAACCCCCTCTGACCTTTGCACCTGATAGGCTCACAGTGATGATGATGTCATCTGGCCCTATTTATCACCGGAAGTGGGAAGGCTTCTAACCAATTCTGGCAAATTTCTTGATGAAGCTGGTTGTGATGAGCACCAAAACGTCGTAATCAATTGTAAAAGTCGTGGATTTACTTGCCATCATAACGATTTCCCGAAGTAATAGCTAATTGGCAAACATTTTCACGTGAGGAACCTTACTAATTGACTATTAACGACATATTTATATTTATTATGTGTGAAGCCATTTGCCCGTACAAAGCCAGCTACTGATGTGGTGCAAAGTTGACTGTCGGGGGCTTATTCTTAATTTAAAGAAAGGTCAAGAGGCCATAAACTGCCAATGCCGTTGATGCCGTCACACTTCACCATCTCTTCCTGCTACGAGATCCCTCAGCTGTTATCAAGTCACCACTTGACCTCCAGGGTCTGCTCAATGTAAGTGGGCACCGGGATTTAGGAGTTTCGATAACCCGCCCTCCTTCATCGTACACGTGTCCTGGCCATGACAACCACCTCTCTGTATGATTAACGTTGACAACACGGCGCAACGAAAAAAACATCTTCACTCACGTGACCGTGTGAGCGGGGACGAGGGACCCCCATGCGCCCGAGTGGGAAATCGGTACCACCTCAGCCCCCTTGCCACGTGGCTCAGAGGCAGAGCGAGCGGCTCGCAATCGGAATCCACTGTGACGGAGGAAGCGAAACGGTTGTGCCTGCCGATTTATGTACACGGCACGTTCGGGTGAACTGTTCAATAGCCCCACTTGGGTCAAATTGGATGTCACGTCACTCACTGTCTGTTGAACCGCTGATAAAGTGATGCCACCTCAGGTGGTACCGACATGCGACATATTCGGCCTGGGCTCGTGGACTAACCAACTGCCGAGGAGGACCGAAGGTGGATTGATGCATGGGGGGGACATAGGAACGTTGCAATAAAACAAAAAAATTTGTGCCAAAGCTGTCGACACTTTGCCGAGTTTAAGCGATGCCGCTTTTTGTTTTCGAAGCAAGGGGGCGAAAATTGTGCGCGCAATTACTCCCGTAATAGCTTCTCTGGAAAAATGCATCATTTCAGAAGAGTGCTCTCACTGTTGCGCCTCCACAATTCAGGCAAATGGAGCAATTACCTCCAAACACACAGTGCATTCAGCAAAGCCACATCCGGTCACCAGCAATTAAAGAATGCATAATCGTTACCCTGTAAAATTAAAAAATAAACACATATACCGGCTGAAAAAAAAACGAACAATGTTATTCCTGCAAAGAAATGTATTGTAATGAGATTTGCCATTAAGCCCCCCCCCTCCCCACTATCAAATTTCTGATAAAGACTCCAGCTAATAAATGTAACGTTGATTAAAAGTGCAGCTTGGAGCCAAAAGTATAGATAATTGGCCAAATAGAAAAGGGACATTCACAAAGGCAAGATAATCTATTTAGCAAAAACAATCATTACAATTACTGCAGTTACACAGCAGCGGATAAACCAGAGTCATTGATTGGTTTGCTGCCGGTTGAATCGGTTGTAAAGTTATAGGGTAGGAAAGGTAAAGGTGCAGCCCTGCAATGGCTTGGCTCTTGCCACTGTTAGTGGAAGGTCCTCCGTAGAGAGCCCCCGAGTAGTTTGGCCTCCTCGTCCACGCAGGACAGACGACTTTGAAGAGGTGGGCATACCCACACTTCTCCCCACCACGCACGATCCGCCGACAGCGAAGGACCGTTGCGCCAAAGGTGCGACCTTGTGCGACAGGGTTCGCATGACTGCTCAGGCTGCCGTACATCGGCGCGTCTCGAGTAATTTGCTTGATCCACGGCTGGGGGGGGTGAGCGACCACGGGGAGTGCGGCGCGATTCTTTTGAGGGGGCTGGCGGTCCTCGCTTCGGAAGTCGACAAGCCCAACCGAAGGGAGCGCAATTCGCCCGCGGGAGTTTGCCCATCGAGACGGTGCGACAGTGCCCAAAGAGTGACACCGCGACCGTCTACCTCGAACCGAGCTCTCGTGTCGCGAGGGCTCCGATGCGGTGGTGATCATTTACAACGACGAAGGTGTCGTTTTGTTGACCTTCTCAAGCCACTGCAGCGGAGCGCGGTACCACTGCATTGCAACACCGCGCCGCCGTGCCCTCTAAGGACGTGCGGACGCAAATTAATCTCGCACCTCCGATTAGCACGGTTGGCTACGTACGGTGCGAAAGAAGTTCGAAGTTCGTACTACGTACGTACGACCGCCGGGCAATTATCTCTTCTAGCGACGTGCCCAAGCCAGTTCGCTCGAAGTCGTTGTGATGTCGTCTCCAACGTGCGCTCTGACCCATGCGTTCCTCCTCCTTCTGTCTCTCAGTGTAACTGCAAGCGAGTTTCTCTGCGCACTCCAAAAGATATTGTTACATTTTCATTTGTCAACGTGCGTGTGATCCACATGTCATCGCAGGGTAATGTACACTCATTAAAAACGCCCATCCTTTGGCTCATTAGTATCTTGCTTCTCATTATGAAGTCAAGCTTTTTTTTTTCAAAAGTGCTCAATCCTGCTGTCATCCCCCCCACCCTCTATTTAATAATATTACTCACACGCCAGGCAGTAAATAAGTAAATATTCACATAAACGCATCTCCAAATTCCCCCCCCCCCTCGTACAACCTGGAGGTGGAACTCATTGGCAGGCCGAAGCGCTGGGTGTTTGTTGAGAAGACTTGGAGCAGCGGCTTCTAGTTTGGGGTAATGAGCCTCGCTTGAGGGATCGAGAGATGGCTCTACGGCGAGCTCCGGGCTCGTCGGGAAAGGTTGAGGCGAGAACAGCGGAGAGGCGGATGGGACGCGCTCAATGGGTTCTCTTACAATCGCGTTATTTATAAATGTGTCGTAGCCCTCCACCACCCGACATGGCCAATCAGTAAAACAGTGTCACGTTGACAAAAGACAAATAGTTCACTACTTTAGCCCACCGGTGTGTTGAAGAGTGAATCCACAACATTTACAAAAAAAAAACTAAATCTCGCACGTGTGGAGTTGTAAACTCGCGTGTGTTTTGTTTTTCATTGCCGGGAGAGAGCCGTTGTTTACACGAGCCGCCGTGCATGGCTAATTGTCTCGTACCCTAGAGAGTAGCGCTCGGGGGTAGGGAGGGGAGGGATACAAAAAAAAACCTCCGTGCGTGGTGTCTGCTCATTCGTGCGGTTTCCAGCGCGTTCCGCTTCTTGTCGATTTTCTCCCTCCCTGCGCTCGCGCGCGCCTGCGGCCCCGCGTTCCGGGGGTCCGTCGCGCGCGTCGATATTACGACGCCTCGAATTGGTGTCCAGCCCATATCTCTAAATCGTTACGATGAAGATTGTGTCGTTGAATGACACTGCTGTGTGCGTTCGTGTCCGATCGCCGGCTCTCGCCACTCCCGACGTCCAAAACAATGAAAGACATTCGTGGCGAATGCGTTTTAACTTTAATCACTGTGCAGCATTACCGCTGCCATTTGGCTGTCAGGAGGCGCATACTCCCGCAGACCGTTTTACGATAGTTGGGTCGCTAAGAATGGCACTGATTGACACGTTTTTGCTATGTACTATGTGTCAATTGACACCCTATGGGCAATCCTTGAAGGTGAGTGTTCCTCCCGAAGCAATTTTCCACGTGACATAACTTAATGAAACTACATTTTTTTTTTTACTTACACCACTGCGCAGCATTAAAGGGTGTCAGCCTCTCCCATGATGCGTTGCGTGCCAAACTGCTTTTTTTTATTTGCCATTGAACATTTAAAGTGTTCATGCATTGGCTCTGTTCGTGGGGGTCCCAAATCACTCACAGATGATCCAAACAAAGGCAGCATCCGTCGATAGGCCTAGAAGCAGTTGGAGAAGCTTGGAGCCACTTCTGCGGCCTCCTTAGATCTTGAATTGCATTACTACCAATACGACAGTGGCCCTGTTTGAAGTGAGAAATGGAGAGAAAAGTAATGTTTTGTTTCTCTGAAAATCGAAAACTTTTGGTTGCAGCTTTTTAAAAAAACAACTTCAAAACACAAATGTTAACACATCCGCGGATATTCCCTGATAATAACCTCGATATACGCGCATAATGCTGCACAATTCACCTTGCCATATGCAATGAGAATAGAGGACCTGACTTTATTTGATCAACTCCATAATTCCATGACACATTCTTGAATGAACAAAAAAGCACACACACAAACAATAGCCACGGGTAAATATAAATTATGGTGACGTCACAGCAGGGCTTGTGCCAGGCTAGGTGCACACGTTATGGCTGTCACGTGAAGTGTGGAAGGATCGCAGCTGGCAAAAAGATCACGGGACAGACCCAGGTGTTATGGATTAACTGACCGAGATGACTGCGAAATGCCCCACTGTGCCATCCCGTTGCGTTTTATCCACCCATCGTTGCGAGTGTCAATCATCCGCCCTCAGTTTATTACCTGAAGGGCATCTAACCAACTTCCCAACGCACACACAAATACCACGTAGACAAAGACCACTCGCGATAACCTACCTTGGTTAAAAGAGTTGCGCATTTATAAAATAACCTATTTACTTACAGGTTCGTGGTGTTAACAGGATACTGTGCGTGCATATTGCGCATTGCGTACTCGCAAACTCATCAAGGGAGTGGCAATAATTCTTGACCTTTGCAGAACTGACAGGGAAAGGGATAGGCGAACTGACCCTTCGCGTCACCGCTGTCTCTCACAATGGGCCGGCTGCGGGCCTTGGCACCAATCCGTCACGCCTGTCATATTCCAGCGCGTGTGCAGACGTGCGGTAGCGTGGAGGTGTGTGTGGGTGTGTGTGTGTGGGTGTGTGTGTTTGTGGGTGTGTGTGTGTGTGTGGCACCTGGGTCTGCCCCGTGACCTCCTGCCAGCGGGCGTTCGACACTTCACGTGGCCTCAAGGTGCACATGGCCTGGCACAAGCGTCGTGGTGACGTCACCGCCACTTAGTGGCGAATGGCGGTTGTTGTTGTTGTTGTGTGTGTGTGGCCCATACGTGCACTACTGGCACGCGCGCGCCTGCACGCGCTCACCACCGTGACACTTTATTTTGGTGATTTTCGAAAAGTTTTTTGGTTTGGCCATGTTTGTTTGTTGTAGTACAGAGTTAGGCTGATTGCCTTAATCTAAGTTGTTTTGTGGTTGTTGTTGTTTGACTTGCATCCCACTGGGATTTTTGCACATTTTAGTGTACGGTGCTTTTCCTGCAATATTTTACTGTTTTTTCTTGGATTTTCTGTTTGCACTCAGTCACATATTCACTTTAAGATGTTTTTTGTTCATGTTTTTGTTTTTTGTTTGTTGTGGTTGCACCCGATTCAAGAGCCGAATGGCTCACAGGGCTACACCTAATACATCAACTTGAAATGAACTTGAACACTCGCAATGCCGTGGCAGGAAATGCGTCGCCGGAAAGCGTTTGTTGTTTTGAGTACGCTGCTGACAACAGAAGGTTAGTTCGGAATGTATACACAGCCGGAATCTTTGAAGATTGGCCGTGCGGCTCGTATGGTGTATTCTTCTGCCGGAAGTCAGCTGACGACTTTGAATGCCCAGCGAAAAAAGTCTTACATTTCACACTCGTGCATAAAAGCGTTGTGTATATATATATGTAAAGGCAAATGTGCAGCCCTGCACTTGCTTGTTTTCCACTGCTGCTTGTGGAAATGCCTCCAGCCAGAGCAAGCACGAGTGACATCGTTGAAGAGATGGCAATACCTTTAATTTACTGCACCGCGCATGAACAACCAATCGAATAACTCCAAATGTTTCAATGCTCTACCTACATTTATACGAGATAAAGTCAATTACCATTGACATTGATGTTTCCTTCATTATAGTCAACATTTTCATTTTTTTCTTGGTGTTTGGTTTGCAGACAAATCCTTAATAAATAATTAAGCAAATACACACCAACAAAAAAGAGTAGCTCTATTTGTTCCCGGTAGAACTTAATTTGTTGTCAGTGTGATAAAAAAAAATATTCCAATGTGAATGTGTTCCTGTAGAGTTGAAGGATGGAGTATTCCTGTGGATTTTAACGCGATAATTTTGGTTTTTCATCAAAACTTATTAATTCAGAATCGTCTGGCTCATTAAATGCGACTGTCTCACCTGCTGGTAACGATTTATTTTCAAATCCATGGGGAGTCTTGGATATAAGTGTCACAACATGCAATTTCAACATGGTTCCAAATTTATTTTCCGTAATAATTGTAAAAAGCCACTTGATTGTTAACGTCGGCGTGTCTGCTCAATTGAAAATGAAGCATTGCTTGTCTCTGACAGTGGCCATGGGCCAGTGATGGCCATTTCACATTTCTATGGAGTGGGGCCAGTACATCCATTATTGTTGTTTACACCCACTAAATGTATCCTTGCAGAATGTGCCTGTTTATTATCAGATCTCAGATGCTGAGCAGGGTTGAACCTTGATAGCCCTTGGGTTATTGACCACCATGGTGCTGGGGTGGTGAGATAGTTAACTATCTCACCTTGTATACAGGAGGTCGTGGATTAGATCCCGACACTGACGCCTATATATTTTGGAATTTAAATGTTTTCCCCATGGTCGCGTGGATTTTCCTCCGGGTCCTCCAGTTTTTCCCTCCATATTTACAATCAACGCGTTTAGAGTATTTGGCTGCTATAAATTTCCACACGATAAGCCACTCTGTTGAACTACCATTTGCGGCCAGGTCGCTTCTGAAAAAGAGCTACATAGCTCAGTGGGCCTTACCTAGTAAAATAAAAATAAAAGGAGATGTAGCTTTTTAATTCCCTTCAACAGCAGAAATTGTCTGGCCGAGCTGGCTTGGCAGCCAACGTGCTTTCCACTGGACCGTGCGATGGCGCATTCCTGGTCTCTCCTGACAAAAGGCTGCATTGTACAGCTCACTGGGATTTTGCTCGGCATTTATAAGTAAGATTTAAACATAATGGCATGAACAATATCCGGCTCGCCGCCTCAACCTGCCCCTTCGCTGCCGTTCAACGCAGCCCGGCCGACAAACGCGGCTGCCACAGCGACTGGGCCTGGCCACTGTGGTGGGCAGACAAAAGTCTCGGGATGGCATTATTGTGGTTGGCGAGACATTGTGAATATTTGTTTTTATGAATATGCATGCATTGTGGAAACATTTTGCGTCAGTGATACTGAAATACAAAGGGTATTTTACGGCTCACGGTTTCATGTGCATATTCACATATGAATAGACTAGTCAACATTCTAATATAAAAAATCTTCACGTTCTCTTTTTCATTTTCTTTTAAGATGTGAAGAAATTTACGACGAATTGTTTTAATAAACCATAAATGTCTCATTTTATAAGAACATTGGCTTTGAAACATGGCCAATAAGTCCTTGCAACTGCATATTTTAATATTTTATAATTTTTAAAGCAAAATTTTAATCTTTGGGTTGACTTGCAATTTGAATTGGTAACTGTGTGTTGCGTTCCCGTTTTCCATATTTCAAATATTTATTTGATAAACACTTTTCTTCAACGCAATCCTTCCGAGGAAGAGCATACGTGGTTTCAGATTGTATTTAGTCAGGGAGCAATTGCAAAATAAACTCGCGTAATTCTATAAATTTAGTCCAGGACACATTACGCAGAGTTCAAAAAAATTTGAGTACATTTAAGTGAGTTCTTTTCCCCTCCCAATCCACATATAATGAACAGAGTCCATATTCAATCATTCTCAACGGCAACACATTATCAAGATAATGAGGTATGTTTCTCAAACAGCCAACCCAGAGGCAAGCTCACTTATCGCTTGTTATGCCTCGGCTCAATACGCGAGCTATATATGAAACGATTAATAATAAATCAATATGCGAGCTATATATAAAACGACTAATAATAAATAAGCTCTGAACTACCGGCCACATTACTCCAGTCGTCAAGTCAAGCTCGGAATATGGATGAATCATTGTTCCCTCTGTGATGGATGCGGCAATATATTATCCACAGCCTGCGGCGAGTCCTGGGCAAAATGCATCCTTGACTGCGTGGATTTGTGGTTCTGAAGCGCAGTCGAAAAGCGTCCCGGCATGTCTGTCCCTCGCGTTCGCGACGTAGCCTGCTCTAGTTGGGGAGACCGGTTAAAGGTTTAAGAACGGAACATCAATAAAGCCCCGAGGCTCCTTGCAAGAATAGTGGCTTACGTGGTCATACTTTGAAGAACGTACCTCCTAAACAGGTTAAGTCAAATGTAATTTGTTTTGTCCGTGTCAACCTTATTCATCCTGAAATGAACAGACCATGGCACATATAACGACTCAATGCCTAATTCACAAATTCGTAGGAGGAATTGTCACAGTGATGCACTCTGGCATCTTGCGTATTCTCCCCGTGGTCGCGTGGATTTTTCCCCAGGTCCTCCGATTTTTCCCTTCACATTGAGAAACGTGCGTTTTTTCGAGTGTTTGGCTGCGATGAATGTCCCCGTGAAAAGCCACTTCTTTGAGCCTTTACTTCGTCGCCAGGTTTGCTTCTGAAATGAAAAAGAGCTATACAGCTCAGTGGGCCTTACCTGGTTAACTACAATATAGTTCATAGTTTTAAATAGTTTTACTCCGATTGAGCTATCTGGTTCAATGTAAAATTATAGTTATTTCTCTCCATCAACATCAGCCAGAAGAAAAAGAAGATCCTGCAGAGCTGGATATGTGATTTTTCTTGTGACAGGGTGGACCAATAGTCAGGACACATGGCGCTTTATCGTTTATTTAAATGCTGGCATGAAAACATTTTAATTGTTAATTCATGAACTGAGTATTGTATCTATTATAATTATTGATACTTGTTTTCTTCTTCCCCGTGGGTTCACCTTTTATCCGTCGTTCACACAACTCGACCAAGAACCCCTGAACGAATTGAAACGAAACATAATTTATGAATGTTCAAATATTACACCTGTTAAATCTTTTTTTTTACGTCATGAATTCATTTCAAAGGAGAATGCATGCATTAATGTCAATGGAAGTCATTTGGAATATTTGTTTAAATAATTGAAATAACCCTATGTGATGTGTTAAAATAAATATAACAATACCACGTGTCCTTACTTTTGGGCCACCCTAAATAATAATGGAGCGGGAGGGATCGTTGAATCTTAGAATCGCGAGAGGTGGTGGCAGCTATGGGATGCATTTACCCAACAGTGGATCAATCATGGCTGATGATGATGGTGATTTCATTTAAATGGTATTGTCATAAAACACGTGATTCCTTAGGCTATTGTGCATGTAAGTGTATGGATCCTGCACGGTTAAGAGCCTGGGTTTGAACCTTTTACAGACTGCTACCAACAACTGATTTAATTTTAACTGCCTGTGCTCGGTTCTGAAAGCCTATTTAGAATGGACAAACATTGGCAGTAGTTTGTGATGAGTCTAGTCGTGACTGGATGTCGTTGTTGGACGTTTCTGGACGTAGGAAATAAGTCTGCCCTCATACAGTCCCAGAGAGGGAAATGCTTCACTTAAGTGTCACCAGTTGATCCGTACTTGTTGATTAGTGCAAAAAAGCTAACCATGTTTTTTTTTTGGGTAGTCATGGTTCGCGACAATATTAATAATGCCGCACCTCCGATTAGCGCGGTTGGCTACATACTGCACGAAAGATGTGCCGTATGTAGATGTGAGTCAGATGGTGGAAGTGCAAGTCCGATGCCATCGTTGTGTCGTGCACTCTCCTCCACCCAAACACGGGCAAATTAAATCAAGTCGTCACGTGAACAAAACACACAGACAGTTGATTATTGGGTCAATTTCGGTACAATTTGGTGCAAGGAGGTAGAACCCAATTGTTAAACTTGCCGTGGATTGCTCTCCAAACATGCCGGCGTGCTGAACCGGTCAGACATTGGTGCATTTGTTCACGTGACAACTTTTGTTAATTTGGCTGTGTCGGGTGGAGGAGGGTGTACGAACACAACATTGACACAACATCGACTCAAATCAATTGTGAGTCACAACACTGGTCGTGTTGAATCGACGTAATTGGGTTTTTATTTTCCTTCAGATATGATGAAGCCCCTGGGAGCCATACACTTTAAAATCTATAATCAAAAGAATTTCTCTAGAGTTGCTTGTTGTGTTTAGTTTATTGTCTTTCACCCACACCTCTTCTTGCTTAGCATGTACGGTGCAAAAAAGTTCAACATAATAATTTAAATGTACATAAATTATACAGAATGGACCTGCCTGAAATTATGGACATTGCTACTCTGGAACTTGGACTACACCTGTTCTCCTCAATGGAGAGCCTTAACTAGAACACGGAGTATACCAACTACTACCACGTTATCTCCATATATATAAAAGACAAAGTTGTGATTATGTGTGTCTGTTCTATATGTTTAGCGTACTTCCCGACATGCAACAAACTTGAAATGTGCCATGTGGGTACTTTCCAGACTGTTCACCATGCAAACATTATAAAAATACACTTTGTTTTTTGGGGGGGGGGGGGGGAGCTCAATAATGCATGTATTTTTTGCACGGCAAGTGAGCTGTGACGTCACATCTGTCACGTGACCCGCGCACGTGGAAGCGTAACGCACTGTCGTATAGTGGTCAGCGCCGCCGCGTTACGAACCCGGCGACCCGAGTTCGATTCCCGCTCACAGCCACCACCGGTGACGATTGTTTGAACCGGTCCTGGGCCTCCCCTAGGTCGACCCAGCCTCAAACGAGTAACTGGTGTGTTGTGTGAACATCGCCACTCAGGGGACAAAGGCGGCCGGGCGTGGTGAATCCAAGTCCCGGGCGAAGCCGGGTAGTAAAGCTATTATTATTATTAGCATTGTCGTGGTGTAGAGTGGTGGTGCAGTCGGTTAGCACACCAGCCATGGAAGGTCTTTGACCATACTTCACCACACTGGTCAGCGTGGGTTGGTGAAGGGTAAAGAAGGTGAAGGGTGCAGTGGCAATATTGTAATGCGGCTCAAGTGCCGGTGTTACGGAATGCGTTAAAATTCAATGATAACCTTGCGTTATCATTGATAACCACAGTGCCAACACGCCGATGCACTGGGGCGTTGAAACGTGATGGGTAAATAATTCGCTCTTTATGACCTGTTTATATTCTTAATTTAGAGGCTGTATATCATTACACTTTTGCAGTGTTGCCTTTCGCGAACGTCCGTGCTCTGTATTTATTTTCAAATTCCCACAGCGAAAATGAGCACGCATTGTACATTTATAAGACTTTGCTCATCCACACTGACCAGTGCGGTGAAGTATGGTCAAAGAACCCCCATGACAACACGGCATGAGGCCTTCAAACAGTTTAACTAAACTACAATTATTTTACCAGGTCGGGTTCTGCGAGCTGTGTAGCTCTTTTTCAGAAGCGACCTGGCCACAAATGATAGCTCAACGAAGTGGCTTATCACGTGGAAATGTATAGCAGCCAAATACTCTCAATGCGTGTTCATTCTAACCGGAGGACCCGGAGAAAAATCATCGCGATAACGGAGATACATGTAAACTCCAAATAAAAAGGCGTCCGGGTCAGGATCGAACCCACGACCTCTTGTATACCAGGCGAGGTAGCTAACATCTCGCCACCATAGAACCTTCATCCAGTAGTGGCTTGACAAAGAGCTGAACATTACTTTTTAAAATTATTATTTGACTGTTTTATGCGAGGATAATTGTTCATTTAAGGTGTAGTTGCCCAATCACTGAAGGAATCTGGCAGATTGAATTCACACTCCTGCCCAGGTGTTGTGCTGCTGCACAGCTCTGCGATGTGTTTTCGGGTCGTACCGCGTGTTGTTCATCCGCACGATGTCCGATGTTTCGTCTCACGTGCCCGGGATCTTCTGAATACAATTCCTCGCGTCGGCACGTGAGAGAGAAACGTCGAACACCGCGCCGAACGACGTGGCCGCACGAGCCGAAAACGTATCGGAGAGGTTTCATTCATGCTGCTGTCAAGGTGAGAATACAATTATTAACACGGGCGGGAAAACAGGAGGTTCGTGTGACAACGTAACGTTTATCTTTTAGTTGTCTGATTTAGGGAAATTTACCACACCTCCCCGCAACGGGCACCATAATTACGTGGCCGACTGACAGCCCCCCCCCCCCTCCCCCCATGGTCCATTAAAGCGACAACGCTGCGATATTTACTATGAAATTGGAGGCATCTGTGTGAGAAATGTGACACTTTTTGGAACTGTTTCTCTACCCCCCCCTCTCCCCACCGTAAACATTTGTTCAGCTCGTCGCAGCGTAAATCGCGCGTGTACGGGAGCGTGCGGAGGAAAACGAGCGATTTGCCACTTTTTGAAATGAAGCGTCACATTTGTCGCAGCTGCGGTGGTGCTGAATACAGAGTTGCAGTAATGTCGCGACAAAGCGACTTGTTTCTGCCATAACTGACGTGACGAGTTTGTGAAAGCGCCCAAACGCAATGCGCTTTCTGTTGTAGCACGGTTGGCGACGTACGGTGTGGAAGAAGTTCAAAATGCATACATGTGGGTCTGTAATATATTATTATCATTCCATGGGAGGTTGGGACAGTGCTCTTCTGAACTGCATTATGACGACGGCAACCTGAGCTCAATTCCACGCCATCGGCTAATATCAGTGGCGAAGCGATAGCTGCACCCGTCCTGGCTAGTGTGGTCAATGTGTGGTCAATGTGTGGTCAATGTGTGGTCAATGTGTGGTCAATGTGTGGTCAATTTGTGGTCAATGTGTGGTCAATGTGTAGTAAATGTGTGGTCAATGTGTGGTCAATTTGTGGTCAATGTGTGGTCAATGTGTGGTCAATGTGTGGTCAATGTGTGGTCAATGTGTGGTCATTGTGTGGTCAATGTGTGGTCAATGTGTGGTCAATGTGTGGTCATTGTGTGGTCAATGTGTGGTCAATGTGTGGTCAATGTGTGGTCATTGTGTGGTCAATGTGTGGTCAAACAAACCCAATGACCAAAAGAGTTTCGAGGAGAGACCTTCATCCCCCGGTGGATTGACAGAGGGCCGTCTATTTAACATTTCTAATGCGCGTATATATTTAAAAAGAGAATCGCAGCAAAGGCATTGTTACCCTTAATAAAATTACAAAATTACAAGTTGTAGCCCGAGTTGTATCAAGACTGAGAATGGCACCGCAAAGACAAAGATCCCCCTTACAGGCTCAACAGACTGCTGGGGCAAGTTCCGTTAGCGAGCGCCTATGAAGGTCGGTTCGGCACACGAGGGGGTGGATAGCCAGTACTGCCTTTGTCTCCCTAGTGCCAATGTTTACGACTACATACCGCACCAGGTACTCATGTGAGGCTGAGTCGACCTCGGCACAGCAAAGGCAAAAGACAAATATCCCACGATATAGCCTTTTATTAGATTGTGGTGGTAAGTGCTGTTAGCGATTAGCACCTATGAAAGCCGGAATAGCACACGAGGGGGTGGGTGGCCAGCACCACGCCCGGCCGCCTTTGTCTCCCGAGTGGCGATGTTCACACACCACAGCACAGTGATCACATTCGCAGAGACATCACAAATCCAGGCACGGTGGTGCACACCCTTGACCCTGCGCTCTGGAGGCGAGGGTTGGTGGATTATTCTCACAATTGCTGGCGGCCTATAGATGGTCAAATCTGTAAATGACAAGACCCCACCGTAACATCGTCGGCATTAGCCAAGCTAATGGGTTCCGTAGTGTGGACAAGTGGGGAATCCACATCTATGGGTCCCAGAGGCAGTGAGCATTGGAGACTACACTGTGCTGATGAGTGCTAATTAGCACAAAACTGGCCCACAGTTGTCTCCCACCGCTTCACGGATGTCAGTCGTCGGTTAAAATTTTATCCCATTTATTTCGTTGCTCGCCTAAGACCAGAGGGCCACAATGCCCTTCTTCCCGATCTGCTGATGGTTTTTTGTATAATGCGCAGAGGCTGCGTGCCATTTGAAGATAGATAAGAGGCAGTACAGCAAGTGGATCGGATCCGTCCACTTGGCGCTTTGGGTATTATCCCATCTCATGCGTGGTTTTTCTCCAGATACTCCGGTTTCCTCGCACACACACCACCTGACACACATTAAACTGGCCAAACAGTTCCAATACAGCACTGTCTGGAAAAAAATGTAATCCTGATATACAAAGAATAGTATTATTTTATTTACGAATTGAAACGTTAAATAACGCACGGAAAATAAATGCATGCTAAATAAGTGTGCGGTTTACACAGGCTTGCCCTGCGACGCTGTGTGTCTAGAGGGGGCTGTTTAGCATTGCTTTTAGTGGGAATGAAAGGATTCATTAAAAATACTTTTTGCTTTCAAATTGTAAACAGCATTTGCAATTGAAGGAAACGTGTGTTGTTAGTTCATTTGCATCGTCGTCCGTGTCCGTCATAGGCAGAGAGCATCAGTAACAAAGCGTACGTTGCAGTCCGTCACTTTGCTAGAGGCTTTCGAAAAAAAAGAATGATCGGCATACCCCCCCTCACATTCATTGAAGAGCGTACATGATCACAGAATTTAGTGGTCGGTGGCGGCGATGCATGTGGCCTGTAACCCAGCACCGTGGAGGCCAGGGTTGGTGGATCACCGCACAGATGTTGTGAACCTCAAGGAGGAGCCGTACCCTGGCTCGACCAGGAGAAGGCGGCACAGCAAACACGTGGACGACGCCTGTTCCGCCTGCATGGGATAGAGTGTTCCCCCCTCGCATGCGTGGGTTGTCTCCAGATGCTCCGGTTTCCTCGCACATGTAGGCACTCATTGATTGGTCCATAACAGCGTGTTAAATAGAGGACCACAGAGCTTGGGGGAATAGTTGGCGTGGGCTCACCACGTGGCTGCTTTCCTGCTTGTCTGTGGTTCCTCCTTCCACCTCTGTCTTCAAAAGCGAGCGAAAACTGCGTGGCGTTTTACAAAAAAAAAATACGAGTAGAACCCTCCTCCCCCGCTCCCCAGCCATCCATGCTGTCAACTCCCTACGCCTGTTCAAGTCCAGGCTCAAGATCTTCCTCCTATCTCAAACTATGAGTGTTTCTTCTGCAGTATTAATATTTGCAGGATGTGTATTTACAGTATATACGTAAAACCTATTACTACTATTACTGGTAGGAACCTCCTGGTTACACCAGCCGACAGGGGATTATTGTGTCCGTCGTGCAGGGAGGGGCTTGGTGGGGAGGGAGGGGCTGGGTGGGGAGGGGAGGGTCGGGATGGGCTGGAAGGGGAGGGTGAGGCTGGGTGGGAGGTGGGAGGGGTGGGGCTGGGTGGGGAGGGGAGGGGCTGGTCATCCCGTTCCTACCAGCTCCTTCCGCAGGAATGTGTTTTATTTTACCAGGTAAGGCCGTCTGAGCTGTATAGCTCTTTTTCAGAAGCGACTTGGCCATAAATGATTGCTCATCACGTAGAAATTTACAGCAGCCAAATAGCCTAAACGCGTGATGTTGTTGAGTCTAAATGTGGAGAGAAAAACCGGAGGGCCCGAAGAAAAATCCACACGACCACGGCGAGAGAGACACGCAAACTCCAAATATCAGGGTCAGGATCGAACCCGCCGTATCCTGCACACCAAGCGAGGGAGGGAGTTAACACTGCACCATAAGTAGTCACATTGGATGTGCGACGGGTGGATATGTCCACTCGTGGAAGAGTTCAGGCTTATGCAACACATTCGTAATTTTGAAAGAAAAAAAAAACGATTTAAAACTCGTCCGCAAATTGCATTTACATGGCCCACAATTGATGTGTCCTTCGGCGACTGTAACATTTTGCAAACCGCGTTGGCCGTGGCCTGCTTTGACACAATGGCCAAGTGCGGGTTCACATCGTGTGCTAATGAAGCACCTTGCGTTCTCTCGGCTGCTCCGAGTAAATAATAGTTGCCGGTGGAAGGGGGAGAAAAGCAATACATTACCTTGCCAAGAGCACACCACTCTCAAGCAATTTTCGTAGAATTGACGAAAAGCTAACAACAGGATGCAACAATTATTTCGCGTGTTTTTTAAAGACGAATTGAAAATGGAAAAACATCCGTCCACATCGCTTTTTCATGGATTTTGCTCGTTTATTAATAAACGATAACTTTCCATGATATAAAAAATGGATATAGCTAGTTTATATATACATAATATATCTGCATATGTGCACTGATTATATACTTACAGTGTGTAACACACCTGTTGCAAAGACATTGGGGCGATGAATACATTTTAGTTATTTTTTTCCCGAATAAAACAGGAACTACGATTTAACATTTCTTACTAAGCTGCCTTTCTTCAATTCTGTCTTAAAAATTGAACGACACATCATACACCAGTCACAGGACAACACAAGTCTGAAAACTTGGTGTTTTATGGAAGCAGATAATCTGCAACGCAGCATCTGATCTCGTCAAGGAGTGAAACCATCACGCGAACTCCGGTCATCCTTGCAGCGGCGGCTTTTGTTCAGCGATTGAAAGAAAGACGTGGAGTTTGTGCATCCCCCCCTTCCTCCCCCTTTCTGCGTCGAGTTCCTCCGGGTTGCTGAAAAAAACATTCAATGTAACTGGTCAGTTAAACACGCGAAGGCTTTCGCGACCAACATCCATAATAGAGGTTTTTTGGAATCGATCGCATAAATAAAAATGTGCCGTTAAACCCACCACACCCGACACTGCCAATTAGTAAGCTTTGTCACGTAAAGAAAACATCCAAAATAGTTACTTGTTCAGCACACCGGTGCGTTGGAGAGTAAACCAAAAACATGTAATCTTCGAGTACGACGTTTCGCCAGTAATTACAACCGGCATCATCAGGCGACAGCCAGACTTTTGGAGAAATCCTCTTGTTTCGGTCTTGAATAGAGGGATAGATGTGTTGTCGTCACTTGTAAGTGAATCAGGTGCGAAGGCCAGGAGGGGGGAGTTAATGTATTCGTGTAAATTACAATGGGTACCCCATTGGAACCTCCTTTGCCAGTAGCAAAATATGATAATTGTTTTTGTTACCCTTTTATCATGAAACAAAACTGACACCTTTTTTGTGTGCCTTTTGGCGTCATCTGGTCCAACACCATGTGAGACTAGGCTCTAAGAAAAGCTGTCTCGGGTGTGAACCAATCAATTTCAAGGACAGTGCATACATTATCAGAGTTGTGTTTTTTTGCATTCCGACCTCAGGTATTGTGGACAATGCAAACATGACTCCTTGTAATAAAGGTGTCAGTTTTGTTGCCAGATAAAAGGGTAAAAAAAACAATTACAATAGGTACCATTACTGGTTGGGTTATTCATAGTGTAATCAAGATAAATGATGCACGACCATCATGCATGCACACCGTGTCTTTCCATCTTACCGTTTTTTAGTAAATAAATCGCAATACGTGTTATTGTCTGCTCACAGTTAAATCACCATCGACGTATGGTGACCTGTTTCGGCATGCAGTTAAACGGCGAATTACTTGATTATTTGCTTCCAAGCAGCAATAAGCCTGTAGCTCTCAGAACGGTAAAATGTATGGATTCTCTCATTAGTCTTGGCCAGTCGTAACTAGTTGAAGTTCTGTGCAAAAAAACTAGCTGCCTCTGAGCGTGGTGATTCGTGACTTGATGCGCTGGTACCGTCCGTGGCCTCTCAGCATCCCTTGCATAGAGTTTGTTTAAAATACCCATGTAGCACATTACAGGTTTTTTTCCAATCTGGCCTGCATTGCAGATCGATAGCCTGCCAATGGCAAAATGAACCCCGATGTCTTGTTACGTAGCCAGAGAGAGATTTAACTTTCTTGTGATGGAAAATATTTTCACGGTGCCGTAGCAACACAGAACTGCCAGATTATGAATCGATACACAGTTTAACACGTCGGCTTTCGCGGCCAATATTATGCATAATAAAGGTTTGTGGGTTAGATCGCGTTAAGTATAAATGTGTCGTATCCTTCCACCACCCTACACAGCTAGTAAGGTTTGTCACGTAAACAAAATGCGTCAATTAGTTACTACTTCAGTCCATTGGGCAAATCGCTCGATGATGCTGGTTGATGTAATTAGCAGCTAAACGTCGTCTCAAATTGTAAATGTTGTGGATTTACTCTCCAACACACCGGTGGGCTGAAGTAGTTAGTAATTGGCGTGTTTGATGGTGGAGGGTTACGACACATTCATAATGAACGCGATCTAACCCACAAACTTTTATTATGAATAATCAATGTACGTCTACGCTTCGGTATTGTTGCCAACATTTTTTATAGACTTTCGTTTGGTTGTAAACACTTTATAGAATGGATTTATCTTGTTTGAGGACCAATTTGAAAACATATTTTTTTGGCTTTTATTCCAAGAGCACAATTTCATAGTTTTATGCTGCTGCGATGAATGGGTGACATTTGTTAAAACACTGACTTATTTTTTGTATTGTCTATTACATTACTTAAACATTTCATTACTTCTCTGAACGGTCCAGTTTAATGTCAACATTTCAACCTTGCAAATTGTGCATTGTTGGCACGATATCGCCGGTTTTTTTGCTGTTTCAAAAAAAAAAGCAAAAATATAGGTAGAACAATTCTCGTAAAAACAACACATCACAACTTTCTCCTCGAATCATTCCAACAGTTTCTATTTTGCACTAAAATAGTTTTCTGAATTCGCTTGAAATGAGAAACTTTCATAATGGTGCAGAGCCATTGCAAAATTAGGGTGGTGTTGTGTTCGAGGAACTTAATATAATTCACTCCGCCAATTTCCCTGCTGTCAATTTGTTTTATGTGCTGCGGATGCATGCGCGAAAGGGTGTGTGTGCATGGCACAGTAAGGGGGGTACAGCTGGCACATCTACCCGTCATCTCAGTCAGCCTATGGCACCTGGCTTTGTCCCGAGACCTCCTGTCAGCGAGCCTTCGACACTTCACGTGGCCTCAAAGTGCACCTGGCCTGGCATAGGCACAGGCACCGTGATGACGGCACCGTCACTTAGTGGCGAATGGCTTTTATTGGTATTGGTGGTAGGGGGGTGGCATTGCGTTCCACTGTTTCATTTTGCGTGGCAAGATGGGTCCTTCCACCGTTTTAGAGAAAAAAACATTTTATGAAAACGTTTCAGTTGTTTCAAGCTTCATAAACGCTTTGCATAATTGGAAGAATCGTCAAAGGTTGAATGGAGCTTCTGCTGCTGCTGCTGCTGCTGCTACTGACTGCCGGCGCTGAATTGCATCCCTGATCCAGCTGCTTGCAGAGGTTCACAGTTCAAATCTAGTGGCCGCTCCGAGACAATGCCGCGGGTGGAAATTGGGGAGATGTTAACTACCTCGCCTGGTATACAGGAGGTCGTGGGCTAGATCCCGACCCTGACGCCTATACATTTGGAATTTGCGTCTCTCTCTCCCCGTGGTCGTACGTGTTTTGGTATTTGGCTGCTGTATATTTCCACACGATAAGCCACTTAATTGGGCTATCAATTGTGGCCAGATCGCTTCTGAAAAAAAGAGCTACATCGCTCAGTGGGCCTTACCTGGTGAAATACAAAAAAAAGTCGAAATAGTTTAGTTTTAATAATATCACAATGGGCCGTCTGCTTCACGGGGGAACTTTAAAATACCCTGACGTCATCGTCAATAGTAAGCCATTGCGAGGCACATGCGTTGAGGTGCAAGATTGCCAAATCTGAAAGCTAACCCGCAAATTACTCGATTGGGATTCGGCAGAGCAATCATCCACCCGTTGCTGGCAGACTGATGCCCCAGGTCACTCTTGCAAATTAAACTCTTGGAACACTGGAAATACGGAGGGCTGGTTTTAATGTATGCTATAATACGGATCTTAGAACACACGCAATGTTGTCCTTCAGATGCGCTTTTGCGGCCGTCTGGAACACTCTTCTTTCCAATATTTGGAAGCCACTGGAGCTATTCACTTTTGAATCCAGATTGCAAAGTCATTTCTTCAGAAGTGCGTTTTGTGTTACGTTTGGTGTCATTCCCCCGCACCTCCGATTAGCACGGTTGGATACGTACGGTGCGAAAGAAGTTCAACAATACGTCCATACACGAAAGCATTCCAGCGTTTCATTATCCTTATCGCACAGTCGATAACTGTACACTGATTAAGAGCTCTCTTTTATCGTTGCATTTCCGTGTTTGTGTTTCATTATCAGGTTCAGTTTTCCAAAATCGCTCCAGGTTGCTCTCATTCTCCTCTCATCCTCCTCTTTATTCCGTCGTTGTGATCCTGTTCCTGGCTTCAAAGCCTTCCCTGACGTCTCTTCCGAACTGGTCCCCCCCCACCCCCCCCGTGACAGGTGAATCATGCAAATGAATACCACCTCCACCTCCTCCCCCACCCCCCCACATTTATTTTGCCTTTTATGACCAGAGGCTTTATTGAAGTTTATATCGGGGGTATGATTACATTCTGCAACATTTGATAGCCGAGAAATGCAATAGACTTTCGTAGCGGTCCGTTTATTTAAATATTTATTGTTTTAACTGCTGTTGGGAGTACATTATTGACTATTTTACTTTGCAAATGCAGAATGTTACTGATTTTTGTTCGTTTAAACAGGCTGCGAGTAAGGTACGCCACTCATCGTAAAAGTCACCACTTTCTGACAGAAAATACATGTTTAAGCCTCATGGCATTTGGCAGTAGCGGCATCTCTTTTGAGAGCGGAAAGGCATAAGATTGTACATTGTGTGTATGGAGACATTTCGTAACGTAAGATTGAAATACATTTCCACTGAATTAAATACGCACAATGTATTTGAAAGTCTTTGCAGAATCCCGTAATGCTGTATAAAAAGTAGTTATTCCAGGAATATCATCATTGCAGGAATATATATATAAAAGTAACACATCCTTCCCGTATTTATCTCTCAACGGCATAAAATAAAAAGCACTTTTACTGGTAGGAACCTCCTGGTTACACCAGCCCACGGGGGATTATTGTGTCCGTCCGTCCGTCCGTCGTGCATCCAAAAATGGGAAGGGTGGGGCTGGGCGGAGAGGGGAGGGTAGGGAGGGGCTGGGTGGGTGGGGAGGGTGGGGAGGGGCTGGGTGGGGAGGGGAGGGTGGGGAGGCACTGGGTGGGGAGGGTGGGGAGGGGCTGGGTGGGGAGGGGAGAGTGTGGAGGGGCCGGGTGGGGTGGGGAGGGTGGGGAGGGGCTGGGTGGGGAAGGTGCGGAGGGGCTGGGTGGGGAGGGGAGGGTGGGGAGGGGCTGGGTGGGGAGGGTGGGGCTGGGTAGGGGGTGGGAAGGGTGGGGTTGGGTGGGGAGGGCCTGGTCACCCCGTGGTGCCTTTATAAAACTCAACGTTTAACCTACTCACGCCGGCTTGTGCCCGCCCTCACAGTCGAGCATATTTGCGGAATACACCACGCCGCCGTTGACCCTGGCCATTGACCGAGCAACCCAACGTTCCTACCAGCTCCCTCCGCAGGAATGTGTTTAGCCAACCCATCAGCCACACTCCCTTGTGGGTGTGTATCTTATCAGCAGCATTGGGTAATGTAAGCAAACGCTGAACGAGTATTGACAATCAGTGCCTCATCAGCCAGAGTTATGCTTGCGTTAGCCGATGCTGGTGAAACGGCAGATTTGTTACGGGCAAAGACCCTTTCTTTAAGACATGAGTCCTAACTGAGATTGTGGGTTTGGTCTTTTGGATTGTAATGCCAGGACCAGGCAGGCTACAGGTCAGTAATTACTATTCTTTCCCTGACAAGTTTGCTATTTTCCTACGGGAGGGCGGAGGCGCGGAGGACAATAGCTGTGAGCGCTGTCGCGATAAAAAAAAATGTGCCCGAGCTATCATTCACCTGTGATTAAGACGGTTGGCTACGTACGGCATGAAAGAAGTTCAATATGCACGCATACCAACGCCGGTAATCCTCGCGCAGCGGCATTTGTCGAGCCATCAAACACAGACGGTCACTGGATTTCCGTGAAAATGAGCTTCGTAAGCTCATCGGATTCCTCCATTCTAAATAAATATTCTGATTTTGATAAACATTCAAGTACACAGTCTTCCGCGCCCCTCCCCTCCGCGTCCCCTCTCGTGTAACGGCGAAGTTTACACGGGGGCTGCGTCGGCGAGTTCACAGCGCAGAAGTCGCAACCGGGTATCCGATACCCGTCTATCCGTATCCGGCCGGGTATGGGTACCCGTTTGCGACCCTGGTGCGGCCAGGTACGGGTAGGAGTAGGCCCATCAGCCACGCGAGCCTTCTTGCAGTGCACAATGTCAGCAGCGTTGGTTCGACACAAGGAAACTCTGGGCCGGTTTCGACATGCAGTGGCTCATCAGCTTGCTTGAACGAATGCTGGTGAACTGCCAGATGTTTAGGCAGAGACCCTATCTACCCTAAACTATGCAGTATAATACATGACACTGAATCATAATTGGCAGAATTGTGATCTATATGGAGCAAAACAAAAAAGCTGCCAGTCCACCTCCTTCACGTGTCTCCCTCCACGGCATTGTTTTACACAAAGGCAAATATCCCCCTTATAGCTTCATCAGACTTTTGGGGCAAGTGCTGTTAGCGATCCCCGATGAAAGCCGGCACGGCACACGAGGGGATGGGCAGCACCACAACCGGCCGCTTTTGTCTCCCCAGTGGCGACGTTTACACACCAGATACTCATTTGAGGCTGAGTTGACCTACGGGAGGCCCAACACCGGTTCAGATAATCGCCGCTGGTGTTGGCCATGAGCGAGAATCGAACTCGGGTCGCCCGGTTTGTAGCGCAGGGCGCGCTAATAACAACATCCCATCATTCACAGAGCCTTCCGTGAGTGCATAGTCGAGGCAGCAATGGTTGTGAGCGCTGTCGTTATTTATTTCGCCTTAACGATGGAATGTAGCGGCATGGGCGTTAACAAATGCAATGCCTTGGGATCTTTTTGAGTGACACACAGCAATGCCCCCACACTCGTGAAATGGGACAAAGTTGAAAAACGTTCAACCAAGGCTCAAGCAGACTCCAACATGACCTGACACCCTTAGTCACAATTGCATGCACACATGCAGATCGTTGTATGCATCAGTGTTAATATTTTACAAAGCATTTGAAAGCGTCATACATCATTTACCACAATCTTCGAATTAAGACAGAGTGAGCAGAAGAAGCCTCGGGCTGTTGCAAACCTACAAAGCCCAAGTTCGATCTTCAGGCTGTCAGCATCGTGATTATCAGCATGATAAGCCGCGTTCAATCCACTGCTGGATGAATGTCTCCCCAAGCTGCTGCCATCTCTCACCATCATCCTGCGATGTAATCAATCCTCAAGCTTTATACATCTCCATGTGGTGCACGGTCTAGTCCTGGGCACCCCCCTTCATCAACCCGCATTGACCAGCATGGTGAAATATGGTCAAACGACCGCCCGAGGCTGACAGGGTTTGGGAAGGACTTCAAACGGCAGTGACGAAGATTTTTTAATTTTATTTTTTTTATCAGATAAGGCCCACTGAGTTATATTGCTCTTTTTCTTCAGAAGCGACTTGGCCACAAATGATAGCTTATCATGTGGAAATGTATAGCCGCGAACTACTTTATTCGCATGTTCATTCTAAATGTGGAGGGAAAACCCAGAGGACCTGGAGAAAAATCCATCGTGACCACGGGGACAACATGCAAACTCCAAATATACAGGTGTCAGGGTTGGGATCGAAGCCACGGCCTCCTGCATACCAGGAGAGGGAGTCAACATCTCGCCACCGCAGCTCCCCAGGTTACGCAACTCAATGGAACAGACGACAGCATAAATGTTGTCTGTGACCATATTAACCGCGACTACAATTTTTGTTCACAGATAATTGCAAACTCCTCCAATGATGCTTGATTACGCACAACATATTCGCCGCAGATAAGTGAAGTAGATCATAGGGATAAATCCCACGAGTTAAAAGATCCATGATATTGGCCTCATGACATGAGGAGTTCTGTATATGAAAAAACTGGGGATTTTGTCTTTTCCCATCTTAATTTAAACATCCCAATTGTTTCTTCTTCCGTCCCACGGCTCTCCACTCCTTCCCAACCCTCCTCTACCCTTTCGTGACCCCTGAGTGCCCCTTGATTGTGGTCACCCATTCCTCAACCCTTGCACGACCCTGTCATCTAAATCATTCCATTTTGTCCCATTTTTTCTGAACTACGCAAAAGGCCTTGAGTGAAGGCGCCCTATAAATATAACATGAGACAAAGAAATAAATTTTTTGTTGTTGCCAAGAAAACTCGCCAATACTTGCAGCCGGACGACGGGACAGAGCTCCCACTTTTAGACGCCGATTCTTTCGGCAAAACAGAGCAAACGTACAATTTCATCAAAGGCACAGTGCAAATCAAAAAACAAATATTTTGCTGCGAATTTAATGGGACCTTGATTTTTTCCGTGCGTACAGCCAGGCGAGAACGCCACCGCGATGGGTGTCGCTGATTAATGTCGCGGTGAATGTTTCGTGCGTCGTGCCACAGCGGTGCAGGAAGCCTGGAAACAAGGCCCAATTTCACTGCTGCTCTGAAGTCCGTGCAACAGAAGCTGAATTCTTATTATGACGATGACATAAAATATGACCGCGCGGTGGATTTCTACACGTTGCACATGTGCGGTGCGATGGGATAGCCTCGTGGTCAGCAGATTTGCCTCCGAGCCAGTTTGCACGGGTCGATGGTCATGTACCTACAGTCGAATGTGTTCTTGCCGAGAGCGCCATCCGCCGTGAAATGTAATACGGTAACCATTTAGTCACGCCGAGTTGAGTCTCCACAATTCCTCTTGTAAACGGACATGATTTACAAAGCTAATCATTCCCCTTTATAAAAATGTGGCAATTTTTTGTTTCTCTTTGAAAATCGGCACACGGTTAAAGGGTTTAAAGCATCGGCAGTCTTCCATTTAAATCATAAGATTCGTACAAACTGTGACCCTTGCATAACTGTGCTTTAAAAGATGATTCGAGTAAAACTATTAAGACAAATAATAAAGTAACTTTATCGTCGGTGACTGCTTTTGCTCAATATGTCAAATTTGTCCTTCGTTATATACGATGCCCTTTGAAATGGTTGAAGCACCCCATTGTTGTTTACAACTGCAGCCCTTTCTAATGACAGTCATTCACCAAAACATGTGACAGGTTATGTTTTACTCACGAGCCCCAATACTGGGAGACAGCAAAATGTAATCTGTTAATTTGTGGTTCCGTGATTTTGCCTTTCTGTATTTAACAATAATAATTCAATTTGTGAAGTGCCTTCCATCCAGGATCTAATAGCTGAGTTGTACTTACTGCTTTTGTTCATTCGTCATCAGTTTGGGACAGTTTGTATTCAACGGGAGGCGATGACAAGACTGAGATTACTATGCCATGCACATTAATACAGAGCATAGGATCACACACATGAAACACTGTAACCAATAATACTGGCAAAGTCAGTGAAGCCGCTGATAGGGTAGCGTGGCATTGCTGCTATGGATCTGTTTGTATGTTAAACTTCTTTTGCGCCATACGTAGCCAACCATGCTAATCGGAAGTGTGGATCTACATTGATGCATGGTGCATCGGTGGAGCTGCGCTGGCAAATCATCAGATGCCCGCTTTAGGGCAAAGGTCCAACACCATCTGCGTGTTCTCAGAAACGAAATAGTGACTTGGGCTCACGGAATAAATGGTTAGTTTGTTTTTGGCATATCACTGACAGCTTTTGAGGTGTAGTAGATGTGTACGTAAACACTGTTTATCGCTTACCCTGTTTGCAGGAAGCCCTGGTGTGGGTTTCATATTAATAAACTGTTGCTTTTTGTTGTTGTTGCTGTCACTGGTTTGCACATACCTCTCCCTGCAAAGGCCTGTCGCTTCCCACCACACCTCACGGTCTTCGGCTGTGGCCTGTGTCTCTGTGTAACTCTATGAGGTCTCTCTGTAACTCGAAACGTAACTCTATGCAACCCCATAGCTCTCCCTATGTAATGCTATCTCACTGCAATGTCCTGTAATTGTCGCCATAGCTCATTGGATTCCTCCTGCAGTCTGACGACAGATTATGGTTATTTTGTCCTTTAGAACGACCGACTCAAAGCGTCGAGAAAATGTGGCCACCCCAACAATGGGCGGCGGTGAAACAAAGATCCGGTGATGTGGTCCTAGCAATGAACGCAATGACCGTGGCTTCTCCTTTGTATTTTTTGGTTCCGCAGACGAAGGCGTTCTTTAGTGATCATGTACGAGGTGGGATCAGAAACTACTACGACGACCTGGATTTTAAGAACATCATGGACTTCGTGCAGGAGGAGGTACGTTTGGTGACTGCCGCGGGGGGCCGACGAATGGGGTTAAAACGAGTTGGGATGCATTTCTGCGCACTCCCTTTGCGAAACGCTCGCTGATGTGCGCGTAGAGCAGAAGAGGAATTTGCCGACTGAAATATTTAAAGGGGAGTCGGCCAGACGTGTTTTAGCTGTGGGCTATTACACGGTGCGCCCTTACTGAATAATAGCAACGATGTTATTTATTTATCCAGAAAGGCATCAGAGTCCAAGAGTCTTCTATTGATACCACCACGGTTACTCTTCCCGTGAACGTCACATCGGCGAATCTTCCACCCCGTGCTGAGAATGCGGTCTACCAGACACTGACTGTTTAGTCTCATCTACACTGTGTTCAACCACCACCACACTCACTCACCCACCCACCCACTCACTCACCACACTGTAGGTCACAACAACACACTCACCCACTCACCCGCTCACTCACCACACTGCATGTCACAACCACACACCCACTCACCCGCTCACTCACCACACTGCAGGTCAAAACAACACACTCACCCACTCACTCACCACACTGCAGGTCACAACCACATACTCACACACTCACCCACTCACTCACCACACTGCAGGTCACAACCACACACTCACCCACTCACCACACTGCAGGTAAACAAAACACACTCATCCACTTACGAACCACACTGCAGGTCACAACAACACACACCCACTTACTCACCTGCTCACTGAACACACTGCAGGCGACAAAGCCTTTGCTGTTGTAGCACCAACGTTTTGGAACAACCTAGTTTCCTCCCTTACTACCATAAATCTTCCTTCAAAATACAATCTGAAACAGAATATTCGTGCCGGATACAACCACATTTGCCAATGTGATTTGAAACGTTTATCCTTACCAATGTGTCCATAGTTACATTTGAATGTGCAATTTTATTGCATAACCGTGTGTCGTTGTCCTGGTGTGGTCTGGAACTGTTTTTGTTTTATTTTGCTACCTTGCCCAGGATTGCATTTGGTGTTGAAAAATCGGCAGAAATGGATGTACTTATGCAATTTATCTTTATATATTTTATTTATTTGTCTTTATATTTAGTGACTTGCTAAGCTTTCTGAAACGTTGCACTGCTACCGTGCGTTTGTATCGTTTGTGACTTTCTGACCTGCCCCTACTGGACATTTGTGAAAAATAAGAGCTTCATAGCTGATCGGATTCTACCGATCTAAATAAAGATTCTGATTCTGACGTCACGAACAGATTGCACTTCGCCACATTCACAATTGGTCCACTCCACTGGGTCAAAAGATCAGGGTCACTGTAGCTGTGTGATCATTCTCTGGGGCATTATCAAACACTTAGTGGTTGGTAGCCCATCTTGATGACTTACAATTGCAATCGTATGCATTGCCTTGTAACCTATTCGAGGTTATTAATCCATACGAAAGACTAAGCAGAGGTATTCGAGATTCGATAAAATACTAATTTAGCGTTGCTTAGAGTTTTATTATTGATGTGTTTGAAACTGAAAGCCATTTAAAAAAAAAATAAGTCGTTGAAAAAAATTATCATTAACGCCAAGCTGAAACTGAAAGACTGGGAAAATTGCAATCTAGAAATGGGATTTTGTAATTGAATCATAAGTAAGTTACGTGGCTGTCACTATACTTTGATTGCTATGATCCACAGGAACATTTCACGGTAAATGCCTCATTTTGGGTCAAATGCCACAGCTATATTTTGCTATGACAGACATTCAAGGGCATCCGGGATAGACTCCATTATTTTGCGATTTCACGTACATAGAAAGGGTTATGTTAAGCTTGTAAAAAAAAATTGACATTGAGATAAAATATAGCAATCATTTGCAGTCCTTTCTCAATTCACCGCTAGAAAAATGCCCTTGTGTGCCATGTTGGTCGTTGGTTGACCATACCTCACCGATGATTAATAAACACGGAGTGTCACTAATAGGGTTTTCCCCCTTTTTTCTGGCAAAAAAAACTGACACCTTTTGCAAGTAATCATGTTTGCATTAACCACAATACTTGCAGACAAATGCAAACAAAAAACAATACTCTGATAATTTATGCATTGTCCTTGAAACTGATTGGTCCACACCGGAGACAGCTTTTCTTAGACCCTAGTCTCATATGGTGTTCGACCAGATGACGCCAAAAGGCGCACAGTTCAATAACAACGCACCATCAGAGTAATGAGAGCTCGGGGTGAGCAGTTTTGTTGCCAGAAAAAAGGGGAAAAACCCTATTAGTATATTTTGGTACTGGCAAATGAGGCCCCATGATGACACGGAATATCACTACATTTGAACTCTTTTGCATGTTGCAATAGCAATACACCGAGTTAACGCCACGTGCATTGCTTGCTCAAGAGGGTAGCAGCGTAACTGAAATCAAACAACCCCCATAACCAAAATGACATAAGGAGTCCTTCATCCAGCAGTGGATTGACAAAGGACTGTGGTCAATTTACAGTAACTGGATTGACAAAGGACTGTGGTCAATTTACAGTAACTGTAAATTGACCACAGTCCTTTGTCAATCCACTGCTGGATGAAGGACTCCTTATGTCATTTTGGTTATGGGGGTTGTTTGACCATACTGACCATGCCGCAGCAATAGTAGATTTGGCACCTTTGTTTTTATTCCTGTGACACTTTTATTGATTAGTTGTGTTAGGTGGGAGAGGGCTGGCAACATGTTTTTTTGCAAGACCTAACCCTAAACCCCAATTATGAATAAAAAAAAAGTCTAGGTGTTCTGCCTCCTCTTTCCCTCTGCTCTGAATAAGAGAGCCATTATATAAAATAATAACCTACCACATATATATTCTTGGTTCTTTCGGTAAAGTCACGTAGAAGGAAAAGTCACGTAGAAGGGAAATAATAAAATAATATGGATATATATACGTGACTTTACCGAAGGAATCAAGAATATGAATCCCTGCAGTCACGAAAGCTTTCAATCAAAATCTACCACATATACTTGAGGCATCATTCATTAGATGCTAGTGATGTCTTCATTGTGTAAAAAAAAACTGCTGTTGATTTTAATGTCTCCTTTTTAAGAGATGGAACACTTCCTTCTGATTGATCACGTCAGAGCTTGTCATCACCTTGGTAACTTATCGAAGTCTCATTTGACTAAAATGCAATGCTGATTAAGATTTGTGTGAATTTGCCCAGTATTAAAAATATTTCTCCAGTCAGTATTTGCGCTACAGATTCACACTGCAGACCGTCTGCAGTTATTTTCACGGTATGTATGTACCTTAAAACAAAATCTTAATGCTTTTAAAGCTTGATCATAAGTAACTTAAAACGTCGGTTTTATTAGCCAAAATTGTGAGTCCGATGTTTGTTTGTTGGGCGAGGCCACATGGTGGGAGCTTTATGCCAAAGTTATCGACCTCCGCTACCCGACACGATTGTCCCATTTACAAGGATATTATCTATGTGTGTCTTTTCGAATTGTTTAGCATACTTCCCAATATGCAACAAACTTGAAATTTGGCATGTGGGTAGCTTCCAGACTCTACACAATGTAGAAAGTATCAAAATAAACTTTTGTATTTTGGGGGGGGGGAGGGGCGCAATAATGGATATATTTTGCACGGCAAGTGAGTGGTGACGTCACATCTGTGATGTCACCCGCACGTGGCAGCGTCACACAGTGAGCATACTGACGTCACACATCACCCCCCCACCCTCCGCGTAGGCCGTGTATTAATCCAATACGAAATTCCAAGTCTCGGGCGAAGCCGGGTAGTAAAGCTAGTTACTTATGTAATGAGTTCGATTGAGGCGCACACTCAACACTATGTATTAACACGTAACAACCAACTCAACACTATGCATAAGGTGATGACCACCATCCCCAGTTAACTAACACTCGGGGTGAATACTACATAACGTGACCAGGGCAGGTTAGCAGGCTGCCTGGTCACGGTCGAAGACCGGAGACTCGAGGACCGCTAATGGCATCTTCATCCCAGGGTTGAACAGCCCAGCTCTCTCTTCACGCCCGGATTATAACCACTGCGGCGTGGCCAGCCCCGCCCTCGGCCACGCCCCTCTTCCCGATCCTTCGGGAAGGTACGGGACCCTTACCACGTGACCACCAAGCTCCCCCCTGGGGCCCCTAGCCCCCCTTTGTCCGGTCACGTGTCCTGTCGGGTTCACGCAGAGTGTCACGGCCTGACGCGACCTCCGTGACACCCCGCCTACGGTACCCGTACCGAGCCAACACAGCGGTGACGTCATATGTCACGACACTTACAAGGATATTATAATTATTATTTATACCTGGCCATGTATCTGTGGCGGACACTCTCCTCACCAACACACGGAGGCAGGTAAAGCAAGGGTTCCAGTCCTTGTATTCCACACACAGCTCCCTCCTTCATACGCAGCTCTCTCCTCTCCATCCACAGCTCTCTCTCCCTCGTCCCTCCTCCCACGTGCCCTCTTATACTCACGGTCCCCTCTCCCATTCCCTCCCCCTCCCCTCATCCCTGTCCCCTTATTCCCAAGCACCAATCACATCTCGTCACACCTCGCACCGTGTCCACTCATCTCCAGCCACCAATCCGCTTGCTCCACACCGCGGGGTTCCTCCGCCGTCAACTCGGCGCTGGGATTGACGTCGACGTGTCGGGGCTAGGGACTTCCGATGTTTTGTGAGAATTCTTTTATTATGTTTTATTTTATTATTTTATTATTCCCATTCTACGTGACTTTACCGAAAGAACCAAGAAGAAGACTGCCGATGTTGTGGGGACTGCTACGGAGGACCGTGACATGTCGACCAAATTCTGACCGATAAAACTCCACCGCCACCACCTCCTCTTCACCGGTGGCGGAAGACTTCTCGACCGAATTAAACATCGACGTTCGGCGACGTTTTCGCACAAACTGCTCTGAGTAGCGACCTCGGAAATTGAGTGAGGCTGCTTTATTGGTGAACCCGAAACATTGTGGTTCAATGTTAGTCATTACCGCAGTACCATAAAGTGTGAGACACTAATGTTTGCTTGTTAAGAGTTTTTTTAGATCCGGCTTTCAAAGTAAAATGTTGAACTAAATGGCCATGTATTTAATTACACGCGTGGTGTTTTGTGTCAGCATTTTGTTTCAAAACTATCCATTTAGCCAATGCAATCACGCGGCTCATTTTAACCGTTAAGTGCGTAATGGCTTTACCGATCACAATAAAACTCACACGAACCTTTAAAGCGCACTCACCAACATAGTTGCACCGCTGTTCAAGTCTCGCTCATCTCTTGTGTTTTTCACGCGAGATGAAACATTGCTGCACAAAATGCGTTCACATCCTTGCTTGCTCCGACTTAACTGCTCGATCTCATCGCCTCGCAGTCCTCCTCCTTCCCTCCACTCGGGTAGAACGCGACGTGATTTCTCGTTAATTTCGCATCAACCGCCCGCGCTACGCAACGTCTTCTGCTGCTGGGCTTCAATTTCGAGCGTTGTGTTATTTTACATGAAATCTTTTAATATTTTGCCTCCTCGAAAAGTCGTCTGTCTTTATTGATCACTGCAACATAAAAGCTTCACTTGATCACTAAAACCTAACGCGTCTAAAAACAGAGACTTGTCCTGCAGCTGAAAATCCAGTAATGATCTGTGCGAGCAAGCACCATGCGGATAATTGTGAGTGGTTATAACTGTTCACAAATAAACACGTAAAACACTTCGAACGATCAGAGCAATGTTTAGCACGCTATTTATTACTATTTACGATTTTTTATTTCACCAGGTAAGGCCCACTGAGCTGTATAGATCTTTTTCATAAGCGAGCTGGCCTCAAACGATAGCTAAATGAAGTGGGTCATCAAGTGCAAATTTATAGCAGCCAAATACTCTAAACGTGCGTTGATTCTAAATGTGGAGGGGAAAACCGGAGTACCCGGAGTAAACTCCACACGACCACAATGACAGAGACACGCAAAACTCCAAATATACCGGCGTCGTCAGGAGGGGTCGGGCTGGAACCCACAACCTCCTGCATACAAGGCGAGGTAGTTAACACCTCATGTAAATCCCGTAACCTGAGCTTGATTTTCACGGCCATGGCTCACATCAGTGGTTCGTAATGTCTGAAACCGTTCCTGGGCCTCCCCCCCACACCCCCCGATTCACCAGCCTACACTGACCAGCGTGGTGAAGTTATGGTCACACATGACGGACGCAGCACGGGGCAAGGCCTTCATCGAGCAGTGGATTGACGCAGAACTGTAATTAATACAGGATGTCAGTTCAAACAGCTCCTCGGTTTGACAAACATAGCACATGGTGAAATCAAGGTACATTGCTATTACACCACGCTGTGAGTCTGAACGAAGTGGCAGGTCATGTTTATTAATCAGCCCGTACGCTTTGGAATACTGTACGGTACTTGATAAGGGTAATTTCTTACACCATTCAAAAAAGGCAGTATCGCTTATTTCTCCATCAGCCACACTGCAATAAGAGGTACAAAATATGCATGTAACAAAGTTATCTCATTCCGCCGCTCACTGGCAGAGTGTAAGCACAAATCATCGATCGTAACAAATTAATTGCGGACATCGCTCCGACGAAAATATATAAGGGTAAAAGCCGTTTTTAGAGGGCAATTACCTTTCGAGTGAGAATTACAGTCTCCCCGTGGGGATTGATGGAAGCGTTAAATGTTTCTCTCTAAATAGCTGGGCGGTGGTGGCTATGCGCGACCGTAAACACGGCACTGTGGAGGCGAGGGTTGGTGGTTTGCACGCACATTGTGAATCTCCCATCTCGTGGGCGTCGAGGAGAAAGCCGTACCCTGGCTCACCACGAGATAGTCCAGCAACAAATGTGGAGTCCACCTGTTCAGGTTTGTATGAGACACAGCGTCTCCCCATGGCACGCGTGGGTTTTCTCTGGGTGCTCCGATTCCCACCCATATGTCAGCACTCGTCAATTGGCTGGAAACATCTTTATATGTAGGGGTCTGCCGAGCTCGGGTAAATGTTGGCACTGGCTCACCACCTGGGCTGCCTTCCCACTTGTATGTCATTGCCTGTCCACGAAAGTGAGTGAATACTTATGCATGCTGCAAGTTGAAGGTATTATTATTAAGTAATTTGTGGATAATAAAGCACGTAAATTTCCCCATATCCCAAACGGCCGTTGAATTATCGCAGTGAACATGAGCCAGGGATAAATTTGTCTCATCACATCCTGTTGAGTCCCACACGGGCGTTCCATGTTGACGGCAGCGCGTAGGGTTTGAATGCTTGCAAAACGCTAATAATATGTTGTTGTTGTTGTTTCACACTGAGCAGGCCTGCCCACCAGGCCTCCATTATCGAAGTGTTGAATGATGCGCGGTAGCGTAGCAGTTAGCGCGCTGCGCTACGAAGTCGAAGGACCGAGTTCAATTCCCGCTCACGGCCAACACCGGTGACTATTATCTGAACTGGTCGTGGGCCTCCCCTAGGTCGACTCAGCCTCAAATGAGTACCCGGTGTGGTGTGTAAATATCACCACTGGGGAGACAAAGGCGGCCAGGCGTTGTGTTGGCCACCCACCCCCTCGTGTGCCGTGCCGGCCTTCACAGGTGCCTTGTCCAGACCACTAGCCCCAAACAGAGCTGAACGTGTGGCCGTATTGTTTTTGAGAGCAGATTCAAATGTGGCCCCCCCACGGTAGTTTGTGAGAAGCACCTTCTCTCTGCGTGTTGAGTCTTCTGGCCTGCACGCATTCTCCCGTTTTGTTGGGTTTTCTCATCGTATGACACGAAGCATTGGGTTCGAAGCTACGCCTTCCCAGAACTCAATGTATTCTGGACACGCGTAGCAGTTGGTCGATGTGGCCGCACGTCTGCGTTTGCGCTGAGAACTCACGTCACACGCGCACCACCGATGGTACCGTAACGACTGATTTTCCTCGCGGCAAGTGCAGCTCACGTGCGAACGACGTGCGGTGAGCGTGCCCCCGTTTAATCACGACAGTAAAATCTAAAGCGCCAGGGGCGGGTCTGGCGAGAGGAGCCACATCGCTCGTGGCCCCTCCGTGCGCCCCTGGAGTCAACGTGCTGCTGCTACTGCCGCCTTGACCTCTATCAGGGGGGTCAATTAAGTCGAAAGAGAAGCTTCGTGCCCAAATGACGAACCGCTTGGTTCCCCGCGTCCATTGGTGGCCCCGAGCCGTTGGTAGAAACACAACATTCCTGCGTGACGGGTGTCATAGCCCAAAACCAGGGGGGGGGGGGGGGGGCATCGTTAGTGGCTTATGGATGGGTTAGTTTGATTAATTGTCCAACCGGAGGTTGCATCGGTGGAGGTGAATGTTATTCCAATCTGTCTCTTCCACCCCTCCCGCCCTCCACCTCACCAACCCACTCTGACCGGTGTGGTGAAGTACGGTCAAACAACACCCCTGAGCAACGTGCCGCGAGGAGGCCTCCATCCAAACGTTGAATGGCCGTGGGCTGTAATAGGTTATAATTATGATGATGGAGTCCGGCGTGGTGGAGCATCCACCCTCCAGCGTCAACCCCCAGCATCCTTTCTCGAAGGCCCCACGTGAGCCCCCTTCCTAGGGTCCCTCTTTGCTAAACCCACAAACGAACCCTCTTCCTCGGGGTCCCTCCTGACTAAACCCCCAAGCAGATCACACGAGAAAGTCACCAATATACACACTAAGTGTGTTGTGTAATCCCCACTTTTAATTTCGTTAATTAGTAAGGTAGGGTAATGCCACTTACAGTATTCGCCCTGGTAATAAACGTAATGGTACCCTAATGTTGTTGTAAAATGAACTACATTGCATATATAAAGCAGAGCACATCTCGGTATTAAAAGATTGCAGGGCTCATTGGCCGATTTGAAATAAATGATATCATTCCTGATTTTCATTCAACCAGCAGGACTCTCCACAGTATAGACTAATGGAAATGGTTCATCTATGGCAGTGTTTGGATATGTTGGCAGCTTTCTTGCCTCGCCGCCTAACCAACTCTCCCGGCAATAAATTATTTGTCGCAATCCAATTAAAAAAAAAAGTTTATCTTCTAATGAGATATTTTTTTCCACCCACGCGTGAGTTTAAATTGGCTACAAACTCGCTCTGAATTGGCCACGAACTCCCCGAGGTTCGGCGCGAGTTGTGAATCCGCGCGCTGAGCTTTTCTTTGGCACGACGCTTTCCGAGGACGCCCTCGTGGTGTGATGTCCTCCTCGCCGTGCTTGGCATTCTCCACGAGCAGGGCAGCCCTGCTGTGCTGGTGGGGACGTAAAGCAAAGAGGCGGCGAGTCTGCACGTGCCCGTCTTAGAGATCTCGCGAGTTCAGATGCCCTTTGAGATACAGCCACATAACCAATTGTGAGCAAAGGAACGGGAGTGAATTCCCGCGTACTCTGTTGAAGAAACTCAAAGTCCAATTGGTTTTATGAAAAGCGAAGGTAATTGTACAGATAAAAGGGTGAGAATGGCAGTGCACATAAAGCCTTTCCTGATAATCCCAATCAATAAATACATTTCCACAATTCAGAAGCATAAGAGAGCACCCAATGGGACACAATGGGGTTGCATTTGCAAAGAAGACCCTGGGTGCAGTACACAGAGGAGACCATTGTTACCACCTGGTTTTGGGTTTATCATAATTTAAAGTCGAAATTGTCAGTTTCTCTGTTATCAAACAAAGTGTTGTGGCGCTCACCTCAACTTGATGGCCTTGAGCCAGCGGTGGGAATTCTATTTTGCTGTTGTGCGGGCCAGTCCCGCCAGAAAACAATTACGTTTCGACTTTCCAAGTGAGTGGTTACTCCTGCTTGTGGCAGTGGCGTGCAGTTGTTAAGTGGTTTTAAATGTTCAGATTTGGCGCAGTGACACTGACAAACGGTAGAAAAGGCAATGGATCATCGCATGCATCGTTAACATTGCTTTATGACAGAAAACATATACAGTCGACTGAGATTTCGGGCAATGAATCTTCGTCAGACTTGGGAGTCGTGTCCTTCCAACAGGCATCTTAAATTGTTCAGTGAAGTTGTACACAAGTTTTGTTTTTGCTCATAGTTGTGTTCAGCCCAACTTGGCAGCTGAAGTTCTACCGTTCGTTAAATTAAATTGCTTGCCATAATGTCTGTCATCAGTAAGTCTGAGATGGTTAATATTTTTCCGAATTCATACTTGCGCCTTCATATTTTCCAATTATATTTTCAGAACACATCTTTCAATGTCTCCGCAAATGCTATACCATTACCGATAATGTCATTAATATTAACGGTAGGCAATGTCAATTATATCAATTTCACAAGTAAAAGTCTAAATGTCTGCCTGTTCAAACGAGCACTGGAGCAGTAAGCAGCTCATTTGGGGGTTTCCAAACAAGCAGTGGAAATTCCACATTATCGTGGCAGGGGCCAGAACGTCCAAGCGACAACCATTGATTGACTGGACACAAAGCACGACTCAGTTTATCAGTCGTGGAGGTAAGATGGGCTCAGTTAACCCCCAACCAGACAGACACAGCCCAAACCAGCCAGATTATTTCCACACACATACAGTACAGTAGTTCAAGTTTCAAGTGTATTTTGTTTAACGAGCTGACAACTCAATAGACCAGCACGGTCTCATTGCAAGGGTGACCTGGATCACAAAAGTGAAAGAAAACATTTAAGCAATTTAGAAATCGTGGACAAAAGCAACTGTCATGGTAGGCACGTCACCAGCAGTTTGGCGTGAACTCAACTAAACTTTTTTTTGTTTTACCAGGTAAGGCCCCACTGAGGTATAAAAAGCTATTTTTCAGAAGCGATCTGGCCATAAATGATAGCTCAACGAAGTGGCTTATCTCGTGGAAATTAATAGCAGCCAAATACTGTTAAGTACGTGTTTCTAAATGTGCTGGGGAAAAACCGGTGGACCCAGAGAAATATCAACGCGACCACCAGGAGAACATGCAAATTCCAAATACAGCAGGCATCAGGATCGGGATTGAACCCACGACCTCCTGCATACCAGGCGAGGTAGTCCACATCTCACCACTGCGGCGCCCCGTAACGCAGCCTGGCAAGGCCAAAAGGAGAGTTGCACAGTGAACTCGGGCATTGCTTTAGCAATTCATTGCCTTCGATCGTGCGCCGTATCAGTGGGCAGCTCTGCCGTTTGGAGGGCGAGCTGCCTTCTAGGGATTGTGTTTGATGTGAAGAAAGTTGAAAGAGTCCCACTTTGTTTTGGTGTTGTGGTTTATTGATTTGTCAGCTGTGTTCCACCGCCAATTGGCCTCGCAGAGTTGTGTCTGGGGCAGCAGGCTGAGCAGTAGCAGCAGCAGCAGCAGTGGCAGAGACAGCCCGGAGCAATTGATTCTTGTCACATGGCCCTGCAGCAGAAAGCCCCAGACAGCTGCTTCTGCTGTGAGCACGAAGCGACGCAAAACGACCTCCCATGCCTGCGCCCGGCATCCATCGAGTGTAACGAGGAGTTCTATCCCAGCCACAGCGCGCTCCACTAAGGTCAAATATGGATTTTGTTTTTTTTTATAAGCAGAAAGCATTTCCTCTTGCAGAGCAGCGCAGTCGGCTCCCAACATTTTTCAATACGAAGGGTGATTTTTTTCTGTTCAAGGTCCTTTCTTAGACGTTTTGCATTTAGGGCCTTGTGTTATGGGATTTCAAAAAATAAAACCCCACAAGTGGTTTATGACCACCTGGCAGCAGACAACAGAGTATGGCAATTTGTTAAATAACCTGGCAGCTGCATGAGTTCCCCGTTTGCATGTCGAATTCGCTTCTGGATACAGTATCTCCGTAATGCAGCAGATGTGAATTACGACTGTTTAGGTTTTCGTGGTTTTGCTTAATAGCTCTTCCGATGTGTTTTCGGGTTTTGTACCGCGCGTTGTCCGGCACAGTAACTATTGTAGTAGCGATAGAATAATGATGAGAAGTTGGTGATCAAGTGAATAAGTGAGTGAATGAGTGAGAGAATAGTGAATGGGGTGCCTTTTTTTTGCAATACTGCGGGCTCTGCAGCTTTGAAGTACAGAAAGTCCTCATTTAATGCGGTAGATGCATTCCTGAAAAGTGTTCCCTGATGGAAGAACCACGTTGTAGTGAAAACGCGTTGTGTGAGCACTCGTTACGCGAGGACTTTAGTCCTAAACTACGTTTTGTATTTTACCCGGTAAGGGCCACTGAGCTGTCAAGCTCTGGTTTCAGAAGTGACCTGTCCACAAATGATAGCTCAGCGAAGTGGCTCATCACGTGGAAATGTTTCGGAGCCAAAAACTCTTAAACGCTTGTTTCTAAACGTGGAGGGGAAAAACCGGAGGACCCGGAGAAAAATTCACGCGACCACGGGGAGAGAGAGAGACACAAACTCCAAACATCGTCAGGGTCGGAATCGAACCCACGACCTCCTGCATACCAGGCGAGGGAGTTAACATCTCGTTTGAAGTTAGAAGCGGCGCTATGCGGTCGTACGCCCAGGCGACAAGCGGACCACTTTCAATAAGTTTTAACACGTGGGCTTTCGCGACCAATATTATTCATAATCAACGTTTTTTGGTTAGATCGCGTTATTTATAAATGTGTCGTAACCCTCCACCACAAATAGTTCACTACGTTAGCCCACCGGTGGGCTAACGTAGTGATTTTTTTAGAAGGTAAATAATCGAAAATACAAATTAAGCACGGGCACGTAAGTTACAAGTACTTCTTGTTAGCAAACCCCTGTGTTGTCTTTTACCATTAAACATTGTTGTACGATTGAGAACCAAAGGGATGCATTGCTGCAGTAAAGGTTAAGAACCACTGCGGTAAACCATTTTTTCAGGATGGTCTATACGTGGCATGCTGTGACATACGGATCGGAAATCAAACGAATGATCTGGTGTCGCTGCTGCGTTTGGCAGCGGTGCACGAGCACAAATACCACAGGAAGCAGAAAGGAAAATAAGCTGCAGAGTGCGCAGAGAAGATTGGAGGGGAGTTGTTGGGCAGGAATGTCGTCCGATGTTTTTCTCCGCGTGTTGAGGGCTTCTTCAGGAAGCTGAGATAGGACGCAGGAACAAACTCCCGGCACGTGCAGCGAAACGTCTCGACGATTTGTGCCGAAGGACGCACAGAGCACAAGCCGGAGAGCTGCGCAGAGTGGCAGTGAGAAACGAGGCAATTATTTTTTCAATGTTACATATTTTTTTGACAGTGATGTAAATCCATCACTGGGAGCGATTTTTGTTGAATGCATTATGCTGTGAGACTCATTATGCCACTGGGTGATGCACTATGAGATACAATGATGATAATGATAACGATGTGCTCAGCTGAACGCACGAAAGATTTTAGTTGCGCAGGCAGGTCTTTTCTTGAGAGCCATTATGAAATGTGATTTTTTTTCTCACCCACAAGACGTTTAAAGTTTATAAGTCTGAATTTTTTGTACTATTTGCAACCTGTTTTTTTGCTATTGCTGCCATATCTCATCTCGCAAAGTCAATATTCTGGCAGAATAAGAATGAGTTATCTGGTGTTAAGAATATTATAATAAACACAATTTACAATGTGCACATATTTAGCGAACTCACAGGCATCGAGCCAGAGTTGCAAGTCCCTCGTACGGCAGCCTGAGCAGGTGAGAGCCTCAACAGGTGAGAGGCTGAGCAAGTGAGAGATTGGACTGGTGAGGGCCAGGACAGGTGAAATGCTAAACAAGTGTGTACCTGGACAGGTAAGAGCCTGAACGGGTGAGAGCCTGGACAGGTGAGAGCCATAATGGGTGAGGGTCTGAATGGGTGAGAGGCTGAACAGGTGATGCCTGGAAGGGTGAGGGTCTGAAAAGGTGTGAGTCTGGGGTATATCTTGAAGGTGGCTGGTGCTTGAATGCTACTTCTTGTGTGCAGTAGTGGTAGAGAGTTCCAGACGATCGGTGGAGCTACGGAGAAATGCCTTTTCAGCCAGGGCGGTGCTGGTTATGTGTGCGTGAGCGTGTATACGTATGCATGCAGTTGTTTTTGGTAGGATATTAAAATGTGTCCTAATTGACTTCATGACTTCCGTGCCTCGACATGGATAGCTCAGTTATTTCCGTAGACTTGTTCGTCATATTAACGTGTCGTCCTGTGTGTGCGTGTGTCTGTGCATGCGAGTCGTGTGTGTGTTTGTTTACGTGCGTTTGACTGCCCGTGGCAAGCGTCCAAATTGCTGACTTCGTTATTCTGTACAAAAAAAAATGCAATGAATATATCCGGGTAAAATGTGAAACACGCGTGTAAATATTTGGATTCAAATGTGTGTCTGATTTACACTAGCAGAAGCTGAAGCCTGCCTTCACAATATCCTCAAGAATACATTTGTTACGACTGCATTTCATTGACTACGTAATATTTTACACGGATACTCATTCTGGCCACAACATATGGTAGATGCATATATATAGAATTTTCCAATTTGTGCTTAACTGCTGTTGTCAAATAAAATAAATAAACCCTTCCAGATAAGTCTGCGATAATTGGTCAACAATTAAAGTAATTGTGTCTCCATGGCTTATAAGCAATATTAATTATTCTGTACGTTGTATGAATCCAGGGGCCGCTCCGAGATAATGCAGCGGGTGTAATTGGCGAGATGTTAACTCCCTCGCCTGGTACGCAGGAGGTCGTGGGTTCGATCCCGATCCCGACTCTGACGCCAGCTGTATATTTGGAGTTTGCGTGTTCTCCCCATGGTCGCATGGATTTATTCATTTTTTCCTAGTCCTCTTTCCCTGCACATTTATAAATACGTGCTGAGAGTATTTGGCTGCTAGAAATGTTCACGCGATAAGCCAATTTGTTGAGCTATTCCCGTTGTCGAGTGGATTTGTGTCTCCGGGTCATCTGGTTTTACATTCCACATTTAGAAACATGCAATGAGATTATCTGGATTTTTTTCTGTGCTATAAACGTCCAAATATTGGTGCCACTTTGTTGAGCTATCATTTGTGGCCAGGTCGCTTCTGATAAATGAGTGAATACCTCAGTGGGCTTTGCCTGGTAGGATGGGGATGGTTTAGTTTTACTTGTATTTTTTGGGGTGGTTTCTTTACCTTTCTTGTACTTTGCACTCCTATCATGTTTTTGTATTGTTTGTTGTTTCGTTCTTACCCGCCCCTACTGGACATGATGAGAAAAAGAGCTTTATAATTCTAGATTTGAAGCTTTCGTGACTGCAAGAATTCATACTCTTAGGTTTTTTCGGTAAAGTCACGTAGGTAAAAAATTAAAATTAAAATTAATAAAAGTATTAATAAAAAATCACGACGATTCGGAGGCAACACAAGCTTCCGTCTTCAGGTGGAACCGTCACAGCACGATTGCTGTATCAAGTACTATTTTACTTTTATTAATTGTAATTACATTTTTTTACCTACGTGACTTTACCGAAAAAACCTAAGAGTAAGAGCTTTCTAGCTCATCGGATTCCTCCAGTATAAATAAATATTCAGATTTCTCCTTTCGCACACTATGTACCCCATCGGAGGTGGGGGAACCCACGTGACGTTGAGATGCCACGCGGTTGTGCATGTTGTGACAGCTTCCTGGAACATGGCACGTGGCATTGCCACGAATTGACAGCTATTTCTTGTTTGAACTTTATCCATTAAACACAGTTGCTCAGCCGTGTACTTGACAAACCTTTGCAGTCGCCGATTTAAATGCACGGTTTGAAATGTGTCGGTGGATTGTTATGGGATCGCGAGAGGTGGTGGCCGCTTGGGGAGGCTGTCATCCAGCAGTGGATCGACCATAGCTAATTGTGATGTTGAATCAATACATAGCAGTACAATTTGGATATAGCTTGCGTTTAAATTCAGCTACATCTGAAGAAGCTGTACAGAAGCAATGGGACATGCACATCATGTAGACAGTAAAGTCTGTGAGATTCGCATGTCCCACGTCATCTTATGGGAGTAATTCTTTGACACGTATTACTGCGAGAGTCCTGAATGGAAATGTAATTCATTTGTGTCATTACACTGACCGTACAATTCGAATGCTGCAAAGTTGGAATGAAAAATCCTTAAAAATATGCACAGTATTACCCCTCTTAACGACCACCGCTATTAACGACTAATCGTTTAAAGACAGGCCTCCACAGAGCCCAAGTTGTTCACTTAACGACCTGTTAACAACAGGCTGTTGTAGGTACAGTAAATATTAATTAATGCATTTATTAAACGTGTTTATTTTGATGTTGTTAGTTTATCTTTTTATTAATATACATTGTTTAAATATTATAAAATGCGTTTTGTGGGTGATGCTTTCGGAACGAATTAAGCTTTCAACATGGATTTCCTATATTCGTTTAACGACGAAATCACTTAACGACCGGTTTCGTCGAACCAATTACCGTGGTTAAGAGGAGGGGTTCTGCGGTATTGAAAATCCACGCAGAAGGGAATAGACACTGAAGCAGCCCGTGGTTTCTCGATCGACTGAGCATCGAAGGCGGTGCTCATTTACCGTTCACAGCCCCTGACCCGGCAAAGGAAACCCCACATTTCTATGGCGGGGTGGCTGAGTCTCCCCCCATAAGACTTTGATCGGCCGAGTCAGAAGGCCTCCCAGCCAGGATTTAAACTCGCAACCCTTCCGATTGCTGCGAGAGCCGCACGCTGTGCCACCGAGCCAGAGTCGGTCGCCCATTCTCGTCTTGGGTGAGTGAGAATTTCCCGCCGGTGCAGAGCAAAAGTTCATGGGAACGGGCGCAGAACAAGGAGGGCGGTCGGGTCGGTCCTTCGGCGGTACACAGGGACTGCAGAAAGACGCTGCTGAGGCTTAACCTAGCCCAGCCCTCACGACAGTAGTATTTTGATCACCACCTCATCAATCACACACACTGCAACATATTTCAAATGTTTATTTCCATAGGCGAGCATGAATTGATAATTCTGTGAGGACTTTATTAACGAACGCGTCTCAAATGGAATCCATACAAAACCTAACCGTTATTGCTAAAAGACTAAAAAAGGTCTTTCTTTCCTTGTTTCGTATTCAGATTATGGTTCGTGAAAATGTGATATTGTCTGGAAATGCGATGAGCTTCTGGACGATGGTAAATGAACGGGAGAATGAGAGTAAGTGTTTAGCTTGCAGCCCGTTAAATATTATCTATGAGGATGAAAGGAATGAGTGGAGGGGGCTGAGGCGGGGGCAATAATGCACACACGTGTTAGGTGTAAATAAATCACCAACCTCTGAGAAGCTGGAGATTGGTAGCTTTTCCATTAGCAAATGGTAATTTAACACCTCGTTTAGTAATGTAAACATTATTAACGTTTGTTTAACCTCGAAATCAGTTGAGTTGTGAGCTTGTATTTCAAAAACACGTTTTATTTTTCCCTCGTACATTTACATTCAGCACGTTTCACCAATTATATTCCAAACGTGCTGTTGACAATATATAATGATGTCATTGTTGTTGTTATTGCCAGCCCGTCACCTCCTACTGCTGAGCACAGACCTCCCCCATTTCTCCCAATCCTTGCTTTCCGTTGTTGTTCTTGTTGAGTAGTTGACATTATACAGTAGTATCCTAAGCAAAGTATATTTTTCTTCGTCCAAAAGCCCCAGTGCCAGGTGACTAACGCGTTATGCTATAGCATTTTCCAACAGCGATATGGAAGGCCTTACTTTAACCTCTCTATCCGGCCAGGAGGCTCATGGGTAGAGTGACTGGCTCCCAGTCAGACCGTTGCGAGTTCAAATACTGGTTGAGAGTCAATAAAACGAGTCCCACTTGGTCAGCAAATCACCTGCGGTTGTTTCTATAGACAGATTTGTCCCCCGTCCTAGTAATGTCGAATTTCCACCTCATACTGAGGCCTGTAAACAGGACACGAACAGTGCCTCAGTGCCCTTGCGAGAAGGATTTGTTTTACCTCTCTAATGCAGCATGCCCTTCATCTCTGCAGATGGTTTGCTCTGCGCGTCTATGATTGATGCTTCCTCAGAGCCGAGTTTGATAAAACACGGTGAAAACCCCACACGTATTGGACAATGTGCTCTGTTATGCATTAATTTGTCACTCAGCTAAGACCAATAACCTTGCGGCCTTTGTGAATCTCGCTTTATCTAAGTTGGACCACCGGGGCCTCAATTTTCTGATCTCAGTGTTCTTGGCAAGTGATCTGACGGGCTGATTAGCAGCTGCACTTTCCACCCACTCAAATATATTTAGCTTTGCAGACGATTAATGTTTCACCCCTTTGGGTGATGGATGATCGACAGGACTGGTAATCAAATGAATGATAACCAACGGAGAGAACAAGCCCAGGATTAGGATGACCTCGGAAATGGAGCGATGATCTCATCTCATGTGCAAGAAGGAGATAAATTGTGGCATCGAAGGACCATGAGGGATGGTGTCGTTGTGGGGCAGCCTAAATCCAGCTGTGGATAGGTCATGGCTGATGATGATGATGATGACGTTGAACCCAATGTTATTGATGCAAGGATCATTAACAAATATCACGGGATCCAAACTTGATTTCGTATAGATTCTATCAACATGTTCACATCGTTGTACATTTCCCCAGAAGGTTGTGGATTGTACATCATTTATAAATGGACAACGCGGTTTAATAACTACAACGAAATCACAGTTATATCATAATTGCCAATGTGCCTTCCAGATCCCATCAGAATTTGTTTGAAAGAAGGCAGACACGGGTCAGTTTTTGATCCGCTAATTTTCATAAACCATTTACATATAACCCACAATTCACGGGGGGGGGGAGGGGGGAACGCATAATTAGTTTTCCGCGCTCTACGATAATTATTTGCCGCAGCTCAGGTTGGGAACGAGCGCTGTTTGTAGACAGCTCTGTCAAATAAAATCTGGCTTTTGCAATCAGTCGTTGGTTTGCAATCCATACGACACGGATTAGCCTCACCGTTGCATACGACAGCATGCAGGGTTTTGCCGTGTGTGTGAGCAGACACCCCTGGGACGCTTCGGTCTGTTTGGCTAATTGAATGATGAATTACAGGTTCTTTCATTTAATTTAATTAACAAACAACGTTTACCTACTTTTTTATTTTCTATTACCCACCATTGACTCTTGCAGCACATTATTTGAACCATTCAATGTTGTAACTAACCGCCAGACGTGTGTGCCCACGTCTTGGATAGTTAAAATAGTTAAAGGTGCAGCCCTGCAATTTCTCGTGCACACCACTACTGGCAGTAGGGCCTCTGTAGAGGCAGCTCTAGAAGGTGTTTGAACAAACACTTCTCCACTGTTCCAATGTCCTGGAAGAGGTGGGCGCCCTGCCTGAAAAGAAGTGAATACAGGTAGTCCCCGACTTACGCTGGCCCGACTTACGATATTTCGACCTTACGATGGCGATATCGATATGACAAAATTGTTAAATATTTTACATTTCGTTCGGCAGGCAAACGCAGCAGCGAACTAGGTACGATACGATACGTTGGGACGCTGCCGGGATGTACTGTACGTATATAGTTTATACAGTACGGTACTGTAAATTGCTTTGTTTTGCTAAATTATCAATATTCTTTAAGACTCCTGGGTAGGCTAGGCCATTTTGGACTTACGATATTTTGGACTTACGATGGGGTCGTCGTAACGCATCTCCATCGTAAGTCGGGGACTACCTGCACTTCAGTGGGCTTTGCCTGGTTGGATGGGGATGGTTTCGTGTTGTATTTGTGTGCGTTTGGGTGATTTGTTCACCTTTCTTGTACTTTTCACTCCTATCGTGTTGTTGTACTGTTTGTTGTTGTCACGTTCTTACCCCGTGCGCCTACTGGACATCTGTGAAAAAGAGCTTTATAGCTCATCGGATTCCCCCAGTGTAAATTAATGTTGTGATTCTGACGTGGAGCGTAGAGACGTGTGGAGTGGATCAACGAATCCTTCAAGGCTTCACCTTGATCGCACAGGTTCAGTGCAGGTATTGGAGTCGTTCTTGCGCAAGTCGTTATAATGAAGGCTGCAGGGAGAGTGTGGACTGTTGAACCGCGTAAAGCTCAGACGTGAATATGCTGGCATTAAGCTTTCCTCGCCTTCATGCACCCCGCAAGTCATGTCCCGACTCTTCAATTGATATCAGGGTTCGCCCCGGCAGTCACAGCTATTGTTCGTGAAGTAGCACATCATCTTTTCACATGCAAATCCATTTTCCATCACACGTCCATAATAGTCGCAGGTGGCTTTTGTGTGTGTGTGTGTTGCCTTGCTTTTGAAAAGTGTCTTATGAATCCGATTAACGTTCCCATGAACAAACAAAAACATACTGCACCAGACAATACAAAAAAATAAAAGTTCCTTCCATGCTCGAATGAGCATTATGGAGAGATCATCTCTGTTCGTACCATGAATCCGTGATGGAAATTCCACATTCCAGTGGTGACATGGTTCAGTTTCTCCATAAGCCGACTACTTGAATTGCCCTTCTGCCAGCAGTGGCACGAGCAAGGAATTTCAGGGCTGCCCCTTTACAAGCCTAAACACAAATAGATTTGTCCATTTGTGGTTCGTGTGGCTTGTTCATTTTGACAATAAACATGTTCGTTTATATATTTGCTTGGCCCTTTTGCCCTGGAAATGGAAACTTCAATGCGTTTCCTATTGCATTTAATGACGCCGGGCCGCTTGACTTGGCAATTGATGAATTCGTTTTTGTTATTGTTGTTGATGTTGGGGCGATGTAAAAGATGACCCTCGTTAAGAAAGGTCACCAACTGCCTCCTGCTGGGACTCAATTTGGGCAGTTTATGGACCGTGTCAGTTGGATCAGTTTGACTCCGGCAAGGGTCTCCAATTCTAATATCCAGCGCAACGATATAATCGCGCGTGCTGTGTTAGCACGAGACGTCGAGTCTGTGAGCGTGATAAGAGTGCATCCCTTGCGTAAGCGCAGATTCTAAAAGATCTCCACGATACGCCGACGTGTGCACGAATTAGCGAGGGAACGTGACGGAATGAGTTTTCTGTCTCGTGTGACCTCGATTGAAATTCAATCTGTGCACCCGGCGACTTGGGGTCCCCCTCCCCCCAGGGCTCAAATTTGTCAGAAAAAATGAGCATCCCCCCAACTTGAATTGGCCCAAACAAGGAATATCCCATTGTGTACAAAAAACATTCCATGTTTATAGGCTACAAAAAGCTATTAGTCTTTTGCAAACAAATTATTGATGCTACTTAAGGGGTCTTTCTAAATCCAGCTCACTCACGTGGTCGGTTTCGATATCAATTATTATTTTTACAGATTGTGAACAGATTTTGTGTGTGTGTGATAGTCAGCGATGGTTCTCTAATTCTTCAGATCATATTTGTGCTCCTATTTCTGGACAGAAGAATGATTGATGTAGGTAGTATTTCATTTGTGTGGAATCATTGATGAAATAGCTTCGTAAATTTAGTTAAACAGTTAGTCCCGCTTCTTTAATGATGTCCACAGATATCCTAACTGGTCCAGGAACATTCCTATTTTTAAATTTCGAAGGGCGGTATTCCATTATTCAAGTGTGACATCTGAAACGTCAACCTCTTCATCGCCAAAATTGCTTTACTTAAGCAATGTATTATTTTTTCTATAAATAGCTGCATAAAATTACCTTAATCATTTTTTGAATTCCGGCCGGATTTGTATAGCTTTTTTGGCCACATAATGCCGCCACTTTTTGGCAGGATAACGATGACATAAATATAGGCATAAACCTTGGCAGAGAAATGATGAAACGCCTCAGATGTGCTCGTGACAATGGAAATGACTGATGAACTTCACAAGTTTGGTGGTGGCACACGCCTGAAATCCAGAGGCAAGGGATGGTGGATCGCACACAAATAATATGAAACTCCCTTCCGGTGGGCATCGATGGGTCACACCCTGACTCGCAAAGAGAAGACAGTACAGCAAATGTTGACTCCACCAGTTCCACCAGTATGGGATAGAGTGTTTCCCCCTCCCACGTGTTAGTTTTCTCCGGGTCCTCTGGCTTCCTCTGGCATGTTTAAACACTCCTGAATTGTATTCTTAGGTTTTTTCGGAAAAGTCACGTGACTACCGAAAAAACCTAAGAATATGAACCTTTGCAGTCACGAAAGCTTCAAATATAGAACTCATGAATTGGCCAATAACACCTTTATATATAGAGGACCAACAGAGCTTTGGCAATTGTTGGTAGTGCTGATTCACCACGTGGCTGCTTTCCCACATATCTGTGGTCCCTCCGCGTGCCTGTACAAGAATTAACTCACGCTGTGCGGCGTGTAGCACGTTGAAAATAACATATCATATGACAAAGAAAGATGCAAATTTGCACTAAAAATAAAAATGAGCAAAACAAAGCAACCAGTAAGTTTGCTCAACAGGGGAAGAAGATTGTGTTGGAGCGACACAACTCAAAATATGTACACCGAGGGCAATGATTGAGGAAAGAACAACATATGTTTAGTTTTCATTAAACAACGTGGAAAACGAGCAGGTTGTATGGCTTTTAGAAAACTAACATTCTGCAATGAAAATATAGGTGACCACGGTGGCATACGAACATGTATTTTGCTTTTTTCACAATTTGGTTTATAATTCAATTGTGGGTCATTTGTTTAAGTGGCGGATTTTGGCTCTCACACCCATTGGCCACCCAGCGAGAAGGGTCGGCTGGCAGAGGTCATCCTGGGGCAATGTCCCCAGGACCTCACACAAGAGAGGGGACCCACATTGGGCCTGTTCTCTTGCGAATGCGATTACTGGAATTTTACCGAAATAAGTGTATTGTAATAATTGCGGTTTTTTTACGTAATAATAAGAGGTCGTTAGTCTAAATAAAGGCGGTCACCGCATGGCGTGCTCTCAAATGCGCTTCTGCGGCCGTCTGGAATGCTCTTCCTTTCGATGTCAGGAAGCCACTGGAGCTACGCACTTTTAAATCATTGAGATTAAAAACTCATTTCTTTAGAACTGCTTTTTTGTGTTTAGCTTGTTGTCCTTCCCCCATACCTCCAATTAGCGCGGTTGGCTACGTACGGTGCTAAGGAAGTTCAATGTACATACACAAATAAAATGGGTGCTGTACTTTTAAACATACTGGATGGCGGAATGCCTAAAACGTCGGGGCGACTGCTCACACCGACACACAGTGGTCTACTCGTATCAATAACAAAAACAATCATGGTAATACTGCGAGCGTAAACCCTCAAACTTACTTGTTTCTTCAGAGCGAAAGGCTGCGATGATAATTCCCCGCGCAAATTGGCATGCTGTCGGAATACACTATTATTGACTTGGTGCAATCTGGCTCCGTGGGGAGCCTGCTGACCACCACGTGATCTATCCATTCACAATTATTATTTTTTATTATCCCGTTACTGATTTTTTTTTTTTGCACGTCTTCATTATGACGTCTCATTCTCTAGAGTGGGCGGGCTAATGGTTGTAAGGTTGTGAGTCAAATCCCAATCACCTTTTGCGTAAGCCATTTGTTAAACGAGGCGCGTTTGACGCAAAGTAGACAGTGATTTTTACAATGGCTCTCCGAGTTTGTTAGTTTGGTCAGACTGCAGGCTGTGAGGTGGCCAAGACACGGCCGCACAGCAAATGGGGGTCGTAACCCTTCCGTGTAAACTCTTGTGAGCACCATCCCCCCTCGTTTCGCATGCTTCTCTGCTTGGGAAATCGACATTTCAAACACCAATGACTTCCATAAGAGAGGTTTTTTTTTGGTGTTAGATCGCGTAAATATATAAACGTTGTGTCGTTAAAACCCGCCACCACCCAACACAGCCAACTAGTAAGGGTTGTCACGTAAACAGAACGTGGCCAATTCGTCACTCAGATTGTAAATGTTGTGGCTTGGCTCAAATTGTAAATGTTGTGGCTTGGCTCTCCAACACACCGGTGTGCTGTACTAGTGACGAATTGGCACGTTCTGTTTACGTGACAAACCTTACTAGTTGGCTGTGTCAGGTGGTGGCAGGTTTTAACAACACATTTATATATTTACGCAATCTATCCCAAAAAAACTCTATTATGGATGGTATTGGTCGCGAAAGCCCTACGTGTTAAACTGACCAATGACTTCGTTATTTCCTGTGACCCAATCGCCCGACATGCGCCCGATCTCATCAAATTCTCAGAAGCTAAGCGGCCTTGAGCCTGGATAGCGCTCGGACGGGTGGACTTGTGTTGCACGCAACCCAACACGGGTGCAGTAGGCGCTGCGCACAGTGGAGGGCTGTGAAGAAACATCTGCTGGTCTGCAGTTCTCCCACCACCTCCCACCAAGCCACGTGACCAGAGTGGCGACGTTTGGTCAAACAAACCTCGCGGCCCACACGGGGTGCGGGGGTCTCCTCTCATCCAGCAGTGGATTGACTTGCGGCCTGTACATTTACAGGCAACTGGTGATTTAGAGCTCATTATGAGGTGATTTGGGACTAGATTTTCACGAATAATAGCAATTGACTGCGTCTAATCTGTTCACAGATCAAAACAACTCCACGCGAACACGAATGCTCAAGATGTCTGACCATCAACACCATGTGGCATCCTGAGGCACATTTGGCATTTTGGTGCGGTGATGAGCGCTACGCTGCGCTACGAACCCGGCGACCCGGCTCCGATTGCCTCTCGTGGCCAATACCAGTGACGAATATATGAACCGGTCCTGGGCCTCCCCTAGGTCGACTCAGCCTTACATGAGTACCTGGCGCGGTGTGTTAAACATCAGAACCGGGGGAACAAAGGCGGCCGGGCGTGGTGTTGGCCACCCACCCCCTCGTGTGCCCGTGCCAGCTTTCATCGGCGCACGCTATCAGCACTTGCCCTAATGGTCTGCTAAAGGCTATATGGCGGGGTGGTATCTTTATCTTTGTCTTTTGTTTCTCACAGTTTCAGTGCTGCGGAGCGGATTCGTACACGGACTGGGAGTCCAACCCTTACCACCTGTGCTCTGCTCCGGGCAAGGCGGCCTGCGGGGTCCCATACTCGTGCTGCGTCACTGAGAAGGTACGGCACAACAGCAGCAGCAGCAACAGCAACAGCAGCAGCAGCGACATCGCCACCGCGCTCGTGCCAGGCTACGGTGAGCTTTGACGTCGTCTCGAAGGCGTCGCTGGCAGCAAGCCACGGGACGGGCGCCCAGGTGTTGCCGTTATGGGTTGGGCAAATTGTTTGATGGTGATGCCGCTGCTGCACAATTAACAGCAGCGACGACGACAAAACTCGTCACGTTCGTCTACAACACGCAGCACGTGCGCTATGCAGAAGGGCCGTTGCACAAAACGTCGCCAGCCGTACGCTGTTAACGAGTGTGTTGAGTTTTTAGAATATATGTTTACGGGTTAACCAACTGAGACAACCGACAGATGCACCACCTGTGCTCCCCCACGCTGTGCCAACTTGCTTTGTTTCGACCGCCCGGCTCTCCGCTCGTTGTTGTGTGAGCGTCGCTCCTCCGCCCTCCGTTATTGTTCGAGGGTGACTGCCTTCAACTGCCCGGTTCCCAGAGCCTGCACAGAATGGTGGTGGAAGGTACGATTAGGAGTCATAGATGTTGGGTCATCACCACACCAAACCACCTTGGTCTACTCATGTCCCATGTTGACACGCCACTACATGCGGCATTCATGGTGAGTCACACTCAACTCGGTGGTTTGATGTGATCGAAACAGCATGGGCACTTCAGTGATTTCAGATGTTCACATTTCTGACACTTTATTATGTGTGGGTTAATCGTTAGTGTAGTGATGAAGCAGATTTTTTACTTGGGGCATAATATGTCAACCAGTTGTATGTATGTTGAGCTTCTTTCGCACTGTACGTAGGCAACCGTGCTAATCGGAGATGCGGAACGAAGGACAACAAACTAAACACAAAAAGCAGTTCTCAAGAAATGAGTTTTCAGACTAGATTTTAAAATGCACAGCTCCAGTGGCTGAGCACTTCTCACACAGAAATAATTTGTCCACTTTTCTCGGTGAGGGTGAAATTCTCATAAAATAGCGCGGTGGTGTCGGGCGTACTCGGACGAACTCGGACAGACTCGCGCGACGGCGGCGTTGGTGCGTTCAAGTCCCGTGTACGCCGCCAAACCGCTGATAATTCACATTTCCTAAAAATTGACAGCCCCATAATGTGCTGTTCGGATGACGTTCAAACGTTCACCACGGATTGGGACTTAATACGAGGAACTGCCCTCGCACGAACCGTTGCACTCTCATGCACGCTCATGTACACGCGCTCACTCAGGGGGTGCCACTCGAAATTCGAGTTTGTTATTTTCAAGGTCACTGCCCTCCTGGCTTTATTGATTCTCCCGTTAAACTGAGGCTGCTGCTGCTGCTGTGAGTTTAACGGCAATCCACTCAGTGGTTACCGGTTGCTCCAATAAACGCAGAGGCACGGACGGAGAGAAGAAGGAGCGGGAGGAGGTGGGGGGGGGACTTCGAGCTACCTGTGACTATGCACAGAGTGGAGTGAGATTCTCAGCTGTTGACTTTCACACCACGGGTAACAAGTTGTGGAAGGGAGTGATCCAAGAAGACTGAGACTTCACGTTTACCATTTGCATGTTGAGTGGCACCCTCGTGTGCGCACATCTTATGATCGACAGACAAAGATCCCCCGGATAGCCTTTAACAGACTGTTGGGGCAAGTGCTGTTAGCGAGCAGCTATGAAGGCCGGCACGGCATATGAGGGGGTGGGTGGCCAATACCAGTGGTGATGTTTACACACCGCACCAGTTACTCATTTGAGGCTGAGTCGACTTCAGGGAGGCCCAGGACCGGTTCAGATAATCCTCACTGGTGTTGGCCGTGAGCGGGAATCGAATCCGGGTCACCAAGTTCGTAGCGCAGCGCACGAACCGCTACACTACCGCTCCCCACTGGTGATGCACTTACGCACGCACTCACGCGCACAAAGAAACTCGTGCAACTGCCGACGCGTCATGTAAGTGATGCAAGTGTTGTCTGGCCTTGACGCACGCACGCACAGACAGCGCTTGATCACTCGCACAATTGTGCACGGTCTGCAAACACGACTCAGAAGCACGGCGCGGTGTGCGAGCACGGACCAACGGCAAAAACGCCCGCCGCGTGAAATGTTTCAAACACAGTCACATGCGCTTGGAGAGTACAACAAAACGTCATTATTTTGTCGCGAAGTTTTTTGAGGTCTACAGCTGTGGGTGGAACATCAGCCTCTCTAAAGCCCGGCAATGTGTTCCATAAACAATACAAGCAAGTAGAAAAGAAACCAGCTTGCCTTTGGCCGGTTTTGTACCGTGATTTGGCTCTGCTGGCTATAACCATTCGGTGTGCCGTACGCAGCCCATTGTTGCTTGCACATTAGTTCATTTGTCAGCAGGCTATCGTGACATTTGTTCACGTTTCCAGACGCCCACTGCCCACATGCTCGCACGTTAATCTGCATGGAGCGGCTGCAGAGACAAGAAAAACGAAAAGCGTGAACGAATTTGAGGTTCGTTTTGTGCGCAAGCGGCCTTAACGCTTCTTGGACGCTGACAATCGACCGCCCGCTGGTCCTTGTGTGACCGACGCAGTGAGAGACACTCACCTTTAACAAAGAATCTCACCGGGGGAGCATCACTCAGCCATCGGGAGTAGAGAGACATTGCACATTGCGGCAAGAGGAAATGTAATGGGGAGGGTCATGTCTGGCTAATCCTGGAGGTGGCTTGCCTGTCTGTGACCGAACTACGATCTCACCGGTGTTCAGTGGTGCCGTTGGACCGAGTTAAGGGCGTTAGAGCGGTGCTGTGACCTCTAAATAAGGCAATAAGAGCCCCTTTGTGGAGTTCACAAAGTCGTCCATTGCGTGTTGCGGCAGATATTTAAAATATTAAACTAACGTCGAGTTTGACCCCCCCCGCCGCCCCCATGCATTTATAAAGTAAATTAAAACAAGGCCGACACCTGTAAGATGCCAATCATAGACTCCAGTGGAGTCACTGATACGCAGTGTAAGTAATGCCAAGCGAAATGTGTACTGTATTGTTGAAAATGCCTATAAAGCAAATTCCAAAACATTTACTGAAATAATTCATTATCGAGTAAACACCAAAAGTGAGAAATGTATGTCTACTTACGATTATGTTAAATCAAGGTAGGTGAGAACTTGCACAAAGGACCAAAATGCCAAGCAGCCAGCAACAAACAGCATTCTTGGATAAGAGAGAGAAGCGTTGTGACCGGCATCGCGGTGAGTGAGTGAGGAGTGAGTGGGTTTGTGAGTGAGTGCGATAGCATTCGTGTGTATGTATGTTAGAAATTATTTCGCACCGTACGAATCCAACCGTGCTAATCGGCGGTGCGCAAGTGAGCGAGTGGGTGAGTTCGTCGTGACGTGCGGTGTGTAGGGGTGGTCGTGGTGGTGGTATGAAACACAGCGTGGATGAGGCGACGAGGTCAGTCCGTTAGACCTGCCGAGTCCTCTGGATGGGGTGTAAAAGTCAGTGAGTCAATTCTAGATTTGAAGCTTTCGTGACTGTAAGGATTCATACTCTTAGTTCTTTCGGTAAAGTCACGTAGGTAAAAAATGAAATTAAAATTAATAAAAAAAATCACGACGTTTCGGAGGCAACACAAGTCTCCGTCATCAGGTGGGACCGTCACAGCCAGATTTGCAGTAGATTTGCAGCAAATCTGGCTGTAACGGTCCCACCTGATGACGGAGACTTCAATGAGTCAAGCTTATTCATGGGAGCAGCACCCACGGCCGTATTCGTGTAAGCAACGTTGCCGGTAACGTGTTCATAATGGCGCACGTTGGAAAGGCAAGGGGTTAAGCTGACCATGTGTGCGAAGGTTCAATCACGCTCGTTGCAACACATTTAATGAAAATTAAGCATGCACACGGCTGGCGCTTTACTTTTACTGGCATGCTATCAACACTGAGCCGTGTCTTATCGGATGTATTAGTAATATCAAAGGGCAAACCGTGTTTGTAGGCTCTTTTAGTGTCTATAATCCTTGAGCCATTTCTCACGAAAATGTGGTGCCAGACAATTAATCACTTTGGAACTTTTATTGAAGAATGGAGTGCTTCATTTTTGTCAAGGAATTCAAGCTAAACAGTTGAATCTTTCAGGGATGAATGGATGAATGCTATGGAGGTGTTTTTCTTTTTAACAGCATTCCATTTCAGAATGATACGGCAGCATTCAGCACGTCAACATAATTCATCCTGAGCCTTGGACGCTATTTTAATGCGAACCAAAGAGTCCCTCGAAATATAATATTCCCATTCACGGTGACAATCAGCTTGCCATTCTTACATTGATTGTCTCAGCCCCCCCTTGCCCCCCACTCTCACGATTGGTGATGAAGGGAAAACTTTTGTATGCACCGTACGTAGCCAACGGTGCTAATCGGCGGTGTGGGGTCGATACTAAATTTTTTTTTTACCAGGTAAGGCTCACTGAGCTATATGGCTCTTTTTTAGAAGCGACCTGACCACAAATGATAGCTGAACGAAGTGGCTTATCGTGTGGAAATTTATAGCAGCTAAATACTCAAACCGCATGTTTCTAAATGTGTAGGGGAAAAAGAGGAAGACCCGGAAAAAAATCCACGTGACCACGGGGGAGAACATGCAAACTCCAAATATGCAGGCATCGTGGTTGGGATCGAACCCATGACCTCTCGCATACCAGGCAAGGTAGTTAACATCTCGCCACTGCGGGTGTCCCAGGAGAGGGGAGCCATCGCGGTAGTTGCTATGGGCTTTCCGGTGCTGCCGTGCGAGGGGAGTGTCGTCTGGGTGAATGGTGTGTGCTGCCATAGCGGTGTAATGGATGGCACACCGGACTTCTGCAATCCAGAGGCCTCCGGTTCGGTTAGAACTCCTGGCACGGCGCTTGAAACGATGGTGCAGGTTTCTTAAATATCCTTATACCGCATCTGTCCACCCGGCAGCATGAACTAGTAACTAATTGTTTTTGTAATTGGCGTGTTTACGTGACAAACCTTACTCATTGGCTGTGTCGGGCGGTGGCGGGTTGAACGACGCATTTATATTTAGGCGATCTAACCCGAAAATAATTGTTAGCCGAGCGGCAGGTCAAGTGCGGTGGGGTAGAGTTGTAGATGCTCCCACCTCTTCCAAGATGTCTGGCCAGTGTGGAAGAGTAGGCCAAGATAGCCCCTTGAGGCGTTCCGTAGAGCTCCCTCGAGTGGATGCAAATAATTATACCATTACATCGGTTCGAACCTGCACTACACCAAGCCAGCTGTCTCATCGTCACGAGGTGACCAGTTCAAATCTCAGTTGGGGGATTAATTCAGACCGTCCACCACTCCTGCAGAGTTGAAAAGAAATTGCAACCCACTTTGTGGACGGTCGACGGAACCTGTCGTAAGGAGATACTGGTTCCCGACGACGGAATGTGGAATTTCCGCGTACAGGCTGAGGGTGACCCACAGAGGTGAGCACTGGCCCCAGTGGACGATTGGAGGATGGCGACAACTTTAGCAGGTAGTAAGCACTGATTTAAACAAAAACCTTACTTTTTCGGCACATTCCTACCTATCACACACACACATATATTGCATATGTAATACATATGCACTAGATCTTTTGTATTTGATAATGCTGGTACAAAAAATGCCATCACAATTGTATCAACGCGGTCTCCGTTAAGAGAATCAGTGTTGATTTGTGCCAGTCACAATTTAATAGCGAGTGTCAAATCCAGTGAGTGGCGTTGTTCTGCTTTAAAAACCCACACGACCACGGGGAGAACATGCAAACTCCAAATATTTAGGCGTCACCGTCAGGATCGAACCCATGACCTTCTGTATACCAGGCGAGGTGGTGAACGTCTCTCCACCACGGCGCGTTTCTGTGGGATTAATGCTTACAAAGTATCATAGTTGTGCTGCGCACTATGATGCATGCTGTAATTTGTGCAACTTAGGATGCAAGCATGTGTCAAATTTTAATGACAAAGTATAGCAATTACAGTATAAAGAAAATAATTATAGTTTTAAATTACATTTTCTTCCTGCCCTGAGTTTTTTGCTTGCACTACTTTATACCTAATGCTTACATAATACTATTAATAGGTTTTAAAGCGATCGAACTTTCACAAAAAAAATATTGTTACAAAGCTTCGTGTTATGATTGTGCACGATACATCCGTGCGATGGATTTTCCGGAAGTATATCATTTTGACGCAATGTTTTAAAAAAAATTTACACAGCTACACAAATTATTATTTGGTATTGTGCATTATATCCTTTTACGTCAAACTAGGCCCTATATGTAACAGAAAAGGGCCCTTGCATATAAACATCTCGAAGGTCACCAGCATTTTGTTGCGATTGACTTAACTTGTGGCGTGCCTATTCAAACTGCTGGGCGAACAGCAGTGGGTGGATTCGAGAAAACTTTTAGAGTTGCTTCAAGAGGTAGAACCGGCGATCACTGGACTGAAAGTGCAGTGTGCTAACCATTACACCGCTGCAGCATCCCTCCTCTTACAATATACAAACGTATTGAAACGTGCATTGAGGCTATTTAGCTTTTTTTTTTTGGTGCTGTGAACGTCCAAATGATGGGCCACTTTGTTGAGCTATCATTTGTGGCCAGGGCACTTCTGAAAAATAAGTTAATACCTCAGTAGGCTTTGTCTGGTAGGTTGCGGATGGTTTAGTTTGATTTGTATGTGTATGCCGGCTCGTGTGGGGCGTAATCACGGGACGTGAATCACGGTGAATTTACAAAGAGACTATGCTCCAAAATTGATTCTAGACTTGTGATTACTGAATGTAGGTGGTCAACAGAGACACTGCAAATAGCTTGACTTCTGCCCGTGCGATGTAGTTTTGGTTGCAAAGAGTCGGACTCTTCGCATGCCACTGCTCACAGTGTTGTGCATGCATGTGGTTGAACATTTAAAGAAGACTGCTGAGTTTATAAGTTAATAAAAAATGCATTATGTTCCATGCGCGCTAGTTCTTGGCCCAGGATTGTGTCGAATGCCTAATTTAAAGTATTTTAATGAAATCTGGAATAACCTTTCGTTTGTTCGCGCTGCGTAGAATTGTAGCCTAACGTGCGCTATAATGCAGAGCGGCAAGCATTGTGCCCACGTGTTTATTTTTTACGAGCTGAAAACATTGTTTTTCACATCTCTACATTTATGTATGGCTAAAGGATGACCAGTGTGTCTGCAAACTGAATGGAATTAGCTCTGATAATTGTTTTTTTACCCTTTTATCTGGCAACAAAACTGACACCTTTTTTGACGAGAAGTCATGTTTGCATAGACCACAATACCTACAGTCATAATGCAAACAAAAAACATAACTCTGATAATGTATGCACTGTCCTTGAAGTTGATTGGTCCACACCCGAGACAGCTTTCCGTAGAGCCTAGTTTCACTAGCTTTCCTTAGAGCCTATTCTCACTAGGCTCGTCTCACTAGACAGTGCATACATTATCAGAGTTATGCGTTTTGTTTGCATTATGACTGCAGGTATTGTGGTCTATGCAAACATGACTCTCGTAATAAAAAGGTGTCAGTTTTGTTGCCAGATAAAAGGATAAAAAAACAATTATCATATTTTTTACTGGCAAATGAGGTACCAATGGTGGAGTTAGCTCTGTTAGCTGACAGAAACAAAGCGAGCTCTACGATGATGGCCCCTGTGACCGGCTCAATCAATGTCACGTGCCTGCTCTGTACAGCACCACATCCCTGCAGAGGGTACTGCCAGTTATTGCGCCGTGATTGTCAAAAATACAAGCAGCTTCCGTGAATGCTCGGTTGTGAAGGCTGTTGCGATGTGTCAGAAACGGACGTGATCATTCGACCATTCCAACCACGTCGTCAACATTGCAGTGTAGGTCGCTTTAAAATACGGGCTGCTCCGTTTATAGATACCCCGCTAAAGTCCTTGCGAAGGAAAGTCGAAGCGATTTTATGCCCAAAGGCATTTGATGCACATCTCCCGTGTGCAGCCGTGAGCCAGTGGTGGAACATGAGCATTCCTCTGGCGGGGCCGAGTCTATCCATAGGGCAACCACTGTTGACTTCCCACAAAGTGGTGTTATTGATAAAGCTGAGTCACCCCCCACCCCGCGCCACCTAAGATTTTAACTCTCAAACTTTCTATTACAAGCCGCTTGCTCCACTGCTGAGCCACTTTTGCAATTTTTTGCAATTTTTTTAATTCAAAACCTTTAAACGTCTCTAACCGCACCTTCGATTAACATGGTTGGCTATGTATGGTGCGAAAGAAGTTCAACATACATACATAACCAATCTAACCAACCTCACCACACTTATTAAATCACCACACTTATTAAATCTGTCCAAGCTCTCCTGATACGCCTTTGCCCAACGTAGGCGGCGCGAATTTGCGTCCAACATTCAACAATGTGCAAGCTGAAACCAGCGGGGTATTGATAAATGGATCGTGGTGCACGTCAGACGGTATTTTTCTCCCTCGGCTCTTATCATTTTCTTGATTTTTGCAACATATGTAATTTGTCAGTGCAATCATTCCCCCCCACACAACCCTCCCCACCCCCCATCTTGGGAAATGTATCGCGAGCTGTTTCCCAACGTCGTTCTATTATTGCCATGGTCGCGACACGGTGCCTCGGACGCAGTGCGACGGTGGGGAGCGGTCATGGCTGCACGAAACCGGTAACCTTCGATGAGCCCGTCGCGTGACAATCACGAGTCGCGCGTTCTTTCGTGCCCCCCGTGGAGAGGCTGGCTTTCTGCGCGTCTCTCTCGTCATCTCTACGGTGTCTCGGGCCTGCGCGTGCATTTAATTTCGCGTGGCGTTGGCCACGAAGCCGTTAAAGGTTCAAAGCAACAACAATAAATCTGTGCAATTTGGCAGGTGATAATGAGTTTGTCTAAGGTCGTCATCTCACTCTGCTTGGCAGTCCGGTTAATCTTGAGTCTGAGTGCACGATTTTCTTTTTTTACCAGGGGTCTCAGTGGTGATGAAATAATAATTATAATAATGTTATAACAAGAGTGGCTTTGTGGAAGTGAGTTCAAATCTTGGCATGCCGTGCCACCGCACTGCCCATCAACCGTCTGGGGTGAATTAACTGAGTATCATTCTGTGGGAAGTCACCAGTCGTTGTACTGCTGTGCATACGCTGAGCACTGTCATAGGAAAGTGGAATTTCAACCACTCACTTAAGGTCCCCAACGCAGATAAACGGCGTCCGACGCGCATTGGAGCTTGGAGACACTTCTGACGTGAATCGTCCCTGCAATCTGTGTCTGTTATTGTCACGGGGGTGCAACGGTGGTGTAGTGGTATGCACGCTGCGTCACGAACCCAGCGACCCCAGTTCGATTTCCCACCGTGGCGATCATCAGTGGCAAATGATATCCGGACCGGTCCAGGGTTGCCTGTTACTCGTCACCAACCCACAATGGTCAGCAGGGTGATGATTAAAAACACATGACTCACGTGGAGTTGGGGAGGTATTTGTCCAGCAGTGGATTGACAAAGACCACGTACATTATTTGTTAGTATTTGTTATTTATGCTGCTTATGCATGCCCTTGTTGCTCATGCACTTGCCTGCCCGTTACAATAGGTGATAGTGACATCATTGATCACATGATGCCCTTTAGCTAATTAGGCTGCGCTGTAATGGATTTTCTGCATCATTGCACGTGTGGGCGTGAGACGAACTGCATCCCTGCTGGGCCACAAGCAATGCCTTTCACAAATCAAACTAATATTACAACAGCGCACGATTAAGTATGGCGGTGGTGGTTATGCACGCCTGTAATCCAGCACTGTGGAAGCGAGGGTTGGTGGTCGGACACTCGTTGTGAAAATCTCTTCCCGTGGGCGTCGAGGTGCCGCACCCCTGGTTTACCAGATAATAGATCAGCAAGTGGACTAATCGCCATCGGCTTCCATCTGTATGGGGATGTAGCGTTGCCCCCTCGTCCGTGTCGGTTTTTCTCCAGGTGCTCCGGTTTCTTTCCATGGATTACAAGCATTCACAAATTGGCTGAAAACATCTTAAAGTAAAACAAAACTCAGCAGGACCCTCCTGAAAACGAGTCATGTGACCCAGTGTCGTTCTCCTGGATTAACAAGTAAATTATTACAATAAACTATGTTTAATCATTGATTGATTACCATATTATGATAGACAAACACCAAAAAGTATGTTTATACTAACTGTTTGTGCCCTGTACTAATAGTCCTAGAATCACATTTGATATTCGCTCCATGCTGATAGCGCAGCAGTCACGAATTGAACTCTATATGTACGCCTTACTCTCGTTTAACCTTATACTCCTTTCTGCTTAAGTTTGAAATGTTTCCTACATGATAATGATCATTTTCTCGTTTAGGAAAGCAAGGCAATTAGATTTTAATCGGCGGCGTACCACGGGCAAGGCACTTTTGACCCTGCTGATAGTTTTTGATAGGAACATATTTCCACATTACCGTTTAGAATTTTGAATGCGAGTAAATTTGCTTCATAAAACTAACTCCCCCTTAACTTTTTTTTTGGCATTGACATTTGATAAGATTTCTTGTTCTCTAGGCATCACACAGAAACTCTTAGACCCACCACACAGAGACCCATAGACTCACCACATAGAGGCCCATAGTCTCACACAAGATACCCATTGACTCACACAGAGACCCATAGACTCACACACAGACGCATAGACTCATCATACAGAAACCCGTAGACTAACAAAGAGATTTAGTTTAGTTGTTTTCATTTATTTTATTTTATTTTTTACCTACGTGACTTTACCGAAAAAAACAAACAGTATGAATCCTTGCAGTCACGAAAGCTTCAAATCTAGAATTAACACAGAGACCCATAGACTAACACAGAGACCCATAGACTTGCACAGAGACTCATAGACTCACCACAATAATAAGAATGTCATGTATTTAATTAGCATAGCCTGATAGTGTCAAGCGTCCCCAAGACAGAGCCTACATGGGAATTTTTGTCCAATTCCCCTTTCTTAGTATTCACGTGGGCAGACACCAGCATGGCCAAAAAAAAATCCCACATGCCTGTCACGGAGTGACACTTCAGGATGTGAAGGCATGGGACTGACTCAGCTTGTCAAGTAGTTTTAAGTTTGTGTGTAGCAGTGCATATCGCATTTGCAGACACCAGACATGTGGACTAGTCACAGCTGTCACTGACAGTGTTCAAAGTAAAATGTCAAGTTCATTTCGGTTAGCAAGGTGAGAACTCGGCAGTTCAGATTTCCGAGGGCAACCTTCTGGGTAACCAAAAACGACACAAGTAAATCGAGTAAAATACAGTTACAGCAATGAAGAGACTAGAGAAGAAATATGCCGTGATATTTGTCGCTATATGTGATTATATATGTTCGATTGTGGACAATTTACGCACTAGGCATCTGTAACATTTCCTCAATTATCGGCAGCGTTTTAAATAAAGTATGTGATATATCACCAATATTTGACAACGTTGAATCATGAATTCAACAAGTCTTAAACGTGTTCAGTAATCAAACATTTCTAACTAATGCCGCATTTCGACATGTCGATTTGGAACTGATTCGACCTACTGAATCGACAATACAGTTGACGAAAAACGCTGCTGCTGCTGCTGCTTTATATAAGTCCACTTGTGGTTGAAATTTCGCACAAACTTAAATTCATTCTAAATCATACATTCCCTGAAGCGTAAGTGGCCCGGGGAGATTATGTTTAGACCAATCATGTTACATCATTTATGTTTTAAAATAGTCCCTTTGTAAATAGAAAAATGATTCCCCTTTAAAATTGCACTACCCTTAGTCTAGCTTTGATAACAATAACCTGCTCTTGAAAATTGCATTGCACGATCTTTACGGTCTGTTTGATAGCAGGGTTTACATGTTGCGTCATTGTTTGTTGCGGTGTCACTACTGACTGCCCAATACAAGGCGCATACTCTGGTGGAACAAGCAGACTCCACTCAGCTGCCCCAATACAACACGCGTACTTTGGTAGAACAAATGGAATGGCTCACAACATTGAATGTACAATTATAGCCCTGCGGATTTTTTTCAAATGCCACACAATATAGAAAGAGGACTTTTTTCCCCATTGATTGGAATACGAACATTGAACTCTTGTAATATTGGCAAAAACATTGGCAAATTACCTTTCCTATAAACTGTACATTGTGAAAAAAGGTAATGAATAGGACAGTCTGTCCAATAGCTTAAACTGAATACAAACCATTGTGCATGTTCTGTTAAGAAAGTGGGCACCACTAAGCCACCAAGAAATTGTATGTAATAATAACCCAACACACAACCCTTTTCTCACTTGACGCATCGCGCTCAATAACACGCTCAATCAAAAACCGGAAACACTTTTGATGGCCATGGTGTAGGGCTGCGACCCCCTTAACCATTTCATCAATGGCATTGTCCTCCGTACCGGGGCTGACTCCTCCTAATTCTTACAGACAGCTCCAGCGGAGCGGTGCAGGGGGTCACCATGTGCGTGTAAAAAAATATATAATTCCAGATCCCTCCGAACTCTGACATTTGCAGCCCACCTTGATGCAAGCTGCCAATTTTGAGGACACAGGAAGAAATGAAAAAAAAAGCCAATTTCGAGCCTAGTCACCTCACTCACGTCCCCGCTCTTGGCTGTGGAAGTGCGAGTGCAAGTAGGGGGTGAATGTTGGCCTTTTTGATCGATGAACCTCTGACCTCGTTGTAAAGACTTCATTGCTTGCAGCTCCCTCTGACCCTCCCGCCAAACACGGCCGAGCATATCCAGACTCCCCCCACTTGGATGCTCCTTCCTTCCCAGAGGTCACTTTACTTGTTTTGTTATTCATTACATCCAGAAGACTGTCATCAGATTTTGGAACGGCAAGCAGAGGAAAACGGACGCAGAGCTGAACTCGGTTTCGACTTGGATGAGGCCTCCTTAACGTAGGCCCTGACAGTGATGAATGAGATACAGACCAGAAAGCAAGATGTGGGGGGGGGGGGTTTCCCTCTCTCTCACTCTCAGTTCCCATTTGTTCGGGCTTACCAAATAAATTTTGACTGACTTGACCCTAGCACCCAGCAAAGTTTATTTCTGGGGCTGCCGCAAAGCTGCTGTTTGCCAGACGCTGTTTGCCATGGCATTGGGAGTGAGGAGGGCAAGGGTGCCCATTGTGTTTCACCCAGTGGGTCGAGACCAGGATACAGGAGCCTTGAGTTTTAGCCCCGGTTTTCCTGAAATTTAAATTAGATTTTGACCCTTAATCGCGCCAGCATCGCTGTCGATCTGCTACAGGAATGTTTGACCCATGCTCCCCAGAAGAGATTTTAAGTACCAAAATGTCTGTCGTGACCCGATGCAGCTTACTTGGTAGGGAATTGTTTTGTTTCCGATCTCTGGGTCCGTCTCACCGTGAGTCGGCAAGAAGATGTGGGCAGCGGCCATGATTTTATGACAGAAACAACGGCAATTACTTTTTTGTGTTTTTTTACTGTATATTTATATAATATATAGTTACGTATTGTATGATTATGTATTGTATAGTTCAATATCATATCGTTACGTATCGTATAGTAGCGTATTGTATACTTAAGTATTGCATGGTTATGTATTGCATAGATACGTGTTGTTTAGTTACGTATTGTATAGTTGTGTATTGTATAGTTATGTATTGTGTAAGTGGAGTGCTTTTGCCTATAAACATCTAGCAGATCACCAGCATTGGTTTAAGCAAGCCTGACGCTGCAGCTGAATTATGATGGCTGATGGGATGTGGAAAACATACAGACACGTGAAGGAGGTTTATTATTTGATTATCTAATTTATTTAATAAACTATTGCATTGCCTAACATTAATCCTCAGTTTCCCTGCTTTTAATTTGAATATCAGTCTCTCACGAGTACATTTCAGTGCAACATGAGTGACTCCAGGCTCTTCGACTTTTGAAAGTCGAGAGCCTATTGAATACATTTCAAACTATAGATCTCAACTTTTGGAACATTTTAATTTATTTATCTTGTGCCATAAAATATATCAGACAAGGCACACGTTACTGCCCCATAGCTGGTCGTCATTAGAGCCTTGAGTCCGTGACACAGCAAACATAGTGGCCAATTCCAGGCCAAAACCAACATAGTCATCCGGATGATGGGACTGCCGGCATGAAGGATGGGATAGATTGTCCCCCCACACTGCACAGTTGCTTTCAGACTAGGGAGCATCGATTACACCACCACTGGCAAATATATAATAAGCTCTTCATTTCATTCATCTGAGCCCCCATTCATTACAGCAGAGTGCTGTGGGCCTGACTGAAACAGTTCGATACCCTAGACTTGTATTTCTAGCGTCACAGACAACGAACTGTCCTGCCTCACGCACGGCCGTCTTGCACGAGAGGCTAAAGGTTTGGGTGCGGCCGTGCCATTGCGTGAAATTCGTCTGCTCGCTCATGCCACGATGAGAGAAAGCTGTCGGGAGCCCCCTCAAAGAGGCTGTTTTAGGCCTCCTCTACGCTAGCCAGACGCCTTGAAAGAGGTCTGAGGGGTAGAAGTGAAGGGGACGGCTAACTAGAAGAAGGAGCAATGAAATCAGCTCGTGTAGCAGATGCCGGGCGGATTATTAGGGAGGCCTTCATCCAGCAGTGGATCAACCACGGCTGACGAAGGTCCACATTTGTTTTTTGGGCTGTGTCACGTGGTAGTTTCATGCCGAAATCCTTGCTGTTAACCCTCAACCACCCGACAAGAATGTGACATTTACCAAGCTGTGATTTATTTATATCTTTGTTCGTGTGGCATTCTTGTTGGGTGGTGAAGGGTTAATGACAAAAAAACCACACACACACTTGCATAAAACTACCACCACGTCGCCTTACCCCCCCCCCCAAAAAAAAAATGGACCGATTGGCTACGAAAACCCCAACGCTTCGTGGCTTATGATGATGATGGGGGAGGGAAAAGTACCAAGATAAATGAACAAAAGTCGAGCGCCATTGGCATTTGACCCCTTGGCTTTTAGCCCAGAAAAAGAAGCAATCTTGATGCGAAAGCGTGCCACTACATCATAAGCTGACACTGTCTTAAGGCTGCTGAGAGATCCTGACATATGCTGCTGAACACATTAACATAGGCGGGCACGGTGACATGAATCGGTGTGCAAGGTGGCAATGTGCGTGCCATCACAAGAAATATTTGTACAACGCATGCTCCAGTCATGCGAGCAGTGGTCCATTCTGTCAACACAGTTACTCTGCTTTCCCCGTCGCGCGACTGGGTCGGATCGCAGCGACTTCTTGAATGGTGACCATTGAGGCCTTGCTCATTTCCCATCTACATCTCCGACCGAGTGGTGGAAATTCCACAATCCTGTGGTGGGGGTGGAGGGGCCTGATGAGTCAATCCATAGGAAACCAACGGCTGTCTTTCACCCACAAAGTGGTACTGGTTTGATTGACTTTGGGGAAATGATGGGCTGAGTCAACTAACTGCCAACTAGGATTTGAACCTGCATCCTCGTGATCGCGAGCTTTCCGCTCTGCCGCTGGATTGCCTCGCTTAGTTTTCTGACAAATAAATCATCCCTCTGAGCCATTTCAAAGCATTCATGGCAAAGCAGTGCGATGATTATTAATAATTGCTCGCTTTCATGAACTTGATTGTGGACGGACAATTTAAAAACCCTCCCTAACAGCATCACACGGATGATTGGCTGTGCAGCAGTAAATATACCATTTTGGTTCAACTGTAATCACCACGCAGACAAAGCGGGGTGTTTGTGACGCCTCGAGAAGAGAAGACCTTTTTATTTTAAAAGGGTGAAAAAAATATATACATTAATGTGAGAAATGACAAGCAGTACTTCTCGAGAACCTAATAAGAATCACTCAGGCATTGGTCATGAGCGCAGGTTTATGATGAAAAAAAATAATACAAATTCCCAATGGCATTTGCAAGTCACGGTTGTAAACAAAGGCCGGGCGATGAATGCCTGGAGAGTTGTTTTTCGCTTTTCGTTCCGTCCAGCCATGCTTGAGAGAGAAAGCTGCAGAGAGGACTTTTATTGGGTTTGTCCCGAAAAGTTAAAATAATAAAAACAACTAAAAAAATCGAAAACTATTTTCTTAGCATTTTTTTTGTCAAAAGACGTAAAAAGGTGGGAGTGAAAGATCCAAGAATATGAATCCCTGCAGTCACGAAAGCTTTAAATCGAAATTTATGGAGGATTGACAACGTTGACAATAACCCATTTGTACATCTCATTGTTTCGATGAGTTGCGATGTGCGATTTCCCGATTTTCAACACCCCCCTTTTCTCAACACGTCGCCGCAATGACATGCCCTGTTGCATGCACTGCACCTGGGATATAACCAGTGGACACCAGCGGATACTGGTTATAACTGGTTATAACCGGCGTGTCCACTGGTTATAGCCAGTGGTCCACTGGTTATAACCAGTGAGCGCCATCCTCTTTGCGCGCCACATCCCGAATGTGTACTCATTGTGTCGGGCTGCTGCGAGGCCCCCTACGAACTCCGTCGTCACAGGAGGCCCTGAGAATTACGGAGGTCAGATGAGAGGGGACCGTGATATTTAATGAGTCCCCTGAAATGTCTGCAAATCACTGGAGTGCATTTCTCTTCCCTCCACCTTCATCCCATGGTCCCGTCACTGCCTCTTCCCCACTTTAAGTTAATTGCCTCATTACCCTTCCGTTTAAATAAGCATTTACATGATACATTTACATTATACATTTGCATTATACATTCTCGCCAGCCCATACCTGCTGCTATATTTTACGTGTAATTCAACTTCGGCACCAGGATTATGCCACCTTGTATTAATGGCACGCGTCGCGCCTTCTAGAGGCAAACTCCCGTCAAGTGCTCTCGCTTACAACCCTTTTGCCAATCCGCTGCTGGATAGAGGCCTTTCCTCACTCTGTCGCTCGTGGTTGTTGTTGTGTGACCATACTTCACCGCAGTGGTCGGTGCGTGTTCTAGAAGGGGACCCGGGGCCGGGGATGTCGCGAGGTGCCATGAATGAATCTGTCTTTAACGAGCTACGAAGAGATGGTGCCAGTCTCGCACTCCTGTTGCTATGAGTGTTGACATGAGTGTGTGTGTCTTTAACGAGCTACGAAGATACGTTGCCTGTCTCGGACTCCTGTTGATTCGGCCGTGGTTAAAACCGGACTCGCTGAAGACGCAGGGAATACATTTCTTTTTTTGTGGTAGACTCAACACTGCCCATAGACTCAACACTGCCCATAGACTCAACACTGCCCATAGACTCAACACTGCCCATAGACTCAACACTGCCCATAGACTCAACACTGCCCATAGACTCAACACTGCCCATAGACTCAACACTGCCCATAGACTCAACACTGCCCATAGACTCAACACTGCCCATAGACTCAACACTGCCCATAGACTCAACACTGCCCATAGACTCAGCACTGCCCATAGACTCAGCACTGCCAATAGACTCAACACTGCCCGTAGATTCAACACTGCCCATAGACTCAACACTGCCCATAGACTCAACACTGCCCATAGATTCAACAATGCCCGTAGACTCAGCACTGCCCATAGGCTCAACACTGCCCATAGATTCAGCACTACCCGTAGATTCAACACTGCCCATAGACTCAGCACTGCCCATACACTCAACACTGCCCATAGACTCAACACTACCCATAGACTCAACACTGCCTGTAGACTCAACGCTGCCCGTCGACTCAACACTGCCCATAGACTCAGCACTGCCCATAGACTCAACACTGTCCATAGACTCAACAATGCCCGTAGACTCAGCACTGCCCATAGATTCAGCACTACCCGTAGACTCAACACTGCCTGTAGACTCAACGCTGCCCGTCGACTCAACGCTGCCCGTCGACTCAACACTGCCCATAGACTCAGCACTGCCCATAGACTCAACACTGCCCATAGACTCAACACTGCCCATAGACTCAGCACTGCCCATAGACTCAACACTGCCCGTAGACTCAGCACTGCCCATAGACTCAACACTGCCCATAGACTCAACACTGCCTGTAGACTCAACACTGCCCCTGGTCATGAAGCAGTCCCCCTCCTTCTTCTCTTAAAGCCTCACCACCTCTTTTCTATTGCCCGTTCTCTTCCTCTTCACTCCCCACACCCCCTCCACTCTGTCTTGTCCCTCCCCTACCCTTTCATGATCCCTAAGCACCCCTCTATCACTGTCACCCATTCCTCAATCCTTGTAGCACTGTCCCTGCCATCTAATTAATTCCATTCTCTTGAGTGAAGACGCTCTATACATATCAATCACGTGAGATGCTTTGTACGTACAGCGTGTTACCTTCATCCGGAAAGCCTTTTCTTCACCGCTCTACCGATTTTAGCGAGCGAGGTGTCACCTGAACGCTTACCGTAAGCAGTTGACGGGAGTGAGGTCAACACAAATTACGAAATAAATTTGACCTTTGGTCCATCAACAATTCAAATTTGTATACTCCTCAAGAGCTGGGTATCTGCGCTACCATTTAAGATAACATGACTCATGACACTGAGCCCTGTTTAAAAATCATACAATGGATAGGCACTCTTACCTTTACCCTCACCATTAATGTGTTGTTATTATTATTTAAAATATCGTGTTCTTGTTATTACACAACAATTGTTATTATAACACAGTTGTTATTATTGTATCATGTAATTTAACGTAATTAAATCCATCAGTCACTTGTACGGGTGAAAAAAAAACACTTCCTTATTTGAATGTATTACCATTGAATCTCCATGGACTTCCCACTAATTTTTCGATTTAAAGCTTTCGTGACTGCAGGGATTCTCACTACTTATTGTGTAATTTGATTTAATATTAGGTTCTTTGCTTTGGAAGTAATTCTATCAACTTTCGCACGCTCATTTGTAAGTCGATACTTTCTAAAAGACACAAGTCCCACTTCTATAATTTGGCAACTGAATCGTCGCGGATGGAATCAATTTGCACCTCTTGGGAAATTAAATGGCTGCCACAAATAGCTTGCAAGAAAGAGTCGTTTAAAATGATGCACTTAGAACGTAAAAAAAAGTGCGCAGCAACCTGATTTGTAAAGGAGATGTGACAAAAGGGTACACGAAAGCACACGAAAAGCCCTTGTCATTATGTAAAGTTACATTTGAAAAAACGCAATATAAAATAACATATGCGCGTTCTTACATTATGAGTTTAAACTCCATTGAATGCTGCCCCGCTGGTGTAAGGGTTTATTCAGTTTCCCAGTATGGCATTTGAAACAATGGTTCAAGTAAATTAAACCCGCACCGCCTGTGTCCAAGCAGCAGCATAAATGGGTACATCACAGTTAGTCTCTCGGCAGGTCACGTGTGGAGGGCTGCGGTGTGGGTTGCTCCCACCTCTTCCCAAACGTCTGGTCAACATGGAATAGTGTCGGCCAAAATTCAATCCATAGGGGCATTTATAACCTCCCACTAGTGGAGACCTTTGCATGAGCATGCCATACCGTTCAGAGGGCCTTTCTTGGCCTGGCACATGCCTTTAATGCACATGCCTTTAAAGGGGTGCTATGGTAGCGAGATGTTAACTTCTTCGCCTGGTATACAGGCGGCCGTGGGTTCAGTCTCGATCCTGACGCCTGTATATTTTGAGTTTGCATGTTGTAACCGTGGTTACGTATATTTTTCTCTGGGGTCCTCCATTTTTTTTCCTCCATATTTAGAAACGTGTTTTTGGCTGCAATACATTTCCACGTGATAAGCCACTTCATTGAGCTGTCATTTGCGGCCAGGTCGCTTTTAGCTGAGTGGGCTCTACCTGGTAAAACACAAAAAGAAAGTTTAGTTTTAGTTTAGTGTAATCCGATAACTTCACGTATGGTTAGTGGATTCCATTGTCCTTGATTCAGTGTTAAAATTCAATGTGTCTCATTGTCCATGTGAGCATATGGCTGTCCTCATATTTGCTGGTGGACTTGAGCCAGTGATGGACATACCACATTCCCATGGAGAGGCTCAGCCTTTCCACGGGATGACCACTGTTATGGAATTGGGTAAAACTATGCAGCAACATCACCCTCTCCTGGAAAGCTGTACCCATCTGTGAAACACAGCTTCTTTGTGATAGCCTTATGCTGATGTAGTGACATGGAATAGGTCACTATGGAGCATAGCGCTGGTTGCTGGCAGGGAAAAGAATCTGCGGTTGCAGCAGCCCTGTCAGTCAGCAGGTCACGTGATCAACAGAGAGGGGGATGTTGGGCAAAGGTGATAGTGGGGCCACGTGAGGTAAGCCCAGGAACTCACGAGTAGGTTCCAGATGGGGGGCGTGGCCGGGGGCGGAGCGAGACCACGCCGGGAGGATAAAAGTGGAACCCGAGCGAAGTTTCGGGGCTGTTGCTTGGAGTGGAATCCCCTCGTGCTGCTGGAGTCTTTGTCACCGTCTTCACCTTCTCAGCGTCGTCAGTCAGGCAGTTTGTTAGCTGTCTTGGCTGAAGTGTAGTTATCCCCTGTACCCTGTGAAGGCTGTAATGAATAGAGTGCCTCCTACTCCTAGTATCTCTGAGTGTATCACTACACGAGTAAACTCTCTCGAATACCAAGTGTAACGATCATTATTATTATTGTTACTGTGTATTTACCACAAGTTAGTTCTAGTTTTTTGGTTTTATCAATCTCGGATGAAAGATCGGCTGAGTTAAGCCTCACCAGGGATTTGAACTCACAGTGATTTGTCAAGTCCTACACATTAAGCTCATCTGCCACCCTTGGTTAAGTGTCACAATACTCAGACAACATTTTCCGCAGGGATATGAAGAAGTAATAAAGGGTTTTTTTTAGGCTTGATTGCGTAAATATAAATGTTTTTTTTCTTCAAATATAAATGTTTTTTTTTCTTCTTGGTTCTTTCGGTAAAGTCACTTAGAAGGAAAATAATAAAATAATAAAAATAAAACATAGTAAAATAATTCTCACGACGTTTCGGCCACAACAAATCGAAATATAAATGTGTCGTTAAACCCGCCACCACCCGACACAGCCAATTCGTAAGGTTTGTCACGTGAGCAAAGCGTACAAATTAGTTACTACTTCATTACACCGGGAGTGCTGGAGAATAAACCCGTGAAAACCTACGCGTTATGTCTCGCACTGCTACAGTATTTTTTTCCAGTGAAAAGAATGCTCGACTAAAAGGTTTCCAAGCAACTGCTTGAGTCAATTTCTGTTATTTCTAGGAAGTTTCTTTTCAGTTGGCAATTTGAATGGAAATTTGAGCATCGAGTGCTCGCTTTTCTGTCCCTTACACAATACCCTATTTGCACAAAGCTCTCTCCGGTAGTTGTCTGTTTTGAGAGCGCACTTCCGCCAGGAGTTATTTTCAAGCAGGGCTCTCGCACTCAACGAAGACAAATTTACACTTAGGCCTCGCTGAGAGCTCAGGACGCGTTCCTGGAAAATCGAGACCTCGAGAGACCTCGAGAGACCACGACAGAGGTCCCTCTGGGGCTGCACCTAATAGAAACCGTACCACAGTGATTTAGAACTGAGGGCTCCGCTAAGATCACGGAGGTCCCGAAGCTCTTCTCTGAGAGTGACCACCGCTCCGTTGCAGTACAGGAGAATGCACTCGTGAGTCAAGTACATAATAGTGACTGATGTTATCATTATGAATGTTATTCATGGAATAATGTTCATCGTCTCTATTATTATTACAATCGCCATTACTGGTAGCCAAACGGAGCCCTCATATGTTGCTCATACGAAAGAAGCAACGCCGTCGAGAATGCATCTCCACATGTATACAATGGTATAATGATGACCCTTTTTATCGCTGATTCGATTCACGCTCACTTCTGCAGCAACGCATCTTGAGTGCTTAGCAAGGTCTGCCTGTAGTTCGATGTCGAAGGTGCCCTTAAACTCTGCATCTCAGAGCACCATGCATCCAAAGGAGCAACATAAGTGAGAAGTTGCCGGGGAGAGATTGACTAAAGAGTCCAGATAGTGAACTTGAGAGGGATACAGAGGCCTTGTTGAACAGGTGGTGGGATCTTCAGCCGAGGACGTAAAAGTCTCCATCGACTGGAAGATCCTGACCTCCCAGGGCAGGGAATTCCAGAGGCCGTGCGCCTTGCAGACAAAAGCCCGGTTGTCGCCCCAGGCTCGATGCGTGGAGCGCGGTTACGCTGAGCAGGGCACGATCGGTGCATCTCAGAGATCTTTTGTGGAGCGTGTGGCTAAATCGACTCAGTGGAGTGTGTGGCCGAATCAACTTCTCCGAATGTACGGTGGTGAAGCCAAGCACATTTTAACGCCTCAAATACGGGTAGGAGAATCTTAAACCTCGACTCGGATTTGAACTGGAAGTCAATGCAGAGACATGCGCACAGGTGAGATATGGTGCCGAAAAGCAGTGCGAGTGAGCAGCCTCGACACCGCGTTTTTTTACGGGCTCCAGCCTATTAAGTTTGCTGAGGTAACTAAGGTTACGGAGAGAGTGGATGTATTCGTGCTTTTGACTATTCACCGTGGGTGCTGGCCACTCACGCTTATACTAATTTGCTTTAGCCGTGTGACGCATGTCTTTACAAAAAACAACATGGAAAGCTTTTACGAGTGAAATCTGGCCAAGCAATTTCATGTACGAATCCGTATAAATCAGGCTCCGACAAAGTCAGAGCCAACCTTTTGATGCCTTTAATCCGCTTAGCGAGAGCTGCTCTCTCGCTTTTATACCCAACAGAAACTTGTTCACTTGTATCCGTGCTAATTTCCATCTGGCTGCGCACATTCACTCGCGCCATACGGCTCTCTCGTATGCCTTCTGGTTGTGCCGTGTGTTATTCGGCATCATGTCCGGCACTTCGTTCTGCGTGCTAGCAGCTTCTTCTTATTGCAGGAAAACATCAATTCAATTTCTGAAGAAATTCCCAGCACGCGAAGTGAAACATCGGACATCCTGCCCGAATAATACGTTTGATTAGCATCGTTGGCTTACGTGAAAACACATTGGAGAGATACACATTCACTCACCTTCATCTACACTCATTCCACTGGCCTCAGAGTGCACCTGGCCTGTCGCAGGCACCTTGGTGACGTCAATGCCGCTTAGGGGTGAATGGCGGCTGTTGTTGTTGGGTTGTTTGTCTGTGTTTGTGAAAGTGCGAGTGTTTGTGGACGTGAGTAATGGTGGACTTATGGCTGGTCCCGGCCACCCCTATGTTATCATGGAAGTTTACGCATTCCCCTTTCGTAGATCCCGTTGGAAATCGGAAATGCAACACATCTTGGCCTACGCAATTTACAGAATTGCATAAGCCATTTGTTTCTCCGGTCCCTAGTCTCCTTAGATGACAAAGTAAGAATTGATGTTTATTTTATCTTTCGCCTTTTACTCAGATGAATGCTTGTCCCTACAGCTAGCGTCATGATCGCATCATTATTTCTTGAGGTGACTGACAGTGTACTTGGCAAAGCAGTTACACGCGTACAGCTGCAATTGCTTTCAAGGAAGCCTGATGCAGGCCTCGGTCTTTATTATCTATGTGGGTTCGAGTTTCTGCAGATGTAATTCATTTATATTCAAAGTTGAATAGCCCAAAGGCTCTAGGAGATTGCCTTTAAATATAAGATGCTATCGTTAACTTTTATTTAACTGTAAAATGTAACCCGCTGTAATTGGGGAGCCTCGTGTCTGTAAGTATAAATTCTTCAAATAGGCGCAGTGCGTTTACACACACCAACTTTTAATGATCCGATCGGCTTCCAGGGAACTGTGTAAACCATTCCCTCCAAACATACCTTTAGTATTAGTTTCACTTTAACCAGCCAGTGGCTCACCAATGAAGTGAGCAGCAGTTCGCAATCAGAAAGCTGCGTGGTCAAATCGTTGACTCAGACCGTCACCCTTCTGAGGTCGATAAAACCACTACCAACTGTGTGGGAAATGTCACGAGATATTGTCTTGCGAATATACTCATCCCTGTCATGGGAATGCAGGAATTTCCACCACAAATGAGGCCTGTAAATTTGAATTGAGCACCGGCTCAATGTTCATTTGAGCAAGAAATCACTTCGATTTAAAATCACTTTTTTTATTTTAGGGAAGGAATGCGCCGTCATCCATGTAGCAGTGCATCAATTCATCATTTAAATTCGATTCTTACAACTCAGGATACACAAGTTCTCGAACATGACCGCCTGCGTAACTTGGTGAGACACCCTCGCAGATTTTTCGTCTCGCAACACGAGACCCGGTAGAACAATTGGATTATAACTGTGGGCAAAGGACACAAATGAATGATGAAATACGTAGTTCTTCTTGGTCCTTTCGGTAAAGTCACGTAGAAGGGAAATAATAAAATAATAAAAATAAAACATGATAAAATAATTCTCACGACGTTTCGGCCACAACGCAAACAGCCATCCTCAGGTGAAGAACAGGTCTGTCGGAAAGACAGCGTCTGAATGAAAAAAAAACATGTAGTTGTCATTTTTTTGCGTGTCAAACTACTTACATGGGAAAGTTCTGTTCTCGTTCAGGGCCAGAACCGGCCCTAGACCTTTGGGGGCCCTAAGCAAAATTTGGTTGGAGGCCCCTTTGATGTATGATTTTTTTCACCCACTAGCTAGCAGTGACTCTAGGGGGCCCTCTGCTGGCCACGGGGCCCTTTGCAATTGCAAGGGTCGCTTAGTGGCTGGGCCGGCTCTGTTCAGGGCTCATCAACAACGGCTGCGGTGAACCTGCTCTTGCAAGAGGGGAAATACTCCCCGGCGTATTTCCCCTCTTGCAAGAGTGAGCGTAGCGGCTCGCGCTCGCCATGAGCGATGGGGCCGTGAGCGATGGGGCCGTGAGCGATGGGGCCGTGAGCGATGGGGCCGTGAGCGATGGGGCCGTGAGCGATGGGGCCGTGAGCGATGGGGCCGTGAGCGACGATCATTTTTCACTCACGAGATTCCCGCCCGTGCAACATCGCCGCCGCGGCAATCCAATTAGCCGCGTTGAAAAGCATTCCTTTCGCTTTCGCACGCGGTGCTGATTCTGTTGAAGTCGCTCGCAGAGATTTGAGCGCAACCGAATAGGAGCAGGAACCGACAAATGGCGTGATTAATTAAATTAAAATTTGGGAGGGGGGGGGGGTGGGGGGTCGATGGAAAGTTTTTCCAAAAATGTGCTTTGGAGCATGCTTCAAAAAGCATGACTTGGAAAAAAACCAGAAACGTGCAAAGAAGACCGGGAGAGCGAGAGAGGGCGAGATACAGGTTTTGTGATTTTTAAAAAGGACAGAGATATGTAAGTGATTTCGAGCGTGCATTTTTTGCAGAGAGAATAAAAGAAGAACGCGTGGACCTCAGGGAGCTTGTGCACGTCAGTGGTGTCACTCTAACCCAGTGGTTCTTAACCTTTACTGCAGCCTTGCACCCACTTGGTTCTCCATCGTTACAAGAATGTATAATGTTAATAAACCACGTGGGCTTTAATGGAAAAGAGAGGTTGTACTTACGTGCCCATACTTAATTTGTGTTTTCGAATATTTAACTTCTAAAGAAATCTGGTATGTCTCGCACCCGCAGATAGGGCATCTCCCACCCCCAGGGGATGTGGGCACCCAAAGTTAAGAACCACTGCTCTAACCGCTGCTCTGAAAACCTGAAGAGCCACTGGAGAGTTTAAAACCAGTCCTGCGCTCATCGTACGACTGCCCACATCCTCCCCCGAAGAAGAGACCGTGCCTTAGGAGGCACTCGATCGGTTCTAAGTAAAGACAGACGAATGTGGAAACAATAATAATAATAATAATGCTCATTTGTAACACGCTCAACTTTCACTCGCCCGAAGGCTACGACCCTGAGCCACGGAGCCCAGCTCAGGAAACGAATTAGGAAATGTCCAGTGGCTACCGGCGGGCAAATTTGTGCCCATGGATCGTGATGATGCTGATGATGACTCAGTCTTTTAGTGGGCCTGCTTCCAGACCATGAAGGAGTCCAACCAGCACTTCCCAGCTGACATCCGATGAGACCGTTTTGCAATTGGCGCGCGGTTCTCAACGCAGAACGCACGTATGGTGCCTGCTCCAGCAGCAGAATAGATGCTCGATGGCAAATTAGCTTTTTGTCCTGCGGTCAGCGTTGCTCTAAAGTCCGCTGTCATCCTCCCAGGTCTTCTCAGCGTACAAAAGCATTGCTTTGCCATAATCAGACACGTTTAAAGGAGTTGACGTAACATCGCAAGAAGGACAGCTCTAAATACGATTCTTGAAACTCAGCGAGGATTGCGTTGCTGGTAAATAAATAAATAACCATGTTGCCATCCACGAATATATTCATTTTTATAGGAAGCCCCCCGTTCATGCATTGTGAGTTTTGTTCGGATTCGAATCATAGTGTTCGAGTGTGAGCTCACAAAAATGAGAGTGCAGCGATATTGAATATTGATGTGCGAGTCCACAAAAGGAAACAGTCGTTACCTTTTCTTCTGCATTTGTTTGAACCAAAATGCAATTTGGACAAACAATTTCAGTGTGATCTTGGAGTGATGCCCACTTGAAGTGCTGTCCGAATATTTGCGGATGCATTAGGCTGATTGTGTGCCATCTGTAAATGGCGGTTTGGATTGGTGCGCCAATCTGACATTGTTGGGAGGTGAATTGTATCCGTCTTGTTACGGCATCAAAGCACATTCGAGGTGCATGGTTTTACGCAATTGCTGTTTGTCCTTTCAGTGATCCAGGTCTCTCTTGCAAATGAGACTTTTCTGGCCTCTTTGGGTTCCTCACCCGGCTAAACTAAGTGAACTTGAACACTTGACCTTTGATCACCCGAAGGTCACAAGAGTCGTAGCTGGAAATAAGTATCGTACATAACCGGCACGTCCCCAAACTTACTCCATTCTTGTGTTGCGTCGGCGTTTTCGATTAGGTAATGGGGCCGTTGCATGTAAAGGTTTAATCTAGTTATAAATGTCATAATCACTTTGTGTACTCTGTCCGCATGTCCAAGAGTAGCCTGGCCCTCATAAAGTATTCCCTCGTTATTCACGAACTTGCTGTCCGCAATGTTGGAACTCTACACGATTGCATCGAGAGAGAGAGAGAGAGAGAAGAAAGAGATGAGATAAAGTGATGAGAGAAAGTGATGAGAGAAAGTGATGAGAGGCCAAGTGATGATATAGAAAGAGAACTTCTCTAAGCTTTAGATGCATCTGCAGACGCAGCACATACGATATCCAATATCATTATCTGCGAAATTTGATATTCGCGAGCATCTCCGGAACGTATCCCTCACGATTAATGAGGGAATACTGTACCTAAGGTCACACAATCTAACAATGCAATTTAGTTTGTTTTTTTCGATTTAAAGCTTTCGTGACTGCAGGGATTAATCTTCTTGGTTCTTTCGGTAAAGTCACGTAGAAGGGAAGTAATAAAATAATAAAAATAAAACATAATAATATAATATTATATTATTTTATTATGTTTTATGCTATTATGCAATTTAGACATATCGACATAGACGTGTTATTTATTTTTGATTTACATAGCGGCTAAATACAAGTGCATGTCAAGATGCTGCCCCATGTGGACAGTAATATACACAGTATACAGGCTTCCCTCAGACAAACATGTGTGTGTGCTGTACGTCGCTTTGTGTGGAAGAGAGGAGGAAAGCCTTGAGCCTGGGCTTGAACAGGGGCAGGGAGTCGGCAGCACAGTTTGGCTGGGGGTGAGGATTCTGGAAAACAGGGGTGGTGGTGCAGCAAAGCAAAAGGAGAGTTTAGGTACCACAGTGACTTGAACATTGATTTGAGCGTGGGCTTTTGCGTGTTCATCTGACATCAGGACAGCGAATATACTGCTCACGTCCGAGGTTTTACCGCATTGTTACAACCGCTGACGGCAACTGTTTCAATGCTTTGCCATTCTCTCAGACAACAAAAAAAATGGCCACTGCCCAAATCGTCTGTGGCCGAATAAGGAAAAATATATAATTGGCGACGTTTCGGGAAATGACCTTTCTGCATTGATTGTATGTGCTATGAAGAATGGGCAGAGCCAGCAACTTCAACTCTGACATTTTTTCCTCCCTTTTATGACCACAGTGTTATTGACGAATGTATTGAGTTTTTTTTTATTTGTGCTTGGGCAGTATCAATTATATATATTGTATTGTCTATATGTCCTAGTTTTTGCCTTTGAGAATGCGTGGAAGAATACACGTTTCATTAATCGAAATGTCTATGTTGTGCTGTGTCTCGGCTCGGGGTGTCAAACCTGCACTTACACTGAGTCATGGGGGACAATTGTGACATTACAAGGCCAAAGGTCACACACAGCTGTCTGTTGTGAATTTCCAGAGGGCGTCTTCTAAAATGGATTGGACTTGATGGCTTTGTGAGCCGTGAAGCAACGGTTCAATGGGTTTAAACTCACCGCTGTGCAGATATTCTGGGGTTTGTCATCAATGCGCGACATTTGCAGCAAATTGGAAACTAATTAAAAGACCGCGTGACAGACGCCATTGTGAGCTGATTGTTATGGTGCAAAATCGCCATTTTATTTTTGTAATCTGAATCTACGGACAAAGTAGAAGTATGCAAATACATTGTTTGTCAAGCCTTGCCGTCAAAATGCGTACATTAGAATCATTGTGTGCATCACAAAAATGCAAATTGGCACGTGAAGAACATTCCAGAATTGGAAGTTGGCCACGCCGACCTTGCAAAAATAATTTCCTTTAAATCCACCGTGTAATTGTAATCATATACAGGAATCATTTTTATCAGCAGCAAGAGCCTCTGCTCTATGCAGGACCTCGCCTATCATTGCCATCTGTTACAGCCCCGTAATTCCCAATCCCATTTCTCTCATGCAGATGAGCTAATCTTATCGCGCCACCTCCACCGTGGTCGCAATCTTTCCATTAGCCAAACTTAAGCTATTTTTTTATTTGAACAGGTAAAGGCCCCTCGGAGCTATGTAGTTGTTTTTCAGAAGCGACCTGGCCACAAATGATATTCCAATTTAGTGGCTTATAGTGTGGAGATTTATCGCAGCCAAATACTCTGAACGCATGTTGATTCCAAATGTGGAGGGAAATACCGGAGGACCCGGAGAAAAATCCACGCGACCACGGGGAGACCATGCAAACTCCAAATATACAGGCGCCTGGGTCGCGATGGAACTCACGACCTCCTGCGTACCGGGCGAGGTAGTGAACATCTCGTCACCGCGCACCCAGACATTCTGCCATTCCGGCAACAGTCTTGTCAATAAGCTGCTATCCCTGGGGTTGGTCCTACCAAAGCCACACTTAAGCGTCATTATGCTGCCTCTAACCCGCAATCGTGTCGTATCTGTGTTGCCCCTCTATGTGCCTGTCAGTGTGATTCCCAGCATTCATTTTTCCACGCTTATTTACGCATCTGTCAGTTTTTGTTCCACATTCTTTGCCAGATTCCATATTCCTGATTTGATATGGTTTAAAAAGGTTAATTTTTAGTTGTTTGGGTGTGTCGGCAAGTAAATAGGTAGGTAGATATGTGAGTGGATGTGTACGTTGTTAAACTTGTTTGCACCATACGCAGCCAACCGCGCTAATCAGAGGTGCGTGGGAAGGACAACAATCTAAACACAAAAAGCAGTTGTAAAGAAATGTGTTTCCAATCTAGATGATTTAAAAGTGCATAGCTCCAGTGGCTTACTAATATCGGAAGGAAGAGCGTTCCAGACAGCCACAGAAGCGCTTCTAGATGTGCATCGATGCAGTGACCATCTTTGTTTGATGGCGAGCCAAAAGCCACAGCGAGGATGACCAGAGTTCGCTTGATGGTTTATGCTCCTTGATGAGATCAGCAAGGCATTGTGGTTCATTTGTGGCAAGCACTGAACCATTTGTGGTGAACACTGGGCTAGGTGGATGGGTAGGTGGATAGGTCAGTAGATAGGTGGGTGGGTAGTAGGTAGGTAGATACGTGGGTGAGTGGGTACGTAAGTGGGTAGTCTTCATACGTAGCAGGTCAGGGAATTCTCATTGAGTCTCAAGACTCGTTTACAGGAGGATCTTGTCAACTTTTTTTGCAGTTAGGGCTGATGTTGCTATGCATAATCCGAATTGAGTTAATTGGCAGGTAATATTTTCACATTGGGAAAAACTCAACAAAAACTAAACTATTTTTATTTACCCGGTAAAGCTCACTGAGCTATGAGTTATTTTTCAGAGGTGACCTGGACACACGTGACAACTCATCGACCTGGCTTCTATCATTTGCGGGAACTTCTCGTAACAGCCAAATAATCTGAACGCATGTTTCTAATTGTGGAGGGCAAAACCGCATACTTGGCCAATACCAAATACATTGTACGGATCTGTTGCTAGCTATGCGAGGAGGACACCCATACAAAACAGGGTGAGAGAACATACAAACGCCACAGAGAACGGCACCCGAGCCGGCAATCGAACCCAGGCCCTTGCTGCTGTGAGGTGTGAGCGTCCCCACTGTGCTGCCACCCTGCCGCCCCGACGAGTAGAATTGTGATCTCTGAACTGTTCGTGAATATTTTCTTCGTGCAAAATGCGTGAATTAAGCTCCGGAGAAGAAGAGGAGGACGTTGTAGATATTACACGTGTGTTGCTACAAATGTTCTGCAGCACGTTGTGCTTGCCAGCTAGAAGCATTACTCATCACTAAATTGTGACATATACCGCAGGTCAGATGTCTTGTTTTGACATTGATGCATAACCCAGCATTTGGCAAGCGTTGGCAGGGAACAGCTGGCCATGTCCTGGCTGTTCCCTATCAAAACATATCCGACGTCAAGCAGAGCCAGGTTCCGGTGGTAAATAAGAGCGTACTTGCTTAAACAATGCTGTCATCGCTTATTGTTGAAAATGATTAATGACCACAGCGACGAAGATAAATTAATGCAGTAATCTATTAACCCGGCAATATGTGGCTGGGTTGCATACAGAGCTGTGTACCTGTCACCGAGCACTGGGACAGCCAATTGGGTGACATCCCAACTAGTAAGTGAAACACTTTTACGTAGCCGTTACATTTCATCGGGGAGTTGTGGTGCAGCGGTTAGCACATTGCGGCCTCGACGTCAGATGACATTCGTTCAATACCCGGCTCTGGTTAATATCGGCGGTGATCGATATCCGCTAGCATACCATTTTACCAGTATGGCAAAATACAGCAAAGCGGTGCTCCATGAACGGCATGGCACAGGCATCATGCAGCAGTGGGCTGACTTCAAGCTCTTTGCAGAAGAGCCTAAATGGTTCCTAACTTTGTAAAGATTGTCCGATTTGAACTATCTTAAGAGATGCGTGTAGGGCATTTTATGAATCCGGAAAAGGGCTCTTAATTTGCTCTGTGCGTTGATGCAGATAACATGAGTGTGCGTACCGTGATTGTTGTCTTGCATGGAAAACATCTTGTTTAAAAGTAATGTGTTTTACTTTTTTTTTAATAAGCGATGTATCGATGATTGAGTGCTTTTAATATTTAATTCTTATTCGAGAGGTGATTTTTGCGCTGCGAGGAAACCACGCTTTGCAGCTGACATCAATTCACACCGCGCCGTCTCTGGCACCGATGATCCACATTGATCCCCGCTTTGATGAGCTCTGGGTCAAATATGCCAAATTAATTTGTCGTGCATTGACGTTTGGATTCCATTCTAACATTTTGACACGGCCCTGTCTTCAGAGTTTTGCGTGACTAAGGTGCGTGAGAAATCGATTTATGTCACGTCGTTCGCAAAACATAGCGCCATTAAACACCTGAGAATAATTCTAGATGTGAAGCTTTCGTGACTGCAGGGATTCATCTTCTTGGTTCTTTCGGTAAAGTCACGTAGAAGGGAAATAATAAAATAATAAAAATAAAACATAATAAAATACAATTCTCCGAAACGTCATGAGAATTGTATTTTATTATGTTTTATTTTTATTATTTTATTATTTCCCTAAAAATAAAACATAATAAAATACAATTCTCCGAAACGTCGTGAGAATTGTATTTTATTATGATTTTTTTTTTTTTTTTATTAATTCGCTTCTACGTGACTTTACCGAAAGAACCAAGAAGATGAACACCTGAGAATGGTTGGATTCTGACCTTCTCCCTCATACAGCGGCAGACGAAAAAAAGCTGTCAGATTCGGAATACTTTGATGCAACAGAACTGATGGTGGACACGATGGAAGGGAGCCAATTGGAGTGGAAGTGTGATAGGTTGTCTAGCATGATAGCACTCTGATGTATTTTCGGGTTGTTAGCGCTCGCTGTTCAGCATGACGTCCGACGTTTCTCTCCACGCGCTTGGAGCTTCTTCGGGAAGCTCCCAGCACCTGAAGATACTGGCGATCGTGGCCTCCTTCCTTTTGGCTCTGTCCGTGATAGTTACTTGAGAACTGTGCATTCAATTACTCATCCCAGTTGTAGCCAACTGTTCAAATTGCTTGTCTACTTAATTCACTGTTGTGTTCCTTGCTTCTCGTACGTGTCGTTTTCCCTGACAAAACGTTACATTCGGTCTCCTGGTTTCTCGTGACATGTTCGAGGAATATATTACCCTGCCTTTGGCTAATCTAATCGTATGAATTTTCTTGCCGTGTGGCCAACTTTTCTCCGTAACGCATTCATGTTTCTCTTCTTGCCTGTCCGCGAAACGATAAACATCAGTCTTCTTAAAGCTACATTTCTGCTGCTTCGAGTTCGCTTCATAGGGTCTTTGTAATCGTCCCACTTTCACAACCACATTGGAGCGTATAATGCACGCAATTAAAATGTAACATCAGTTGTATAAATCATACTTAGTGTTTACTTTCGTGTCCGCAGCTGAGCATATCTGATCTCTTCCAATGTTAATTATTCACCCTGCCACCATCTGTGCAACCGTCTTGAAATAGTTTTGTGTCTGAAGCTGTTCTAGAGGAATGAGCTGCAGTGAATATGCGCAAAACAAAAACAAAGATTCTCCCGTGTAGCCTTAACAGACTGTTGGAGCAAGTGCTGTTAACGAGTAGCACCTATCAAGGCCGGCACGGCACACGAGGGGGTGGATGGCCAGCACCACGCCCGGCCGCGTTTACACACCGCACCAGGTCCTCAATTGAGGCCGAGTCGACCTAGGGGAGGCTCGGGAGCGGTTCAGATATTCGTCACCGGTGTTCGGCCGTGAGCGGGAATCGAACTCGGGTCACCGGGTTCATAGTGCAGCGTGATAACCGCTACACTACCGAACGTTTGCATACTCGCACATCCGATGAGCTATGAAGCTCCTTTTCACAGATGTTCAGTAGTTTCACAGATGTCCAGTAGGAACTCCGTCCATGTCGCTGAACTTAGATACCCGTTACGCATTTTTACGAATGTATCGTGTCTTTACATACGTGGGCTGGAGGTGGCGCCTCTCCTGTGGAAAAATAAACACATTCAACCGTTGTTTCATTGCCTCATTTAAAACCCAAGAATTATAACATAAAATACATATCTTGTGAAAGAATCCCATTTCCAAAAGCAATAATAATGCAGGACAAACTGCCCGTGCCGAATGCATGCTTTTGACACACATCAGCGTAATTGTGTACACCCAAGGCAAAGTATATTAAATATTAAATATTGTCATGGGATTTTTTTTGCCAAGTATCAAAGTATGTTGACCCTTTCTGGCAATACAACAGTAGGATGTGTCAAGATGTTCAAACACCAAATAGCTTTTGCAAGGAATCATGTCTGCATTAACCACACGTTCTTGTGGTGAACATGCCAACAAACATGCTTTGATCATATATGCAAACACAATGCATATATGATCAGAGCATGTTTGTTTGCATGTTCACCACATGTGCGTGTGGTTAATGCAGTAACTTGATTCCTTGCAATAGCTATTTGGTGTTTGAACATCTTAAAACCTCCTACTGTTGTATTGCCAGAAAGGGTAAAACGTCTTTTTTTTTCCTATATTAAATATTGTCACACGGAAGGGGCTATTATAAACGTGTGCGCGCTGTGTCGCTCGAGGCCAAACTTCGTTAAGAAAATGCTCCGGGTCAGTGATGACGATGCAATCAATGCCTTTGTAATACTTTCTTTTTACAATGTGTTTAATTCACCAGCTTCTGGTGCTTTAGCTCACACACGCTCAAATAGTGCCCTAAGTAATTGTACTGAAGCTGCGCTCGCAGGATAACCGAACGGCGTTCATGTGAACACATTACTTGGCAATGCTGCCGAGTTGGTAACGGCTCACAAGCACCGTTACCGAGTTCCAGCGCGTACAAAATTATTTGACACGTGTCGTGATGGGCACTGCGAGTTCCGACCGTGTGCGTTCAGCGCTCGCCAGGGCTGCATCGGCTTCCGGTTGCCAAACAAATAAATTACAAGGTCACATTTATTACACACGAAGCGCTTGCCACAAATAAGCTACAATATCTTGGTGATCTCGTCAAGGACTGTCAATCATCACGCAAACTGCAGTCGTCATCGCAGCGGCTATTGACTAGCCATATAAAAACATGGTTGGCGCATCGCACGCTTTCAGATGCGCTTCTGTGGGCCGTCTGGAACGCTCTTCTTTCAGACATTAGGAAGCCACCGGAGTTACGCACTTTTAAATCATCTCGATTAAACAGTTATTTCTTTAGAACTATTTTTTGTGTTTAGTTTGTTGTCCTTCCCCCGCACCACTGGTTAGCATGGTTGGCTACGTACGGTGCGAAAGAATTTGAACATACATACACACCATTAACAAATAAGCAGAAGATATTTGTGTGTTTTCGGTTACTAAAGGGCTGTACATATACAGCCCTTTAGTAAATCCCCTGCTAGGTGAGGGCCTCCCCAAACCATATTGCCCATCAGAGCTGTTCGACCGTACTTCACGCTGGTCTGTAAAATATTGGAGGATAGTTGACACACATTGAGACAGGTCTCTGTTGTAAGCGTGATCCCGGATGTGATTCAAACAAGTAAAGTTAGTGATTTCCAGCGTGCAATTCACTGTTTTTATGCACACTTTTTTTTTAAAACCAAGCCCGTTTTCAAAAAGCAAGAAAAGAATGCGCAAATGCTTGGAATTGCGTTGGATTCGAGGACACATGGGAGTTAATGACACCGTTTCAACGTGTTAATTAAAGCAAGTGGGACACATCGATAACGGGGGACCATTGCCCCACGGTCAAGAATCATGATGGAGTGGCAGGCCAGTGGACGACCACTGGGAGAGATTCAGCAATGGAATGAGCTCGTGCGCAGGTGCCGGGTACACTAATTGCACCGCGGGATTGTGAGAGATGGCCTTTGTCCAGCAGTGGATTGATCATGGCTGGTGATGCGGTTCAGAGTTCGTGAGGGCGACGGAGCTTTCGTCTCCGTGGAGCGCCGCGACGAACTCGGGCTGAACGATTAATCGATTTCAAATCGAAATCGGCCGTCTGGAACGCTCTTCCTTCCGATATTAGGAAGCCACTGGGAGCTATGCACTTTTAACTCATCTAGATTGGAAACTAATTTCTTTACAACTGCTTTTTTTGTTTAGTTAGCACCTCCGATCAGCACGGTTGGCTACGTACGGTGCAAACGAAGTTCAACACGCATACATACATACATGCGGAGGGTGCGAAAGAAGTTCAACATACATACATAACGTACGTAACGCAACACGTGCGGGACTTCACCCCCTTCGTGTGCACGTCCCAGCGTGGGGGGAGACGCAACTGAATTATTATTGGCAGGGCAGCTTTGGGCATCCAGTTAACCGGGCCCTCTTTTTTTCTCTCATCATCCCACGGGGTTTTGAGTTCGTGCACAGGGACAACCTGCGGTATATTTTATTTTGTAAAAATAAAATAAAAAAATATACCGTAAAATATACCATTTTTTATTTTGTAAAAAATAAAATATACCACAGCTGAGACACCCGATTTAAATGAATTTCCTCCCGAGGGTATTTGAGTGCAGGTCACGTCGATGAAAATAAATGAGTGTAGCAGGTGACGCGGCTTCAGCACGAGCTTGCTGCCCTGCCTCGGCACGACCTGTTGGGTGCTCTTCCGTGATTCATCCGTTATCTAATTAGGCGCCGTAATTGTCCACTTTGCACAAGTGCTTCCGTTGGGAGTATTTGTCGCCCTGTACTCGAAAGCGTTTGCTTCCGGTTTTTTTCTCAATGAAATGTCAAGAGAGATGAAAACGCGCAACTTTCGATGTTGGTTCAAGCCTTGAACAACACCGCCCGTGGCTTTTAGCAACTCAGATTTATTTATAGCTGCCGTGGGGGTTTTTTTTTTCTACGAATGTCTACTCGGGCGTACAACGCGGTTTGTTTTAGCTGTGCATTGAGAGTCGTTGTGTTTAGCAAGGAGCACGGAGGAAATGGGACTCGATGTGGTGGTGGCATTGAGACGATGAATGTTATCGCTGTTCTAGTTGAGGGATGCTGCCAGTGGTGGAATGGTCGGTGCACCGGACTTGCAATGCAGAGGTCGCCGGTTCAATTTGGCTTCTCAAGCAGTTGAAGCGGCGGTGCGAGTTTGTCAAATCCCCCCTACTGCCTCTGTTGACCCAGGTCAGCATGGAAGAGTAGGCCAAAACATAGCCTCGAGAGGGGACTTTCTAGAGCTCTCTCTAGCCATGGAAGTCATAGCAGGGCTGTGCATTTCTAATGTATCTTACATTTGAGATATAGCTTATTAAAAGAGTCATGAAATCTCTTCAACGGAGAGGAAGAATATTATTAAGCATTGCAAAGGTTTGGTGTGAAAAGACAGCCAAGTCAAGTAAATGTTATTTGTTTAACAAAGGGAATATTAACATATTGTGGGCACCAAGGTGGTGAGATGTTAAATACCTCGCCTGGTATACAGGAAGTTCTGGGCTTGATCCCGACCCTGACGCCTGCTGTATATTTGGAGTGTGCGTGTTCTCCCCATGGTTGCATGGATTTTTATCGGAGTCCTCCTTCCCTCCATATCTATAAACACGTGCTTAGAGTATTTTGCTGCTCAATAATTCCACGCGATGAGCCACTTTGTTGAGCTATCATTTGTGGCCAGCTCGCTTCTGAGAAAGAGTTATGAAGCTCAGTGGAGCTTCATCTGGTAAAATTAGTTTCGTTTTTAGTGTTTTCACATCATAGCCATCAACGAAGAGTAGGCCCCATAATTCCATCCACTCGGGTGGACCCTCAGGGTTCATATTGGGATATTTCATCAGATTATATCGAAGCTTGAACAACTCAAGGGAGGCAGAGGATGAAATGGGGGCCCAGCTTCTAGAGATTGTGTGCAGGGTTGCAGATGGCGGCGTGCTTTATGTATGGTGAACTTTGGAACCATACGTAGCTGACCATACTAATTGGAGGTATTGCTATTCAGTATGACAAGGTATCCAATTTCTTTTTTGAAGAGGCTGAAATAAAAATAACTTTGCGTCTGAGAGCGACACAAGAACATACATTTACGACTCAAATATATGTATTTATCTGAAACTTGACCCAGGCGTCTGCCAGTCATCACATTATGTCTGTAAACTTGTAAAGTGGTGTATCCTTGATGTAATTGGCTGTGTTGCTGTGAAAGGAAAGCCCGTGAGCGCATTAAAATGTGGCCACACGCTTGCACGTACCACACATGGCTATCAAGTGAACGCTTTCCTCTGAGACCTGTAAAGCACATTCTGTCTTTCATTTTATGCCAGAAATGTAGTAGTTTTCATTTATTATTATTTTATATTAAAACAGCCCGGTACAGAGCACGAGTGATAAGAAGGTTTAAGGCGGGGGGGGGGGCAAAGAGATTCCACGGACAAAATCCCGGAACGCGGTAGGGGAATGGGAGGGAAATGTGCTCGCTACCCTACTACAGGCGAGAGCACGGCGTTTTTGTAAGGGGAAGGGAGAAATAAAATACACAAAAATTAACCCGTAAAAACAAAGTTTTTCACTTTAAATCCTTTATATGTGTGGCGACTAGAGTCCTCTCGTCCTCTGGCTTGAGATGGCTGCCACCTATGGGTCAGATGATTGCCTGGCACCATTAAGCAATTGGTAATTAAATATAAAAATTTTGTCCTAAAAAGTGTAAAAATTGTGAAAAAAATTTTCACGAAAATTTATTGTCACGCACGAGTCTGTGTGGAAAATGTCAGCTCGATTGGATCACGGGAAGTGGGTTAAAAAACGACCGAAAGATTTGCACGGTCGTAAGCGCGCAAGCAAGCAAGCGAACTTAATATAAAGGTTTTAAAAAGTGAGGTGGTGGGCGCAGTTGTGGGGGGGGTGGGTGTACACAAACAAAACCTCCCGTAGTAAACTTTTCATTGATATGAATCTCGCAGAGCAGTGGTTACCCCACGTCTATCGGTGGAGTGGTTAATATCCAATGTCCGTCCCCTCCCTCCGACACCTCCTCCCCCTGACACCCCCCACCATGTGCACCTTCCACGCCGGATTCGGTAAGATTGAGAACCATCTGGTCTCGAAATCCCACTTCCTTCCCTTAAGCTTGTGGCTTAAATGGCCCGTTCCTGGGAGTGCTTAGGAGGGTGTAATGCTGCTACTGCTTCCAGGGGGAGGGTTCATGTATTTTTTCTACCAGTTTTGGCAGGACGCTCTTCCTAGCAGTAATCATCAAGGTTTTATCGGAGGGCATGCTGGTGCTTCGATGCGCCGCTTTGGTTTCTGGGCCCCCGGAAATCAATCCAACTGTTAAGAAGATTTTCTGTGCCCCGGAGATGTGGATTACTTGTCACACGTCTGTTTGTTTTTAGCTGTAGAAATCAACGACGGAATCGGAAAATTTGAACATTTGAGCACAGTTTCTATTTGGCGGCCTTCGCTTCCACACAACCACACACGACATTAGATTGTGCCCTTTCACAAGTTTACACATTATTATTATTAGGAAGCCACTGGAGCTATGAATTTTTAAATCTAAATTGAAAACTAATTTCTTTAGAACTGCTTTTTGCGTTTAGTTTGTTGTCCTTATCGCCGCACCTTCCATTAGCACGGTTGGCTACGTACGGTGCGAAAGAAGTTCAACATACATGCGGTGATGATGCACTCGCAGTGGTGTACGAGCACAAGTAACGAAAACATCAACACATCCGCCAATAGCACTTTGTACGGCCTTAAAAGGAAAATTATATAATGGGCAACGTTTCGGGCAACGGCTCTTCTGCATTGATTATATGTTCTATGCAGTAGGGGCATTGCCAGAAACGTCACCTGTTATATGTTTTATTTTGATGTTATAGTCGAGTGTTTTCCACTTAGGAGCAGGCGTGTGTGACGTTTAATGCGCGCGTGTGTTGTCAGATACCACAGCGTGCACACTCGGCTTGGATGTAAAGTAAAATAAAAATGAATTATGGTTTGGGCACATTGGTGTTCATTTTAACCCTCTTGTACATGATGTCCACTACGGCAGACCGCTACGATACCAACAGTGTATATGAACCATAATAGAGGTTCTTTTGGGGTAAATCGCGTAAATATATAAATGTGTCGTTAAAACCCGCCTCCGCCCGACAGCGATTTAGTAAGGTTTGTCACGTAAATGTTGTGGATTTGCACTCCAACACACCGGTGTGCTGTACTCGTAACGAATTGGCATGTTCTGTTTACGTGACAAACCTTACTAATTGGCTGCACTGGCAGAGCCAGTGGGGGGGGGGGGGTGGGGTGGAACGTGCCCCCCCAATGATCCGATCGAAATCCGAGGTAGTTAACATCTCGTCACCACGGCACCATTCTCTGCAATCGTCCGCTTCGCTTAAGCCAGATCACAGCGCGCTGAGATATTTGGCCCCCGTATTTAAGACCGCACCCATAACTTGGCTCATTCCAATAATATTTGTAAAAATGTCAATATTTACAAATCCGTGTATGTCTTTTCGTTACTGATTAATTCCTGCAGCTTCATAAAAACTTCATACAAGGTTGAGTATCATAACAAAAACAAATACATCTGCAGCACTCGTTAAGCAGCATGGTGAGCTCAACAGCGCTTCCTCACCGTTCCACCCAGGTCGTGTCAACCCACGCTGCAGAATGTCCTTACCACAGTTACCTCCGCCACCAGGTGGTCGTGTGAACAGCGGCTCCCATCAGCCCATAGCTTCACGCTCGGGGCAGGGAGAAATGACCTTCAGACGCCGTGGAGACTGCCCTGTAACCGGCGTAAGGCCCAGTGTCGTTCACAGGATCTCTTCAGGGGGAAGCGTTCGATGGTTCACATCCATACGCAGCGTGCCGTGACCTGTATTCAGCTGAGTTCTTGCAAGCGCTGACCGGGAAAAAGGGTGCATTTCATCCCCTGTAATGGCACTTAGTGAGCAGGGACAGGAAATAAAGCCTCCGCAATGACCGGGCACATTTATTTGTGAAAATGCTGACATCCTTCCGTTACCCTGGGCGCATGGCTAAAACAACCTTCCCAGGAACAAACATCAGTTATTGTCCGCTTCGTGTGCGCATTTAGTCATCGCGTTGCATTCACTACCAGGAAATGTTTTAAGAGCCGCACTTCAAGCCTCTTACTGCTGCTTCCTCGATCAGTATGTGGCTTGCAATTGCCACGCCGCATCACTGTGGCAATTTCTGCCAAAGAACACACGGCGTTTAAAGCCTAATCCTTGGAACGAGTTACCATGCATGTCCAGTCGAAGCCAGTGCCGTTGATGTCACCAATACCTCTCATCGCTCTCGCTTCCTTCCTTCCACGAGACCCCGCAGTTGTTTGTGGATTGCTTCCCACATTTCTTAATGCTGCTAACATCGGTCCAACAACACCCATTTCGTTAATTCCGATAATTCGCCGGCAACAGCATCTCAGGCATTCACGGCACCACCTTGTTAACCAGCCTCGACATCAACATGCCACGTCGCTGATCACCGTACCGTACGAGAGAAGACATAGTAACCGCAAACGTTCTTTTATATAACCACAGCCTCGTGGCCAATGGCGTTGATGCCACCGCTGCGTGCCATCACTCAGGTTCTTCTCTGTGTCTTCTACCAGGTCGTCAAGGTCCGCTCTCACAGTTCCTCTCCATCTCTCGGCCATCCTCTTGGCCAGTGACCTCTGGGTGCCACTAGAATGCCTGTCTTTTGCAACCTGCCCACCTCGATCCTGATAACGCATCAGCATTCATCGTGCATTTCATCTGTATCGGTGCCCTTTGTGAATCGTAACTTGAAGTATATAATTATGTCATAATACAGAAATGTAATGTGTTTTTACCCAGGGAAGTTTCGCTGATTTTCATAACGTGTCTCTAATTTTTGTGGTTATATCTACAATGCTGCCCTGCTACATTCTAGTCCAAACTACCAAGTTGTTTGCCCTGTCCTTGCATGCAATCCCTAGCATCCTACCATCTGATTCATAATTGATTTTTGAGGTAGGGCATGTAATCATCTGGCAAAATATTTGTTGCGTAACCCTCCCATCAACCGACACAGCCAAACCAACGAAATTGTCACGTGTACAACCTTTTAACTCGCCAATAAATATCGTACCAGCTCATTGGTACGTTGAAGAACGATCCTCATAACCCAATTAAGCAATTAGGAAATTACGTTTAGCTTTAAAATGCTGTTAGTTAAAGGCACATGGCACGATCCACTGGCCCTGTCTCCAGCACTGGATTTCGGTTTGACCCAGCACATTTGCCTTTGGAAATTTTGGACAAAACCTGGCTGTGGTTAAATTCAAACGTTCAACCCCGGTATAGAATGCACAAGAGAGTGATATGAGTGAGCACTGATATAAATGGGCTCATCTCAGTTATACTTCCGTATAAATTCTGGGCTTGACAGTGGTTACATTTATGCACGCAGTCCGGTTGCATAACCCTCTTTCGAGTAAAATGTGGGACAGCTATTCAATGTGACCGAGGTAAGAGCATGAGAGAGAGTGTGTGTGTTCCATTATCGTTTGAGAACACTTTTGCTCTAAACACAGCCACGGTTTCCAATGGCGAGTGACGTTGCACAGTCCCATTGTGTTGGGCCTTTGTCAGGATTTCTCGATTTTCACAGAAAATAATTTAGTTGCATACTTCTTCGTGTTAATGCAGAAAGGGTAACAGGGCAGGGTTATTATTGTTTAATGGAAACTGGGACAGCTTCATCGTCCCCTGGAGGGTGCACTTCAGCCACAAGGCCACTGAGCCAATTTTTTTACGCAAAGTGCTAATTATAAAAATGTTCTCTCTCTCTCTATGAACGCCTTCAACTTTTTGTGGTTAGTTTGTTATCCTTCCCGCGCACCTCCGATTAGCACGGTTGGACACGTACTAAGCTAAACTACTTTATTTTCCCACGTAAGGCCCACTGAGCTATAAAGCTCATTTTCAGGAGCCACCTGGCCACAAATGATAGCTCAACGAAGTGGCTTATCGTGTGGAAACTTATAGCAGCCAAATACTCGAAACGCGTGTTGATTCTAAATCTGGAGGGAAAAACTGGAGGACTTGGAGAAAAATCCACGCGACCCACAGAGAGAACATGCAAACTCCAAATATACAGTAGGCGTCAAGATCAGGATCAATCCTACGACCTCTTCCATACCAGGCGAGGCAGATAACATCTCGCCACCACGGTGCCCAATAATTTTTCGATTTAAATCTTTCGTGACTGCAGGGATTCATATTTAGTTTTTTCACATCGGTTTATTGTATGGTAGTAGGGTATTTGCAGTTCTTTAGGATTCTAAAAAGTTTCCCTTCCTTTATTACTGCTAATCCTACATAATACACTAGCATAATATGACTTTGAGACCCCTCACCGCCTACACATTCCACAAGGAGTGACTAATCCCATATCTGCATTTTTCATCAACATGCTAAATTCCTCTGTTGATATGAAAACTCCTTTGTCAAGGCGCTTCCCTCCTCCCACCCAGCTTAAAATACGCTGCCAAGCTTAGCTGTGTTCATTAGGACGCTGTCTTTCTGACAGCTCTGGTCTTCACCTGAGGACGGCTGCTTGCGTTGTGGCCGAAACGTCGTGAGGATTTTATTAAGTTTTTTTTTTAATTTCCCTTCTACGTGACTTCACCAAAAGAACCAAGAATATGGTGCCCAAGAAGTTCAACATACATACACATACAGTGGATAGCAATAATAACAATGACAATACAGTCCTCCGGTGCTGTTTCGTGTTGTACTGCGTGTTGTTCGGTGAAGACGTTCTGCGTTCAGCTCGATGAGGCTGGCAGATTAAGTAACGGACGTCGGGCATCGTGCAGAGCAAAGCGCGGGTCCAACCCGAAGACGCATCGGGGAGATCTGCGGCACAACCACGAAAAGCTACGCCGGGATCGCAATCCGGTGACCGGGCTCGGAGCACAGTGCAATAGCCACTGCAAACACTGATCCAGCTCGGCTCGTGTTTCAGGCAGTGTCCTTCATTTAATCACGAGATGCCATGAAGGCCCATTGAGACACGTCATGCATTGCCTCTTTAGCAAGGGCCACATGAAGTCACTTGGAACACGACAGAATATTTATATATATTTGACTTTTAACCAGCCCAGACTGCATTTAACTCTAGTTAAATACTCATTCGAATACAGCTCACGGAAATGCTGAATTTACAAGAAAAGTCGAATGCCGTTACTTAAAAGTAAAGTGACCAGATTAGGCGAGTAACTGCAATGAAGAAGTTGCCCGAATTGAAGTCAATTGTAAACAAATTGGCATAAGGCCGCGGTAAAACATCATTAGCCGTGATCAATCCACCACTGATCCCCGAGATGCAAATAATCCACCCAACACCTGCACAGCGACTCATCTCCATCGCTCCATCTAGCCCCCGGCGTGAACGTGCTCCCAAATTAGCAATACATTCCTCGGCCGCCACGAAACATCGCAACTGTGACATCTTCGGCTTGCAAAGTGAAAGAGCCTGAAGCAGGGGCTTTTGGAACCAACCTGGAGCTACGGCTGAGATACTGGAACCCCGTCCCCAGAGATGGAGCCAACAAAAGCTGGAGCGGCGGTAACACGGCCACTGTCTTAAGCCCCCACGTGCCCCAAGGGCCGAACAATGACTCCCAAGCTCGTCGCTAAGGTGCCCTCCGCTTAATTTGGCAGCCGAAATTATATTACGCGGCTGTTTTTGACTGGAATATATTTCCAAACTTGCCAAGTCAACATTATGGGCGTCCATTATCCCCTGTGGGTATTGAACATTCTTAGGCAGAGGTGACTTTGGACTCAAAACGTTGTGCGAATAAGTTCTTTTGAAATATTAAATGTTGCTTACGCCACTGCGATTTCCCTCTATTGTTTTTTTTGCATTATAAAATATCAAGGAGAGTTCATTATAGAGCTAGAGCATTACCTTGGCAGATTGAGTATGTTTGTGTGTGTATCGGGAGTGGTGGGGAGCAGTCGTGTCGCAGTTAGTGCGCTACGTCACGAACCTCGCCTACCCGAGTTGGATTCCCGCTCACGGCCAACATGATTGGCGATTATCTGAACCAGTCCTGGGCCTCCGCTAGGTGGGCTCAGCCTCAAAGGAGTACCTGGTGCAGTGTGTAAACATGAACACTGGGAAGACAAAGGTGGCCAGGCGTGGTGCCCACCACCCAGCCCCTCGTGTGCCGTGCTGGCCTTCACAGGAGCTCGTATGGGTGAACGGTGGCCACAGAGGTGAGGGCGCTTTGCTTTTGGTAGTTGCAAACTTTCTGCCGCGTGAATCCGTGACGAGTCACTGAAATTGTGCTGCACCTACAATATTCTGATTGAACGTAAGATGCTAATTCCTTGTCTGTGAGTACCATATTGTTTACATCGTGGTTTCTGTCAATCCCATAAATGTTTTATTGGCTCGTGAATCTGAATATTTAAAATATAATGGTATTTCGAAGTGCCTTTGGACTTTTTTCACACTGAGGATTTTGGAAGGGAATATTTGTTGCTTATTAAAATAAAGCGATTGACTCTTGTAATAATAAATAATATAATAAGAAAAGGAAGAATATTACATCAGGGTTTGATTTAAAACCTCAGCTCACCATGGGCTTTTAAGAGAAATAGCTTTGATCAGTAAAGAATATTGGAATATAAATGCATTTAAAAAAATGTTTAAATTAATAAAATTAATGAAAAAGCCTACACAGGAGATTTCCTGAAATTGCAAAACCACCAGATCATCATAAGTGAGTTATACTGTGTGTTTATATATATATATAAATATTAAATAGGGAGCGGTGGTGCAGTGGCCCAGCACACTGCTCTAGGTACCCGGCAACCCAAGTTCAATTCCGGATCATGACCAATGACATTGGCGAATATATTAACCTGATCCTGAGCTTCCCCTAGGTGGACTCAGCCTCAAATGAGAACCTGGTTCGTTGTGTAAACGTCAGCACTTGGGGAGACAAAAGCGGCCGGGCGTGGCGTTTGCCACATCTTCCCCCTCGTGTGCCGTGCTGGCCTTCAAATGTTCTCGCTGAGAGCACTTGCCCCAACTGTCTGTTGAAGGCTAGACAGGGTATCTTTATCTTTATTACGTATGCAAAATGTGAGTGGATATTTTCACAGGTTTTTAAAAAGAAAATTGTCATACAATGCATTAAACACATTTCCTCCATTGAAATGAGCATTTTACAAATAATTCGAATTACCTCCCTGACATGAAATATCCTTTGTGCAGATCATTTTCCTGGATACCTCTCTCGTATCTGGTTTAAAGAAAAACAAACTTGGATGTTTTAATGAAATCCTGCGGCAAATACTTAATGTGTTTTTACGTGGAGAGTAATTTTTATAAACATAACAAAAATTATTATCTGCTTGAAGCGTACGCACATAGGCAATTGTTTTAAATAGACAGTGTACAGCTGAAGAAATCTTAAAGCTATTTAAGCTGTCCAATTACATATTGTTTAATATTCTACTGGCAGCTGAATTGTGGTGTTTTTTAGAGTTCATGTTTCGCGCTAAAATATACAGGATGGCTTCCCTACTTACCTCACACTTGTTTTACGGCTCAAAAACTTTCATACTTCCACGACTTTCCATGAGCGTTTCATCTTCGGAGCTTCAACATAATCGTTGTTTTTTTTAAAGCGTCAACTCACGTCACGTGACACTCTTTTAATTACGCGTGACAGATTATGCAGGAACCTCACAACGTTGTTTTTGTTCTCTAAGGTCCTGCATAAGATTGTTGTCGTAACTTTCTGGACATTTGTGGAAAAAGAGCTTCATAGCTCATCGGATTTCTGCAGGCTGAATAAAGTTTTCTGACGTTTGGCCAGTTTGAGATTCTCGCAACTGTCGTTTCAACTAGCGCGTCAGAAGGTGGAATGGAACGGGCGACCGCTGGATTGCAAGTCGGGAGTGTGGGCCAACTCCCAACTGTCGCAGCTCCTGACAGTTTTATTTCTGTTCTTGTGCCTGATAGCGGCAGCAAGATGTTCAGGAGATAGATGCCAATGTCGAGGTCCGCTGGTCACGACGAGAGGGCTTCAGGAGAGAGTACGTGTATTTTTCGATTTAAAGCTTTCGTGACTGCAGGGATTCATCTTCTTGGTTCTTTCGGTAAAGTCACGTAGAAGGGAAGTAATAAAATAATAAAAACATATTTTATTTTATTATGTTTTATTTTTATTATTTTATTACTTCCCTTCCACGTGACTTTACCGAAAGAACCAAGAAGAAGAGTACGTGTAGTTTTGCTGCTCCTCCGCCGTTGAAGGAACGGAGACTGCGGTGGTCTGCTATGGCGGGGAATCGTTTGGGTTGCGTGGCCACAATCGCACAACTGTGGCTTGCCTTTAACGTATCTCCACGTGTCTCTATGAATCTCTGTGGTTCTTTATGTATCTCACTGGGTGCCTATGTAAACTACTTGAGCCTCTATATAACTATGGGTTTACTATGTGGTCCACAGTTTCCGTAGCATGGTGACAACCACACTACTGTGGCATGTCTTTAATTTTGCATCTATGGATTATTATAATTTATTATATGCATTACATTATCCATCCTTCGGTCAATACGACTCTTCTTTGTACACACTATAGATCATGTTATATACGTATTTATTTTGAACTTCTTTCACACCGTACGTAGCCAAGCATGCTAATGGAAGGTGTGGCGATAAGGACAACAAACTCAACGCAGTCAGCAGTTCTAAAGGAATTGGTTTTCAATCTAGATGATTTAAAATTGCATAAATCCATTGGCTTCCTAATATCAGAAGGAGCGTTCCAGACGGCCGCAGAAGCACACCTGAAAGTGCGTGATACAGTGACCGCCTTTGTTCGATGGCGAGCCAAAAGCCGCTGCTGCGAGGATGCCCGGAGTTCGCGTGATGATGGTTTATGCTCCTTGGCGAGATCAGCGAGGTATCGTGGTTTATTCGTGGCAAGCACTTTGTGTGCCATGAGTGCGACGTTAGAATGTATTCGTTCGGCAACCAGACACCAATGCAGAGGGGGGCGAGAACTGGAAAGACATGGTCGGATCTCGCAGTAAAAAACAATTGTACACACTGCAGCGTGGTAATGTGTTTTTTTTTCTTGCCAGACGTCTCGTAAAATAGTGAGTTGCAAAAAATTGGCTGGTTTTGTGTGGTTGTTGTTAATGATGAATGTGGCTGTGTGCACGATTGCGGGGAAGCTTGCTGATGGCTGCTGTGGGCCATGTCACCACGGCATCCTCTGAAGGTGTGAACAAAATCAATATGAAGTATCTAATAATGTTGGGCAAAAGCGCAGATAACGAAACAAAACCTGAACACTTTCATCAATAATACTATGTGGTCATGAAAGGAAAATATATATATATAAAACATGTGACTTTTTGGGTAATGGCCCTTCTTCACAGAAAATTGTGTTTTTAAACAAAATAAGTTATTTCCTCGCTCGTTTCTATGTTGTTCCTACACAACAGATGTTGTTGTAAGTGCATGGAACACATCCTGGACATCAACAAAATTATTAAGGGATACACAGTCTATTTGTCAAAATAAACTCTATTTGTAACAAACCCATATACCAATTTGGTTCCCATTGATTTCACTGTCAGTGTTGGCAAGTTGCCGGGATGGTAAATGATGTGGATTGAGATTCATAGACTGTCTGACTAAGGTAATGATTACATTTTTTGTCTTTTAAATTGTGCCAGTGGCTCGTATGACCAACGGCAATTTCAGTTGATGTCAAGCTCAGCGAAGAATCCAAGACCCAATGCTTCCATGTGTCCAGAGCAATGCCTGTTAGAGTGAGTGAAACCCATCGAAGGGAAGCAATGGCAGACGTTCCCTCATCGTTAGCACTTTTCCTGGATATGACCACACAAATCTGTTCCGCTGAAGGAGACGAACTGCAATGCTAACTATACTGCTTTTGCTTATTTGTACAAGTTTGAACGGTGTTCGAGGTGTTACGTGAGTGTTTGTGTAAAGAGTTTATGTCGCTGTGGTGTTACAATTACTCTCAAATCAGGATCGATTCCTGGCGTCCGTGTTAATGATATATTAAGCTGGATTGGGTCGCCCCTCGGCTCGAAGCAGAGTGTGTAGTGTGGTTTGCCAGCATCTCCATTGGGGAAACATGTGTCACGGTTGCCAAGTCTTTGGCATACCAGGCATAATAGGCACTTGTTAAACACATTCCTGCGGAGGGAGCTGGTAGGAACGTTGGGTTGCTCGGTCAATGGTCAGGGTCAACGGCGGCGTGGTGTATTCCGAAAATATGGCCGACTGTGAGGGCGGGCACAAGCCGGCGTGAGTAGGTTAAACGTTGAGTTTTATAAGGGCACCACGGGGTGACCAGCCCCTCCCCACCCAGCCCCACCCCTCCCCCCACCCAGCCCCACCCTCCCCATCCTCCCCACCCTCCCCTCTCCAACTAGCCCCACCCCTCCCATTTTTGGATGCACATGCGTTTAGAGTATTTGACTGTCACGTTTGTCGCCAGGTCGCTTCTGGAAAAGAGCTACATCATAGCCATCAACGAATAGAAGGCCCCGTAATTCCATGCACTGGGGTGGAACTCAGAGTTCTTATATTGGGATATTGCATCAGATTACATCGAAGGTAGAGAAACAAAATTCCCATTCACGGCTATCATCGATGGCGAGTGATAGCCAAACCAGCTGCCCCCCTTCCCTTCACTAAACGCGCACTGACCATCGTGATGATGAAGTATGATAAAAAAAACATTGCTGTCAGGGAGTTGGAAAGTCTTCATCCATTTGTGGATTGAAAATAGCTGGAGTTATGACATATATAAGCATATACAAGTGTCTACATGTACTCATATATATTGTATTACGTTCTTTCATGTCCATATTCGTTTGTACTGCAGTATGCATATTTATGAATGCACACAAGCAAACGTGAAGGGGGGAAGAAAAACATCTTAAAATTGATTCAGTTCGCGTTTGCGTAAATGAATAATCTCAAGCATTCTCTAAAAATCGTACGCGAGTGGAAAAACGTGCACGCGTGTGTTTGTGTGGGTTAATACAGACTTGGGAGTGTTTGTGGTTCACACAGACGTGAGAGTGGCTGTGTGTTTAGATAGAAAACATAAAAATAAAAGTAAAATAAATAAATACTATGACTTTTTTTCTCCTCCTGATGGCGATCGCTTGTGTTGTGATCGAAACGTCGAGGTTTTTTATATTTTTTATTTACTTTTATTACACTGGCCTGGACTTTTGCAGCTGTTTTAGACTAATTTCAGGGTGCCAATTCCAAATCGGATCTCAGATTTGCTCTATCACATCTCATTTTTATGCTATCGGCATACCCCATTTTCATTGATTTTACCCGAAATTAACTCTGTCACTTATGATTGCAAGTTGTTGCGAGTCAGTGACTGCTTTAGTGTTAAAATATGGTGCTGTATTTTTAGGATAGTGTGTTTATAACATCATTTTATGTAGATATCCACATTTATTTAATATTTTTCTTCTGCAGTTTTTATTGAAAATGCAATATTTGATATCTCAAAAACCTGATGCGATAGATTTGGAATCAGCACCCCAAAATTACCTTAGTCTGGTGACATCATCTCGTGGCAATGCCCAGGCGTGTGGCAGGGTGGCTACAGAATCGATGCACACGCTTGGCCTTGCTTTGCCTTGTCGAGTCATGTTTGAGGTTTAAATGGCCATGTTTGCGGCTAAAGGCTTGTGCAGGAGCCACACAAATTCCCATTTCATGAACTGGGAATAAGCGTGTACATGCAACCGCTTGTCAGTGCACGTGTGGAGACGTTAACCCTGGGGCCCTGCGGTGAACGGCTGCATTATTTAGTTTCATGTTAAAGACATTTAAAAAAAACGATCTTAATTTGAATCAGTTCCCCGGAGAGGATGTAGGTTGCCACGGCGCGATGCGATTGGTGGAAACCCCACCGAGCCAATGGAAAGGGACAATGCTACTCGCTGTTGTCCGTTTAATATAACTACGCGCGTGCAAAGTGGCATGATTAAATTAACATTTAGTCGGGGAAAAAACGTTGCTCATTTTCTTCCCTGCTAATTTATGAGCATTAAAAGACACGGTAAAGCATTTTAAACACCCTAATTATGCAGTTAATTCCACGGTTAATGGAAATGTGATCATTTAGAAACAATTTTTTTCATATATATTGAATTAATTATTCCCTATTCAGAAATTACCTACATTTTTTAACGAGCAGTGATCCGTTTTTTTTTTAATTAAAGCTCTTTCTCCGTTACAACTCGAGAGTCTGTATGCACACGCAGGACACGTTTCACACGCTGTCCATGTGTTGTGGCATTCCTGGGTGATGCCACTGCGCCCCGGTTGTAGTGCCACCCCCAGGACGACAAGGGGCGGAAGAGTGCCCGGCTCGAGCTGGGCCGTGCCACTCAAGTTGAACCCTGGGGGGTGGGGGGGGGGGCTCGTGACCGGAGGTATGGAACCCCAGGACCCCCAAAAGGGGGCTGGGGAGATGACGTATCCACAACCCAGGTCCTTCTCGAAGGTTCGAGAAGGAGGACGTGGCTAGGGGCGGAGAGAGCCGGGACCGACTATATAAGCCGGACCCCTGAACGGGACCGGCTGCTGTTGTGTACTCGAAGACCCGAAGCCGTCACCCTGAAGACGATGAGACCCGTACCCCAGCCAGGGTCGAGTTTGTCGTTAGCCCGGAGAATATACCTCCGTAGATTATCGGGTGGAAGGGGCCGTTACCCCTTTGTGTTAGGCTTACCTTGTTATAATAAACGTGTTTCCTCTATCGAAGTCTCGTGCTCCATTCTACCCACTACACATGTAACTTGAGTGTGTGCATATATGTTGTAATACAAATACACACAATTTATAACGTGCACATATTCCACAAATCGGAGTCAATGTCTGATCGCTGACGCGGAGGCACGAGGTTAGAGCTCAAAGTCCGTCGTGCCACCCTCACCGGTGAGGACCTGAACACGGTGAGAGCCTGGACAGGTGAGGGTCTGACCAGGTGAGAACCTGAACAGATGAGAGCCTGAACGGCTGAGAGCCTGAACAGGTGAGGGCCTGGACAGGTGAGGGTCTGAACATGTAAAAGCCTGAACAGATGAGAGCCTAAACGGGTGAGAGCTTGGCCAGGCCAGAGCCTGAACAAGTTATAGTCTGGACGTGTTCACGTTGTGCTCTGTAGGAGGCCTTAGGCATCGAGCGCTTTGTTTTCTATCTGGGATCTTACAGAGAGTCGAGTTCATGCGAGAGAGTGGACCCAGATGTGACATTGGAAAGTTTGTGCGTTAACCTTACTGTCACGTTCTTACCCGCCCCAATTGAACATCTCTGAAAAATAGCTCATCGGAATCCTCCAGTATAGATTAATATTCCGATTATGGTTCCGAATCTTTCCATCAAGGCTCGTATGTCTTCAGTGCCCATCTCACTTTATGAAGGTCATGACTCAAAATCCGGGCTCAAAGGACAGCCTCTCCCCCTCGGGTCAATGAAATGAACGGGGCTCTGTGAGAAATCAACGGCGTTTGCCTCGTCGATGACCTGACCTCAGCCGCATAGCAGAATGGAATTTCCACCGTAAGGGCCAATTCCTAACGGGATTCGCAGCGCCACCGTGAAATGTGCCATGATCCCACCAGCACCAGCTAGCAGCAGCAGCAGCAGCCGGCATTCGCCACCAAGTGACGGCGACATGGCCGCATGCGCTGGTGCCAAGGGAAGGTGCATTTAGCAGCCACGCGAAGAGGTGTTGAGCGCATGGCTGTGGTGCCCACCCTCGTTATAAACACGCCGAGTCACATTTATTGTACCAGTATCCAGCAGCAAAACAAAATAAATAAACGAATCTCTCCGCCAAAGCCACTGAGCCCACAAGCGGCAACTGATTGGCTTATGGATTTCATGGCGGCAGCCAATGACATCTCACCAGCCCGGAGGGGGTTGGTGGTGGCGGTGGTGTGAATCATGGTGGTGGTAGTTGGGACTCTGGCGTGATGCCGGCCACCCACCCCCTCGTGTGTGCCACAGTTCTGGCCTTTCACAGGCGCTTGCTACTCGCTACTAACGGCACTTGCTCCTACAGTCTGTCGAGGCTATTACGGGGGATGTGTGTCTCTGTTGGGGGGGGGGGGGGTCTCAGGGTAAATTGAGGGGGGAGAGAGAGACGGAGCTCGAGATGAGTAGAAGACGGTGGGTGGGTGGGTGGGGGGTGATGTGGGGGCAGTGGGGGGAGCGGTGGCATAGCGGTTAGCGCGCTGAGCTTCCAAACCCGGCCACCCGAGTTCGATTCCCGCTCGCGGCCAACGCCGGTGATGAATATTTGAGCCGGTCCTGGGCATCCCCCAAGGTCGACTCGGCCTCAAATGAGTGCCTGCTGTGGTGCGTGAACATCGCCACTGGGTGGGGAGGCAAAGGCGGCCGGGCGTGGTTGTTGACCGCCACCTCCCTCGCTTGCAGGTGACGGCCCTTCATAGGTGCTCGCTCACCCGTAAATCCCTTATCAGTGACCGACCTGATTACAGACCAATTCAGACCGTATTGGTCACCCCGTGCCCCTTTTCAATCTCAACGTTCACCCTACAAAGTCCCTTCACGAGGGAGAAACGCAAACAAACAAAAAAAACAGAAACATTGCCCGTATTGAAACGGCCGTACGCCGCATGGACCTGAAAACTCAATTTCCCTCTCCAAGAAAACGGGGTAGACCGTGTGGGTTGACAGCTTTGAGCACTTGCCCCCGACGGTTTGTTCAAGGCTATACGGGTGGTTGGTGGTCCTTGTTTTTGGTGGCAGATGAGGGGGGGCTCGTGGCGACCAGTGCGGAGGTGAGGAGGGGGGGGGGGGCAGACACGTGCTCATCAAGGTGTGATTGATGGCTCAGTTAGTTTTCATGCAATTGCCCGTCCAGTGCTCAACAATTACACGATTCTCTGTTCGCCGGCTCCCGTTGTCCTGACCTGAGGGGACCCAGTAAGTATGGGACAGGCGGGAGGTCACGAGATAAAAAATATATATATTTACGTGAACGTTTCATAAAACAGTTGATAGCAGGGACCGAGAATAATGTTTTAATACACCGCAATGAATCTGTCGGAAACAAATAAACATGCGGGCAAACAAATTAGGAGGAATATAATAAACGGGAGGACCGTGTGAGGAGAGAGAGAAATGTGGAATTGATTGGGAGCTGTCGGAATGCGAATGGAGGGTTTTCCACTTGCGATGATTCATCACGTGGCGAGGTCCGTGCATTTATTTTCCAATAATGTAACAGGAGTCTCCCTATCTTGACAAACAACTCGAGTCAAATCGTTTGTCTTTTTGGGGCTGGGGAAGGGGTGGAGGCGATGGGTTTTTTGTTGTTGTGTCGCTGGGATTTTCCCCACTCTTGTGCGCTGGCTGTAAACAGACGGCGACCCCCGATTTATTTTGCCTGACCTCGCTACCGGAGTGAAACCCCCCTCCCCCCGCGTGAATGACGAAGCTCTCTCTTTTTCTTCTTCTTCCACGCGTCTTTCCCACTCATGTGGGGTGTTCTGTTGTCCTTGCCAACCTTCTCCACGCTGCCCTGTCTCCACGCTCTCCCTGTCTCCACGCTGCCCTGTATCCACGCTCTCCCTGTCTCCACCCTGCCCTGTCTCCACGCTGCCCTGTCTCCACGCTGCCCTGTCTCCACGCTGCCCTGTCTCCACGCTGCCCCGTCTCCACGCTCTCCTTGTCTCCACGCTGCCCTGTCTCCACGCTGCCTTGTCTCCACGCTGCCCTGTATCCACGCTCTCCCTGTCTCCACCCTGCCCTGTCTCCACGCTGCCCTGTCTCCACGCTGCCCTGTCTCCACCCTGCCCTGTCTCCACGCTGCCCTGTCCTGCGCCATCTCTCTTTCTGCTCCTCAGGCCACCGTGTCCGATCGCACCACATCACCCCCCCCCCATCCCCTCTTCTTCTGCCTTCCTCTTGATCTCCTTCCACTTGCATCAGTTGCCACCTTCTGACCCACACAGTTTCCCTGTTGTCTCTCCACATGACCGAACCACACCCAGAGGCTTTTATCTCTCTCTCATCTTCTCTGTGATTTATACCACCTTGAGTCTTCCTCTCACTTCTTCATTTCTCACCCTGTCCCTCCTTGTCAAACCCAACATCCACCGCGACACCCTAATTTCTGTCACTGCCATAGCTTGGCCCTCCCTCTTTCTCGTGCCCCAGCACTCGGCCCCATACAACAGCACCGGCCTCACCACCGTCTTGTACTCTCTCTCTCTCTTTACCCTTTTTTATTCATTATCAAAACACTGCACCGTTTTATTTTACGTTCGACTCGCGTGTGCTTCAGTTCGCTTCTTTCGTGTGGCGTTTGAAACGAGCGGCAGGCTGCAGTTGTACGTGTAATGTTGAGCGCCACTCCACGTTATCCGGGGTCGTAGTAGTAGTAATGGTCGTATATTCTTGGAGCAAGCGCCTGCTATTAGCAGGCACCAATTAAGGCTGGCATGGCAAGGAGTGCCTCCCTTCCACCGGGGATGGACTGGAGTCAATCACCGCTCTATGGGACTATGATAGGTTGATAAGTTCGCCAAAGCACGTGTAAGTCACTCCTTCCTAAGTGCTCCTCCCTTTGCTGTCTCCATTGCTCCCCCCCCCCTTTATCTTCTCCTCCCCCACAGCGAGCCCAGTCCCCCCACCCCTTCACCCTAGACTCAGGAGCACTGCGTTTGGGACTTGGGTCCGCGGAGTTTCCGTACGGCCCCTCCTTACGTGACGGTGTGTGCTCTGTACCGGGCTCCTACTGAAATATAAATTGGCTGGCATGGCACCACTTTCGAACGACGTTTTACGCCACTCCATTTCCTTTGCGGGGGGGGGGGGAAGGGGACAACCCCCGCGGATCCTGCGTGTAGCGGGGTGGCCCCTCATCCAGCAAGTGGATTGAGGAATAATAATAATCATCATCTCAACTTGTACCGCTCAGCCACACGGTGTTCGCTGACCCCCCAAGAGAGAGGGAAACTCACACGCTCGAACAACTGCAGACGAGCGAAAAGGCAATGGCCGCCACGGCGAGCCCCCTCCAATTTCCCTCCCAAACTCTGCATTCCTATATATATAACGACGTTTTCAGCCAAGTGGTCAACGTAGAAATGCGCGGCAGAAAGCTGGAGCACACCAGAGAATACCCGCACGTGCGAGGGGGCAATGCCCTATCCTCATGTTGACGGAACAGATGGAGTCCACTTTTGCTCGAATACCACGGGAAGAGGACATTCACAGTGTGTGTGCGATTCACCAACCCTCGCCTCCGAAGTGATGCATTGCAGGCGTGCATGAACAAAGGGCTGAGCACGTGCATGTTGTAGGAATAACAAATTACCCGGATAAGCCTCTCTTGAAGGTACTTGTAGATGAGGCCTTATGGAAGCTGGTAAGTGCCCAGGGTTCTTCTTCAGGTTACCTCGAATATCAGAATCAGAATATGTATTTGTACTGGAGGAATCCGATGAGCTACAATGCTTTTTTTCACAGATGTCCAGCAGGGACGGGTGGGACCATTACAACAACAATCAACACAAAAACCAGATAGTCGTACAGGAAAAGCAAACAAATCACTGAAACAAATACAAACTAAACCAACCCCATCCTAGAAGCCACCCTTGCTACAAATAACAGCTTCACAAAGTGGTGTATCACGTGGACATTTGTGGCAGCAAAATAATGCAAATAATCTCTACTGCACGTTTACAAATGCCGAGTGAGGACCCAGAGGGGGAAAAAAATCCACGCGACCACCGGGAGAACATGGAAACTCCAAATATACAGCGGGCGTCGGGGTCAGGATCGAACATCCACGACCTCCTGTACACCAGGCTCCAGTCTCATTTCATTTCCGCCGCGCCCGGCATCATTAATGAAGTGGCCGTCCCCCTCGCGCGCCCTCCCACTCGACCATCGCTGGACTTGAAGGGTGCGAGGGTGCCTCGTCAAGATAGCGGCAGGACAGTCTGTACGGGCTGGCTCAGCGCTAATCGTTACTGACACTGCTGGCTCCTTGAGCCGAGAGGCTTTTTTGTTGTGGTGGTTGTTGTTGTTGTGTTTCGATGGCACCTGCAAAGGCACAACGGTTCCCCTCCTCCTCCTCCTCCTCCACCCGTCCAACTCCAACCCCTCCCGCCTCCCCGGGGCTGTCCCTCTCACACGCCCAGGGGAATGCCTTCGACTGTAATTTACATGATTTGTAAAGGGATTCAGTCAGCCCGTCCTGCTTGCCCGCCTCTTGATAAGATTTGTTGTGATGCGTCTTGAAGTCATGATGAGGCTACTGCTTGAATGTATATTTCCGTCTCCCCGTATCTTGTATTTTTCACTAACTGTACAATTAATACGCTTGGGTTCTTTTGGTAAAGTCACGTAGGTATAAAATTTAATTAATGTATCGCGGCAAAGACCGAATAATCTGTTCCATAGTCGTCTACAACAGAATGGCTTTTCTATGGGAACCTCATTTGCCAGTAAAAATATGATAATTGGTTCTTTACCCTTCTATCTGGCAACAAAACTGACACCTTTTTTACAAGGAGTCATGTTTTCCTCTAAGGAAAGCTGTCTCGGGTGTGGATCAATCAACTTTAAGGACAGTGCACATTATCAGAGTTATGTTCTTTTGTTTGTATTATGACTGCAGGTATTGCGGTCTATGCAAACATGACTCCTTGTAAAAAGGTGTCAGTTTTGTTGCCAGATAGAAGGGTAAAGAACCAATTATCAGAATGGCTTTTGTCCAGTCTCCAGCAAAGAGCTATCCTACGTAAACAAAAACAAAGAATAACACACATGTTGATATCTCTTTATACATCCCAAAATATGCCTTTTAAAAATCCAATTCAAATTGCAGGTCCATCAACCTTGAATTCTCTCTCATCATCTCTTCCCCCCTTGTTCGTATAACCTTTCTCAATTCAAGTTAAAATTAGTCATTTTCTACTAGAGTATCCACATATAATCATTTGATTAATCGATTAAAATCAGTGTCCCCATCTCATAATACATTCGTCAAGTTACGTCCATGTACCATCCAATTATTTGCAATGTACGCAAATTATTTTATTTTACCTTTACCAATGAGGCAGAACTAACAAGCATTAATAATACGAGAAAAACACTGCGAACGGGATGATACAAACGGGATTCAAATCACAACCCCCGAGACGTGGCAATGTATAACATCAATGTGTAGGTGAACCACTGCATCACTCTTTTTATTTTATTCTACCAGGTGAGGCCCACTGAGCGATACAGTTCCTTCTCAGAAGAGACATTGTCCCAAATTACAGCTTTTAGCAGCCAAACGCTCTCAACGCGTGTTTTCTAAATGTGGAGGGAAAAACCGGAGGACCCGGAGAAAAATCCACTCGACCACGGAGAGAGAGAGACACCGCAAACTCCAAATATACAGCAGCAGATGTCAGGGTTGGGATCGAACCGTCGACCTTCTGTATACCAGGCGAGGTAGTTAACATCTCATAGCCACCGTGCTGATGATGATGATGAGAGAGACACCGCAAACTCCAAATATACAGCAGGCGTCTGGGTCGGGATAGAACGCACGACCTCCTGCATGCCAGGCGAGGTAGTTAACATCTCATAGCCAACGTGCTGATGATGATGATGGTGAGAGAGACACCGCAAACTCCAAATATACAGCAGGCGTCTGGGTCGGGATAGAACGCACGACCTCCTGCATGCCAGGCGAGGTCGTTAACAACTCGACCCCGCGGCGCCCCAACATATTTGCTACCGAGACAATATCCAAGGGAGGTGATTGCATTACTGAGAAGGCCATTAACCTTCCAGATGCTTCCTCCAATGGACGTCCTCCTGCAAGTGGTGGCATGAGCAAGCACACTCTAGCTGCAGCGCTAATTGGACGTTTCGGACACGGTGACCTTCCACGATGGAACCAAGTGGGCCATTGTCAACGAGTGCACGGGGAGGGCAAATTTCGCATAAAGTCTCACGTGGACGGATTCAGAATATCAAGTGTTTCTCCTGACCTAAATGTTCCTGAAAAAGAAGCATAAGCCTTGTCAATGGATGTCTGCGAGCACCGTTGGGTGTTTCTATTGATTGAGAAGAGATTTGACATTTTGCATCACGCAAAAAAAATCTATTATGTTAAGCCAGAAATGGAATCCAATGGGGAATTCTTTTGAACAGACCTGGCATGTGAATGTGGGTATGTTTTAATATAAAGTTTTAGCTTAAAAATCGAACTACAGAGGAGAGCTTAATATTTAGCCAATTTTTTATGGATTGTTTAATAAATTGCATTACGATAAAAGCATGTCATTTTTATTTTTATAAAGTACTGAAACAGTCTGCTTGCACGCTCATTACTTTCCATTGTGCCATCCTCGCATTTTTTTTTGCCAGTCGGTGACACGACACTGAGACACGAGGTTTCGTCGGGAGGGCAGAGATTAGAGTCTTGGTGGCAGCGCCGTTGATTTGTGACCGCATTCATAGGAGCCGAGGCGGAAACAGTGGCGCGGCGGCAGCTGCCGACAGTGCGTGCACGATAACCCACGTTTCATTCCTGGCCACGGTTAGCATTATTGGCGGAGCGATATCTGAAGCTGTCGTCATTCCTTACATCCCTTCGCCAAACCCACATTGGCCAGCGGGGGTAAAACCTCCCCTATGACTAACGCGACCTGGGGGGAGAGGCCTTCAGCGGCAGATTAACAAAAAGGGCTGTCGTTTATTTTTTTATTATTTTACAAGGGGGCCACAACAACAACTAAAATCCGTTGTTGGTGATCCTGGGCCAGTGCTGAAAATATCATGCACGTGTATGATTATAACATCGCCGATAACTTGCAATCGTCAAATTTCAACATGTAATGCTCCAGCACAGCGCTCGCTCGCTCTTGCAGAGAGAGAACGACTCATAGGCATGCGGAGGAACCACAGACAAGCGGGAAGGCAGCGGCTACGTGATGAGCCAGTGCCAAAAATCTTCCAAGCTCTGTGGCCCTCTATATGTTAAGGTGCTATAGACCAATTAATGAGTGTTTTCACGTGGGATCAAACCGGAGCATCCAGAGAAAACCCACTTGTGCGAGGGGGAAACACTCTATCCCATACGGACGGAACAGGTGGAGTCAACATTTTTGCTGTACTGCCTTCTCCTGGCATGCCAGGGTATGGCACCTACTTGGTGCCCACAGGAAGGGAAGTTCGCAACATTTGTGCAGTGATCCATTAACCCTTGCTGCTGCCTGCACAGTGCTGGATTACAGGCCACATGCCACAACTACTTAACTAGTGGTACAGCTTCACCATCCAGTATTATCAACCCTGGTGAGATGATGGGCTGAGTCACCACTGGCTCATATTTTAACTCAGCTACTCATACTTATCACCGTCTTGGTCTTGCCCACTGAGCTATACGGTATCTCAACTTTCAGGCGACAGTGGCAGTAACGTCACTGCTCGAAAATCGAAATGTCTCCCGTCTCGAGTGAGCATTGAGCCAGTGGTGGAAATTCCACATTAACATGGCAGATGGAAGTCTACCCATAGGGCAACCGTTGGCTCACCAGAGTTGAACTCTGTCCATGCTTTTGCCACGAACACTCATCCTCTGCTATCGTTCAATTTACAGCAACGTTAAATATGCGGTGGTTGTATTTTAAACCGTCGCAACGTTTTTCGAGGCGCACAGGGAAAACCCAACCGAGTCCCGTGGGGTGGAACCATCCACATAATTTGAATGCCGTTTCCCATCGCAGGACCCATTACGATTCACGAACCCCCGCAACCCTCGGACGCCGAACGTAACGCCGGTGATTTGTTGCGATTTCCTGAAGCCTTTGCAGCGGCAAACTTCCACATTTGCCGTAATGTTGCATCGCTTTGATCAAGGCTGCTCTTTCTCCACCCCCTCCCCACGCTTGGCTGCACCTTAATAGAATATAAATCAACCCCCGCCTCTGGGCAGGATCCTCTTCCACTCTCCCTTTCAAGTATCAGATATAAATTTACTTCTCAATTAGACCCGCTTCTTTGTAAAAAAAAAAAAAATCCTTTGTAATACTGAACACAGACCTTATTCTGTTGGGCTTGTATTGTGTTATATTCTTGTCTCTCTCTCTCTCTCCTTTTGGCAAGTGACTCACTTTAATATTTCACTGTTTGGTTGTTTCGTGTATAGCGGGTTAGCGCAACTGCTGTACGAACCTGGAAACCCGATTCTGATTCCCTCTCACGGCCAGCATCACTGTCGAATATCTGAACCGGTCGTTCCGAACAGCAAGCGGTACGACGCTGAGAATGCATCAGGAGAATTGTACAGAAGCAGGCCCACACTGAATGAATGTCCATCGTCACCGGACGTGTTAACCAAAAAAAGTTGTAAGTGATGGGGAACATATCATTTTAATTGAAAATTTTATCAGCTTCCTTGTTTTGAACTTTGATTCGCAAGTATCTCTGGTAGAGCCAGACATGTAGAATTTCCACCACTAGCTCGGGACCCCCGCTCGAGATGAGCACCACCCCCATTGCTTGTTTCAGCATGGAGACCACACTTTTACTCACCTGATCGTATGGAACATTCCCTGTTCATTGTCAGGTCTTTCAGAGGCTGCAGAAACGCCGCGGTGCAAGTGGGCGTCTTATTAAACTTGCGCTCGTGTATGCCCTATGCCGTGCTGTCTTACCCAGTGACGGGCACACAGGACAGCGGCTCCGTGTCCCTGACCTACCTGCCATGGCTCACGGTGCAGCCCAGCGTGGCACAGGGTACGCTTATTAATTATGAAGATTCATATTCTTTGAGCGATCGCACGTTTTTGCTGCCCGACCACAGGGGTTGGCCGAAGGCCGCTGAATGGCAGGGGCGTCTTTGACTTCCCTACCGCAGGCCACGCACAGACTCACGAAATGGAGCGCTCGGTTTTCGTTGGCGGTGGTTTTTAATGAGACTCGTAGAGACAAAGGGCACACGGTGCAAGGTGAACGTAAGGTTGATGCCGCGGATGGGTTTGCAAGACGATTTATATCTGGCTTGCCTAAATGTCTGCACACACTTACCGGGCTTGCGTGTGCCGCGTGCTTGTGTCCGTAGGTTTGCACATATCAAACTTTGTTATGTCCTTATAGTAGAGGATTCCGATGAGCTATAAAGCTCTTTTTTCACAGATGAGTACGAAAATGACAACAACAAACAAGACAAAGATATGATAGTAGTGCAAAGTTCAAGACGGTAAACAAACCACCCAAACACATGCAAAAAAAGACGAAACCAGTCCCATCCTACCAGGCGAAGCCCCCTGGGGTTTGTGGACCGTGTGTCCACACCGTCGCACAGACCTGCAGTGAATTACAATTGTAAATGTGTCATTCGTCAATAATTGCAACCGCAGTGTAATTTTAATTTCAGATAACCACGCCGCTGTCGATGCAATTATAGTTGACCCCAGGCCTGCCATCGGTGTGCGAGACTTAAAATCTGCAGGGGCAAAGAGATGCTTGGCTGGTGACAGTACATCAAGTAGGTTATTGCCCTAGAAATGCATTGTTGAATATCCTCTAGAATATGTGGGATTGTATCCAAATTTCATCTGTTTCCTCATGCATGTCAGCATGCAGACATTAATATACGTGTTATGCATCAAAAGCTGAACACTCCTGTTGAATAATATTTAGACACAATGGAAGCTTTCTTTGGTAAACAATGGAGTATTTTTGTAAACCAACTCTCATAAAAACAGAATCAGCTATGGGATGAGCTTTTATTTTTAGGGTGGTAAAAGTTTTTTTTACATGGCCATCGTAAAGGTCCAAAAGCCTGGTTATTGCTGTAATATAGTTTGGAAATGTACGTGTGTCCATTATGTGACTAACAATCATTTGACTGCAACATAAGTGATCATAAGAATTGTCGTCGTTTGGCTGGTTCTTCGCTCGCGAAGATCGGGGAGGAATATGAAGGTTCATATATCTGGCGGCAGGCGCGCTGGGGGCTGTAGAGGCCCGATCCTTGACTTGCAGATTTTGGGGCAGGTGATGCATTTGGACTCCTGACCAGTCGGGGTCTGAGTGGGGGGACGTGTCCGAGGTGGCCGTCTTTCCGCGCCACCGTCTTTTTTTCTGTTCCAGCTTTGCACCTCGTTCGGTCCGCCGTGTTAGCCGCTTCGTTGGCTGTGGGGCGCCCAGCCGTGTTCATAAGCAGCCATGAGCTCCCAAGTTCGGGTGTCGATACCCGCAGCACTCAGTTGCTGTTTGAGCTGCTCCTTGAAGCGTCTACAATAATAATTACAGATTTTATAGCGCCTTTCATGAAATCTCAAGGCACTTTATAGAAATATGCATTTTATGCCTCAGACATCAGGAATTACCTCAACCCCACCATCACCGCATACGGCAGCGCTACCGCACGTACCGCACACAGCCCCATCACACACCGCCACCATCACACACACCGCCACCGCACACACCCCACACACAATCCATCACAAACACCATCGCACCCACCACTTCACACACCACCACACACAGCACCACTGCATACACCAACACAGCACACAACCCATCGCAAACACCACCACACACACCACTATTCACACCACCACCACACTATGGGCAATATTACGAGGACAAAATTAGGCGAGATGGATGTGGTGTGTCAAAATAGTTCCCGGGACAGGTTTATGAACTGTTGCATCTGAACTGAAGCGCTGTGTATATGCAACCAGTACGAAGGGAACTAGTGTGCGCACCGCAAAACATACGTACCTTTGTAACGATTCAAAGTGTTCACTGCTATGGAAGGGCAGATACGATATTCACACTTGCCCAAAGGGAATATTAAACCATTACCACTGTGCCTTCCTATAGTCACAGTTGGCTGCCTGCAGTCGAACTTTGGGGTCTCAGTGTTGCAGGCTCAGCGCTTTGCTGTGCATATTTAAATATTTAATCACCTGAGCCACCCCACCAACTGACACCATTCAAATTATACTTCATCTATCGCCGCCAATTTCTCAATTGGCATCTCCGATTAGCGCGGTTGGCTACGTTCAGTGCGAAAGAAGTTCAACACACATGCACACCTGTTACACACAGGCGCAATCGTAAATCCACTTCCAGCAGTCGACCTAGGGGAGGCCACGGACCGGTTCAGATAATTGTCACCAGTGTTGGCCGTGAGCGGGAATCGAACTCGAGACGCCGGGTTCAAGCGCAGCGCGCTAACCGCTAAACTACCGCTCCCCACACACACACTGACGCACAGGTGTATGTACTGCACGTATATATGAATACTGAATCGTAAGTCCTCTCAATTCGCCACATTTCAGTATGGGCTTGTTAAATGCTGTTGCATATGGCTTTGCTCTAATGGCATCTGCAGTTCTGCATCGACTGGCAGAGGCTGATGGGTGTGTGCGGGGAGACAAAGTAAAATCCGCATTCACTTGTCAGTCTTCCCATATTTTATTCCGATTGTGCAATGGGTGTCATGCCACGATACGAATGTGTCCGTGCAGATATCTCACAGAGCATCGCGACCCTTCGTGTTTGTGAACGGCCCACGGAAGCAGACATCACAGAGCTACCTCTGGGATCCGTTCCAGTGACCTCTGGTCCACACAGGAGAAGGCAGCACTCTTCCATCTCCTCTGCATATGACAGCAATGTAACCAGTTTTTTCCTCATTCTCAGAAACCAAATTTAGTTACCAAATTTATCATAGTGCCTTCCTTTCCCGACAGTCATTGGTGATTGGGCCGAGACCCATCAGCTCGCCTCACTTGAGAGCCCAATCGCAGTCACAAGTCGGCTGAACCTGGATTCGAACCCAGGATTTCAGCGGTACCGGATATAGCACCCTGGGCTCATTTGATGAAGTCTCCACATGTTGTTACACTTTTTAGGTGTCTTTCTACATGTGTCAGTCAAGCCATTAGCTGTTTTAAATTTGTCAAATGAGGTTACATCTGCTTCACCGTTACCAACAACAGGCCGATGCAAATCTCCAAGCGCAAAGCAGGCGAGCGATGAACTCTACAACAATAAAATTGTGAGTTGCTTCCTGACACCTCATTAAATCGAGTTAAGGTGAAATATATTCTTTTTTTTGTGTGTGTGGTGGTGGTGGTGGAGTTGATTGGCAGTGGTCTACACTCTGTGCTATGAACCCCATGACCCGAACTGGATTCCTGACCACGGCTAAAGTTCTGGGTACTCCATTCACCAGCCCAGCACTGACTAGCGTAGTGAAGTATGCTCAATCTCTATGGCCGGCACGGTGCATGGAGGCCTCCATCCAGCAGTGGATTGAAATGGCATCCTTTCGTCAGCGGAAGATGATGGGTTTTCAGCTCTCACTTCCCACTTGAACGTTTCCTTAATGACTGAAAACGCCGTTCCTGGGACGACAGAGCCTACCACTGCCATTGCCACATGTGTCATTGACCGTGGTCCTGTCATGGCCGCTATGTACGCACGCGGCGCCCGTCCCCTGGAGCGGGTGAGGCCATCGCGCGTCGCAGTCACCGTGCGCCTTCCCAGAGTCCCCTGCGCCAGTTTTCCCTTCCTCTTGCCAGAGCTTCCCCGCTCATTGACGCTTCGCAGATTTTGCTTCTGCGGCCGTCTGGAACGCTCTTCCTTCCAATATTAGGAATCCACTGGCGGGTACTTGCGAGATCCGGCCATGTCTGTCAAGTGCTCGCCCCGCTGCATTGGTGTCCGGTTACCGAACGAACACATTATAAGGTCGCACTCATGGCACACAAAGTGCTTGCCACGAATAAACCACGATACCTCGCTGATCTCGTCAAGGAGCATAAACCATCATCACGCAAACTCCGGTCATCCTCGCAGCAGCGGCTTTTGGCTCGCCATCGAACAAAGATGGTCACTGTATCACGCACTTTCAGGTGTGCTTCTGCGGCCATCTGGAACGTTCTTCCTTCTAATATCAAGAAGCCACTGGAGCTATTCACTTTTAAATCGAGATTGAAAACTTTTCTTTAGAACTGATTTTTGTGTTTCGTTTGTTGTCCTTCCCCCATACCTCCGATCAGCACGGTTGGCTACGTACAGTGCGAAAGAAGTTCAACATACACACATTTCCTTCCTCGGATTTACAAAAAGGCTGTACATTTCTAAAGTGTATTATTTATATATTTTAAATGGTAATTTCCGAAAGAAGCAGGACATTGGCCATGCTGTTGAGAAGGTTGGTCAATATGATGTGTTGGCTTGGTGAGGAATGATGGGATTCGTGTGATGGGGCAGGTACAGTACAATTGTTATATTTGATATGTTAGGTAAATGAACAGTAATATTCACAAACAATTTAGGTTTTTTATTGTAAAAACGATATACACTCTTCAATTCCCTCATCACAACATCACAACGTTTTGTTACATTTAATGTGGCGCTTAATTGTAAAATGTAATGTTAAAACACAGGCCGAAAGTAGAGTTACTAAAGCACAGTTGGTTTGGACAGAACGTGACCATAAATATCTCAGAAATCATAAAATTAACAATTTCTCTACACACTGATAATAGAATGCTAAAATAATGGTTTAATTAAAAGCAACCACGGAGTTTTATTATTATTATACTTTACTTTGACTGAAAATAAATGACAACGTTGACATTTTTCCCGACTGGCCTTTCTTCACAAAGTCATATACTCAGCCTCGTATGGATGGGCAAAGTGACCACTGAAGCGGACACTTGCAGCACACTTCAATCACGTTTCCATTCCGCTTCGGCAAATAATTGCTATTAAAAGCTGAGCAGTTAAGAGAGATTTCAATCCCTCGAACGAGAGTGGCATTTATGCTGTCGGGTTTTGTGGGGCCCCTTCAGATTAACTATTTCAGCGCGTGCTTCAGCTCGCGTTTCAGCGCGTGTTTCAGCGCATGCTTCAGCGCGTGTTTTAGAGTGTGTTTCAACATGGCATCCTTGGGCGGTGGGGGGTGGTCAAGTTTGTCTTCATTAAGTATCATCGGCAATGTGTGGACTGTTGATAATGATGTACAATATTATATTCATAACTGAGCAGCGCCCTGGAAGGAAAAACCCCGATATTAAGCAACAAAATCTCATTGTCCAGAATAGCAGGCTTCTCTTGAGAGTATGCAGATTAGGTTGATGACAAAAGTTAATTATTAAGTTGTGTAGCCATCTGCTTGGAGACAATACAAAATAAACAATCAAAATTGCCTTATGAAGCATTTCACCGAGGCGAGCATGCGGCTTTAGTTAATTATCTGTGCGAGTTATAATTTTTTTTTTGGACACCCCTCAACTTATCGTCGCGTTTGTTGCACCTCACACTCCGTACCCTGGTGCCCCCACCGCTCCCACAGCCAGGCAGGGAAGGCCATCCGTCGCTGGTGGCCGAGAGACTTCCTCCGCGCGTGACACATGCTGGCGTGGTTGAGATAAACCGCGTGGCCCACGCTCAGAAAGTGGACGCCGTGGCGGAGGCGTTCAAGAGGATGGGGTTTGTGGTCGAACTCTCCTCCAACCGCTCCCTACCCGCCACAATCGTCAACGCGTACAGCGGTGCAATGTTGCAATAAAGTGGGTCTCTCGTTCGAAAGTGTGATTCTTGCCATCAGAATGTGGAAATTTCAACCACCGGCTCCTCAGGGCTGCCAATGGAGATGAGCGCCACCCCCACACTCACGCTGTCTCCCCGTCTGACGCTGTCTCCCCGACAGACCTGGTCTTCACCTGAGGACGGCTGCTTGCGTTGTGGCCGAAACGTCGTGAAAATTATTTTATTATGTTTTATTTTTATTATTTTATTATTTCCCTTCTACGTGACTTTACCGAAAGAACCAAGAAGATCCCCGTTGCTATTAGATGCATATTTAAAGAGGCAAGTCGCTGCTCTTGGCATTTGCCCCTTTTGCTGTTGGCAGCTGTGAATTATGATCGTTTTTACACTCTCATTATTAACGTCAAACGAGACGCAGTTGGCCTCGTGTGGTGGTCAGGATGGCTGTGTAGGCACGCCCTACTTACAATAGAGTCAGTCATTTCTACTGACTATTGTATGTAGGGTGTGTAAGCACACCTGACTTACATTAGAGTCAGTAGTATCTACTGACTATTGTATGCAGGGTGTGTAAGCACACCTGACTTACAATAGAGTCAGTCATATCTACTGACTATTGTATGTAGGGTGTGTAAGCACACCTGACTGACAATAGAGTCAGTCATTTCTACTGACTATTGTATGTAGGGTGTGTAAGCACGCCCGACTTACATTAGAGTCAGTCATATCTACTGACTATTGTATGTAGGGTGTGTAAGCACACCTGACTGACAATAGAGTCAGTCATTTCTACTGACTATTGTATGTAGGGTGTGTAAGCACACCTGACTTACACATTAGAGTCCGACTATTGTATGTAGGGTGTGTAAGCACACCTGACTTACACATTAGAGTCAGTAGTATCTACTGACTATTGTTTGTAGGGTGTGTAAGCACGCCCGACTTACAATAGAGTCAGTCACATCTACTGACTATTGTATGTAGGGTGTGTAAGCACACCTGACTGACATTAGAGTCAGTAGTATCTACTGAGTCAGTGGTATCTATAGTCAGTCGTATCTACTGACTATTGTCTGGCTATTGTAAGTGGTATCTGCACACATTGGAGGGGGGAAGAAGAGGGCATCGGTGGGGGCGACGGGCGAGGTGCAAAGCGCCGAGAAGCCCTCCGCAGCAGCCAGAATAAGGTGGCTGTAGGCCGCCGAAATTCTCGTAATTTAAAAAAAAAAACATGACAATAAAATAAGCATGCTCCCCACCACCACCACATCATTTGTCATGGAAAGGTCAGAAGATGTATTTCTGGAATGTCACACGAGCGTGAGTAATATATCCGGCTGGATCAGCCTGGTTCATGGATTTTTTTTTTTTATATAAAAATCGGATCCTTTTGGGTAAGACCTGTTTTAGAGGCTCTTGCTACATTTGGTCTCGTGTGGCGGTCAGAATGGCTGTCGACACTTTGTTTTATTTCAAAAAATTTCAGAAATGAAATCGTTCAAGAAAGTGAATGGCAGTTGTGCGGCGGATGCCAACGTTGTCTAACCTTATTATGTTGCCAAATTGCCTATGGAAAAGTAATTGTGAGAATCCGTCGCGGGAAAGTATTTGCACGTACAAGAAAAAAAATTATATTCTACAACTCAGAGTGTCTCTATTCTTAAATGCGCATTGGCCATTATTCATATCTGTTCCCAATTGATAGCCAATGGAATAATTTACAAATTCATACGATGGTGACACGTTAAATATAGTAGTTGTTGGGCCAAGTGCTGTTCGCGAACACATACGAGGGCCGGCACCAATGCACTATGGGATGCTGTGGCAAGCACAACATTTGACCGCCTTTGTTTCCCCAGTGCTGATGTGTACCCACCGCACGCCAAGTACTCACTAAGGCTGAGTCAAAATGGTGGAGTCCCAGGACCAACTGAGATATTCACCACCGATGTTGGCCATGAGTGGGAATTGAACTCAGGTCACTGGTTTTCATGGCACAGCGTGCTAACAACACTTCTCCCCACAGCACAGACACAACATCGGGGAGGGGGCGGGTTTGGTGAAGTTATCTCTGACGGGCAAAAAAACTATCAAATGCTACATCTTAAAACGCTTTCACTGCGAGTGACCCTCTGGGATTCAAAGCCAGGATCTCAGCTGGGAGCCAAATTGAGGCCTCTGATACCTGAGCCGCAACAATGTTATCGGAACAAAAGTAACACATGGAACACACACAAAGAAATTCACAATATCGATAACAAGGCAGCAGCAGCAGGAGCAAACTTTCATTGGCAGATCATTTCCTATGTATTGTCTAACGCAGAATTGTATTTGAGACTCTACAATCAACTGTGGGGCTTTCAATTTGTGTTTAAATTCAGTGGGTGGACTCCCCATTAAAGATCGCTTATGCATCCACATGTTACATAGTACGTAAGAAAACACGGGCCTGTAGTGAGACCTGTAACATCGCCACAATGTGAGCACGGGCGACTTGTTTTACGTCAGGTAATTTTGAACGCTCGAAACATTTCCGTTTCTTTGATATTTAACAAAAATATATCGATTAAATTAAACCATAATTTCAAACAAATTTGATTGAAGTTCATCGGAGCTGACTTGCACTTTAAATCGTTAGATGTTGCGTGCAAAAAAAAAGGTCTGTTGTTATTTCTTGAAAGGTAAGGGCCTAGATCGGAACCATTGAGGTACGAAGGCGTGCACACTGACAGAGGCAATGCCAGCAAGCCCTGCTACGCGGATTTTCAGGGTGCGCGCGATGGCAGTTGCATCTGCTTCCCCCGTTATTATTCACATTATCGCCGTCATAGGACAATTTTTAACGATGACGTTTCGTCCCATTGAGGTCTTCAGAATTGTAAAGATATTCATTGACTCATTATCTCGCCTTACCTTGCTCCCGAAGGAGTTTGATGATTGATCTGTTCCTGGGTTTCTTTGCATATCCGCAGGAATTTCCATTAGCCGCTGATTTAATGGACTTCGCCTGCTGCTCTCTTGCCTTGTTTAAATTTCCTTGTTTCAGCCAATACCCCAGGGAGTCAGCCGAAACACTAACTGTTTGGCCAATTAATTCAATGACATTCACTCTCAATGGTTAAACAATGTACCTTTAACTTCATTATTGAGAGCTAGACAAACCTGATACCTTCAATTTCGATTTAAAGCTTTCGTGACTGCAGGGATTCATCTTCTTGGTTCGTTCGGTAAAGTCACGTAGAAGGGAAATAATAAAATAATAAAAATAAAACATAATAAAATGCAATTCTCACGACGTTTCGGCCACAACGCAAGCAGCCGTTCTCAGGTGAAGAACTGGTCTGTCGGAAGACAGCGTCTGAATGAGCACCACCTTCAGTTTAATTTTATTTTAGGTTCATAGTCGTACTGCACATGTGATCGCTTAGACTTCTCTGCTTCAGAAATGTATTTGTCAAGTTAAGTTACATTAATTTAAACAGTGATCCTTCCCATGAATTAACGGTCTGGGGCGTTGTTGCGTGTTTTGCGACCTCGCAAGAACACCCCTTCCCAACGCGCCGGCGACGTTTTGTAATGTTACTTTGAATGTAAAATAGTTCATTTTGGAGTAACACTGTTTTTTTTTTATTGTTGAAGGGTTTGTCAGTTATTCGAATGCAACTATGAGATAGATATTCGCATGCCTCTTTAAAAACTAGTCATCAGAATGTTTTTTTTTATGTAACTGTCATCAGGCCCCAATTGCAGTCTCCAACCCCCATTAACTCTCTTGCCTCTCTGTTTATGTGCTAGGAGAAGTGCCATTTCCTGAAGCATTGTCAATTATATATTTTTTTCTTTCAAGGCCACATCGTGTGATGGACTAATGAGTTGAGTACCTTTTATGAAGAACTCCCATTGCTGTGATTGCCATTGTAGGGGCGCCGTGGTGGCGAGATATTAACTGCCTCGCCTGGAATGTAGGAGGTCGTGGGTTCGATCCCGATCCCGACCCTGACGAGCTTGCATGTTCTCCCCCTGGTCGCTTGGATTTTCCTCCGGGTCGTCTAGTTTTTCCCTCCATATTTAGAATCACGCGTTTAAAAGTATTTGGCTGCTATAAATTCCCACATGATAAGCCACTTCGTTGAGCTATCATTTGTGGCACGGTCCCTTCTGAAAAAAGCTAACCAGCTCAGTAGGGACCTTACCTGGTGAAATGAAACATTGTTTAGTTTAATTGGGGTTTGTTTGACCATATTTCACCATACTGGTCATTGCGGATAAGCCAATAAGCGAGTAGAGGGGGGGGGGCTGGTAAATCGGTTTCGATGCCACTCACCACTGCCATAGCCAGAATTCAAATTCAGGTCAACAGATTCGGAGTGCAGTGCAGAAGCCAATGTGCTGACTGCCCCATCTCATTATCTATACAAACTATAATCACTTACCTGCTGAAATGACACGGACATTACTTTTACCATCTGCAGCTGTCCAGTGTTTCCAAACATTTAGATTTGTTTTTGTCCTGAGCACATTTTTGCAAGAGTGTTCCATAATTGCTTAGACAGTTGCTCTATGCAATCCGTCATTACTTCACAATGAACATCTGTGCAATTTAAATGCTGAGTGAAAGCGTTAATGATTCGTAAATGGAAAACTACGGATTTGTTAACTTTTTTTGACAGAAACTGAAATGGTCCGAGATATTAGACTTTCTGCACAATACGATAACCCGCGCGTTCGGATCTACAATAACGCTGTCGGAGGGAAAGTTGACGGTCAGCAACTGCGTGTGTATCCTGTGCCCCACGTGTGAGATGCAGTCACATGCACATCCTCAGGCTCAGACAGAATCCGCAGATGTATGAATGCTCTTACATTCACATTTCAATCCACTGCCTGGATCAGAGGCCTCCCCTTGTTTGACCATGCGTCACTAAGCTGTGCCATTGAAGGTAGGCATCATAGATGCAGGAGCATAGAAGTACAGTACGATAATTAATTATGCTGTACGGCTAGTTTATCCTTACAAAGAAACAAAAAACCTTTATTGCAAATGATATTGGTCATGAAGGCCTACGTGTTAAACTGCTTAGCAGCAGTAGGTAAGTTTGTCTGGAGTACGCGGTGAATCCCCGCACAGCTGTATTAACTTAGGGAAGATTCATCTAAGATATGACGAGTCTGCATTGAAAACCAAGGGGGCCCTGCAGCGGGGAAATTGCCTGGAAGCAGCCTGGATAGGCCACACATTGAAATTTCCATATAAATGAGGCGTAAAACCATGGTATGTAAAAAATCTCTAAATCTTGAGAAAAATCCATCATAACAGAGTTAATCATGCGGGCTCGAAAATAATCAATTTCACACAAAGTACAGAAACGTGTAAAAAGCATGATGCAAGAACTCTCTGCATTTCCTGCAGAAGTGCATTGTCGTCACAATCACCGTAACACGTGAGCAAATGTGACCCACTTCGATTTAGGGTTTTTAAGTTGTCATAATAAAGGTTTTTGGGTTAGATCGCGTTATTTATAAATGTGTCGCAACCCTTCACCACCCGACACGGCCAATCAGTAAAAAATGTGTCACGTTGACAAAAGACAAATAGTTCACTACTTTAGCCCACCGGTGTGTTGAAGAGTGAATCCACAACATTGACATTTTTTGAGTACCCAGAAACCTTTATTACGAATAATATTGGTCGCGAAAGCCGACGTATTAAATTGACTAACCTCTATGGGGAGGATACTTTTTAAGTTTTATTCGGGCACAGGTAAAACCCATTGTGCAATAAATGCTGATTTTCCATGGGGACCTGGTTACACCATAGGAACCTGGTCACTGCAAAAACAACAACAACAACAAAAATTAACAAAACAATCCAAAGATAATTGCATGTACACTGTAAGGTCCGACGATCATGCACGAACACGGTATCCAGGAATGTGTTTTCGTTGTATATACAGGGTGCTTAAAAAAATGTTAACACTTCTGAGAATTTTCAACGACACCACAATAAATGTGCCTCTGGGCTCTGGAGACCACCTGGAGATGATTCCAGGCAATGTGTTGAAAATGATGGCGAACAAGTGGAGACTCCTTGACTTTTTGAAGCTATAAACATTACATTTGTTATCATGTTACAGTGTATTATCCGTTATTTTTCCATTAAAAACGATAGTCGCATTATAAATATTCACATTTCTTTGAAGCACCCTGTATACATACACAATTTAGTCGTGCATAACAATCAATTGCCCGTACAGCCTCGTGACCTTTTTCACATCATGAACATGGACGATCCCACGAAGACACATTCTGCAGCTTGTTTACAAAAGCGAGCGGCGGACTGCGCGCACGCACGCTGGTGAAAGTGAATACACAAGTGGCCGTGTAACAGAGGCGAGCCGTGCGCGGTAGCTAATTGCGTTGACAGAGTGTCTGTCCACCCAAACGCAAAGGTCCCCCGATGCCTCATGCAACGTGGCATATCCCAGGTATGACATTCAAATATTAGGGGGTTAATATTCAGCTTGTGCCAGAGTAATTGCGTTGTTCGCCCCTTCCCACCCCCCACCACGGCCCCCCCCCCCACAAAGATTTGCGATATTTGCACATCTCCTCTGCCTGTGCCTCGAGGAGATTTAAAAAAAAAGCTCGCAGCGAAATCCCATGGAATCTTTTTGAAGACAAACGAAGCGGACACAAATCTATTCTGCGTCCGCGTAGGGCCATGCGTGGGGCTGATGGATGACTTTAATTCTTTTCTCGATGCATTGGAAGCAAAGATGCATCAGTCAAAGCTTTTACTCCCTACTTTTTTCTCCTTCCAGAAGGGAAAATTAATTATTTCAACTTCTCTCGTTGCTGTTCTCTCTCCGCCTTAATGTGACCGGAGGCACAACGCGGCATTGTGGAATTTGCGCGATTAAACGCATCAAATCGTATTACTATTCTTTGGTTCTTTCGGTAAAGTCACGTAGATAGAAAAATTATAATAAAAAGTAAAGTGAATACAAATAAATAATAAATAATACTACTGAAAGAACCAATAATACGTCTACATTATAGACTGCCAGTACGCTCACTCAGTTTAATAACCATTGGTACAGTCTACATTATAGACTGCCAGTACGCTCACTCAGGTTAAGAACCAGGCTACAGTCTACATTATAGACTGCCAGTACGCTCACTCAGTTTAAGAACCAGGCTACAGTCTACATTATAGACTGCCAGTACACTCACTCAGGTTAAGAACCAGGCTACAGTCTACATTAGTGGTGGGGTTTTTTTCACTTTTTTTTCTATCTACGTGACTTTCCCGAAAGAACCAAAGAATAGGAATTCCTGCAGTCACGAAAGTTTTAAGTCGAAAATGTATTCATCTTACGTCTCCTGGCTGTTGCCTTCTAACAGCTCCGCGGTGGCTAGGAGATGTTAACTACCTCGCCTGGTGTACAGGAGGTCGTGGGTTCGATCACGACCCTGATGAGATGTTAACTACCTCGCCTGGTGTACAGGAGGTCGTGGGTTCGATCACGACCCTGATGAGATGTTAACTACCTCGCCTGGTGTACAGGAGGTCGTGGGTTCGATCACGACCCTGATGAGATGTTAACTACCTCGCCTGGTGTACAGGAGGTCGTGGGTTCGATCACGACCCTGATGAGATGTTAACTACCTCGCCTGGTGTACAGGAGGTCGTGGGTTCGATCCCGACCCTGACGCCTGCTGCTGTGTATTTGGAGTTTGCGTGTCTCTCTCTCTCATCATCACGGCGGCTAGGAGATGTTAACTACCTCGCCTGGTGTACAGGAGGTCGTGGGTTCGATCCCGACCCTGACGCCTGCTGCTGTGTATTTGGAGTTTGCGTGTCTCTCTCTCCCATCATCATCACGATGGCTAGGAGATGTTAACTACCTCGCCTGGTGTACAGGAGGTCGTGGGTTCGATCCCGACCCTGACGCCTGCTGCTGTATATTTGGAGTTTGCGTGTCTCTCTCTCCCATCATCATCACGGTGGCTAGGAGATGTTAACTACCTCGCCTGGTGTACAGGAGGTCGTGGGTTCGATCCCGACCCTGACGCCTGCTGCTGTATGTTTGGAGTTTGCGTGTCTCTCTCTCATCATCATCACGGTGGCTAGGAGATGTTAACTACCTCGCCTGGTGTACAGGAGGTCGTGGGTTCGATCCCGACCCTGACGCCTGCTGCTGTATATTTGGAGTTTGCGTGTCTCTCTCTCATCATCATCACGGTGGCTAGGAGATGTTAACTACCTCGCCTGGTGTACAGGAGGTCGTGGGTTCGATCCCGACCCTGACGCCTGCTGCTGTATATTTGGAGTTTGCGTGTCTCTCTCTCATCATCATCACGGTGGCTAGGAGATGTTAACTACCTCGCCTGGTGTACAGGAGGTCGTGGGTTCGATCCCGACCCTGACGCCTGCTGCTGTATATTTGGAGTTTGCGTGTCTCTCTCTCATCATCATCACGGTGGCTAGGAGATGTTAACTACCTCGCCTGGTGTACAGGAGGTCGTGGGTTCGATCCCGACCCTGACGCCTGCTGCTGTATATTTGGAGTTTGCGTGTCTCTCTCTCATCATCATCACGGTGGCTAGGAGATGTTAACTACCTCGCCTGGTGTACAGGAGGTCGTGGGTTCGATCCCGACCCTGACGCCTGCTGCTGTATATTTGGAGTTTGCGTGTCTCTCTCTCATCATCATCACGGTGGCTAGGAGATGTTAACTACCTCGCCTGGTGTACAGGAGGTCGTGGGTTCGATCCCGACCCTGACGCCTGCTGCTGTATATTTGGAGTTTGCGTGTCTCTCTCTCATCATCATCACGGTGGCTAGGAGATGTTAACTACCTCGCCTGGTGTACAGGAGGTCGTGGGTTCGATCCCGACCCTGACGCCTGCTGCTGTATATTTGGAGTTTGCGTGTCTCTCTCTCATCATCATCACGGTGGCTAGGAGATGTTAACTACCTCGCCTGGTGTACAGGAGGTCGTGGGTTCGATCCCGACCCTGACGCCTGCTGCTGTATATTTGGAGTTTGCGTGTCTCTCTCTCATCATCATCACGGTGGCTAGGAGATGTTAACTACCTCGCCTGGTGTACAGGAGGTCGTGGGTTCGATCCCGACCCTGACGCCTGCTGCTGTATATTTGGAGTTTGCGTGTCTCTCTCTCATCATCATCACGGTGGCTAGGAGATGTTAACTACCTCGCCTGGTGTACAGGAGGTCGTGGGTTCGATCCCGACCCTGACGCCTGCTGCTGTATATTTGGAGTTTGCGTGTCTCTCTCTCATCATCATCACGGTGGCTAGGAGATGTTAACTACCTCGCCTGGTGTACAGGAGGTCGTGGGTTCGATCCCGACCCTGACGCCTGCTGCTGTATATTTGGAGTTTGCGTGTCTCTCTCTCATCATCATCACGGTGGCTAGGAGATGTTAACTACCTCGCCTGGTGTACAGGAGGTCGTGGGTTCGATCCCGACCCTGACGCCTGCTGCTGTATATTTGGAGTTTTCGTGTCTCTCTCTCATCATCATCACGGTGGCTATGAGATGTTAACTACCTCGCCTGGTGTACAGGAGGTCGTGGGTTCGATCCCGACCCTGACGCCTGCTGCTGTATATTTGGAGTTTGCGTGTCTCTCTCTCATCATCATCACGGTGGCTAGGAGATGTTAACTACCTCGCCTGGTGTACAGGAGGTCGTGGGTTCGATCCCGACCCTGACGCCTGCTGCTGTATATTTGGAGTTTGCGTGTCTCTCTCTCATCATCATCACGGTGGCTAGGAGATGTTAACTACCTCGCCTGGTGTACAGGAGGTCGTGGGTTCGATCCCGACCCTGACGCCTGCTGCTGTATATTTGGAGGTTGAATGTTCTCCCCGTGGTCGTGTGGATTTTTCTCCGGGTCATCCGGTTTTTTCCCTTCGTATTTATAAACGTGCGTTCAGAGTATTTGGCTGCTATTAATTTCCACGTAATAAGCCACTTCGTTGAGTTGCCATTTGTGGCCAGGTCACTTCTGAAAAAAAGCTGCAGAGATCAGTGGGCCTTACCTGGTAAATAAAGAATTGAAATAAAAGTATCTTTCAAAGGAGAAGATGACCTTAGTTAAACAAAAGCACCGCACTCCAGAAGTGGGGCGAGAGAGCCAAAACCTCTACCCATGTTTCTATCTCCACCACTGGCATGAGGTCATCGGTTCAAGAGGGGGGTAATGAGTCTTTCAAACCTGGAGACTCATTGGATATTTAAAATTTTATTTTTTTAAAAGCTTTGGACGTTATGTTTCACATCGCTGTGAGTCACGTGGCTGTGTGTCACGTGGCCGTGTGACACGTCGCTGTGTGTCACGCAGCTGTGTGTCACGCGGCTCTGTGTCACAACGCTGTGTCACGTGGCTGCGTGTCGGCCGTGTGTCACGTGGTTGCGTGTCACGCGGCCGTGTGTCACGCGGCTGTGTTTGTCGTCAAAGGGTCATCAAGCTGAGGGTGTGATTATCCCAGAAACAATGCTGAACCATCATCATCGTTATTATTATTATTGAACGATATTGCTTGGGGATCTCTTAATTATCTCTGTGCTGCCTCTAAGATGTTAATGCGTTGGGTCTTTAAGCAAAAAACTTTCCAACCGTGCTCTCAACCACGAACATAAACAAATGACCGACTCATCATTGCAGCTAAGGGCCGACCTTTGATTATGCAACGATGCAGACTTGCTATTTTTAAAGTTGCATGATTCTGCATGATAAATTGTATCGGAAGAATACTGTTTTGTACCAAGTAAAGCTTTTTGCCTTTTAGAACGTGATAGAGATCGTGTTTTTAATGTTTTAAGTATATTTAAAACGTTTTCACAAGTTAATCACAACGGTCTACAACACACAGGGGCTTAGTAATGCACCGTTATGAGCTATGCATTTGCAGCGCAATGCTGATCTTGTAGGAGTTAATAATACCGTATATTACGGTCCTTATGGTGAATGTATGACCGTTAAATTACAGCACGTGTATGTGAGCCATTGATTTCCAATGTAAGTGACGGCGGTGGAGATTGAAATTTGCCATTTTTTGTAATTGGGTCTCATCAAAATAATGTTTCATTTGTGTGCAGCAGCCTCGCAGGGACGCACACGCACTTCGTATCACTTGCCAATAACTTCGCCCCTGAATAATTTGTACCTTTATTTATTAATTCATCACGAAGACCAAAAAAAAAAATTTCTAGGCCCCACGTAATTAGTCCCTTGGGGCAGACCACGTGTTTCACTTGTCCGGACCACCTGAGTTGGAATGATAAGCGGTTCCAATTTCTTTACGTGGCTAATACCGGTGAATTATGTCATGACCATTTAAAATTATTGGGGACATCCAGTAGTATCACTCTTATTGGCCATGTAAATATAACGGTGAGACTAGAATTTTGCTCCCTTATATGGTCCAGAGTTCTGCTCTGTATGTATGTATGTTGAACTTATTTTGCACCGTACGTAGTCAACTGTGCTAATCGGAGGTGCGGGCCCATGACGGGCCCATGGCCTAAATGTAAATAGGTTAAGGCAAGCAAACTCTGGACCGGTTTAGACGTTCATTGTCTCATCGGCAGAATCAGGCCGGCCTCAACTAATGCTGGCAAACTGGCCGATGTGTGTAGCCACGAACCCTCTCTGTTACGTATGGGCCCCTAGACAAGGAGCCACTCCATTAGATATGGGTCCTGGTTAAACGTAAATCTATACAGTGACTATTGGTGATATAGAGCTGTACATTTCAGAGGGCTCAACTCGGACAAAGTAACCGGTAAACAAATATATCGCGGCTTTTGAATATAGGTACATGCAGATATGGTACGCAATGTATGAGCTGTGACTGGGAATGTGGCATGAAAGCATTGTAGATGAAAATTCGCGAGCAGTTGCGTACTGGTGCGACACATGAAGGAGGGCAGGTGACACGAGGCAGCGATTGTCGAGGCACCCAGAGTTGAGCTGTCCCATGGGGAAGGCCTGAAGCCAGATGGTGGGACGCTGCAGGAGTAGATCTTGCCTCGAGGAAGTCACGCGTTGGCTGAGCATAATCTCGGAGGAGCAAGAGGAGGTGTGATGAGGTGGGGTCACCCAACAGCGGCCGTGATGACCTCTTGACCTTGGTCGTGTTTGTTACCGTCGAACAAAGATGGCCACCGCATCGCGCGCTTGCAGATGCGCTTCTACAGCCGTCTGGAACGCTCTTCCTTTCCGATATTAGGAAGCCACTGGAGCTACGCACTTTTAAATCTAGGTTGAAACTCATTTATTTAGAACTGCTTTTTTTAATTAAGTTTGTTGTCCTTCCCCCGCACCTCCGATTAGCACGGTTGGCTACGTACGGTGAGATAGAAGTTCAACACACATACGTTACCATACGTTCACTGACACGATAATGCACGGTGCATAATCAAAAATGTAAAGCGTAATTTAAACGTTCGTGTTAATATTCAATTATATTCCAATACATTATTTGTGGAAAATGCATTAAATTCTGAATGAGAGCATTAAATTGGATTTTCGCGAGTCATCAGGGAATTCATTAATATGCATAACATTTACATTATGAATTAATAAACTGACAACTTATTTGTCTCAGCAATAATTATGCATTGTCAAATTCGTGTAATTAAATTAGGGAAGTACATAGGTCCCGTAGGGAATCAAAGAACACATTTCCGTAGGAATATCCATTAACCCTGCACAGGATAGGTCACTAAAACAATTTCACTTTTACCATTACATTTCTAAAATGCTACATTTAAAATGAATATATTAAACTGCTTCCAACCTCTCGTGCATTTGTTCCATTAATGATGGGGCAGGTATTCAAAATTGCGAACACTGCACAGACCTTTGCCGAATTTTGAGTGTTCAAGTAGAGGCTTATATTTCAGATGTTCTGTTGTTTTATCCTAGTCATAATCACAGAGACAAATTTTCCCAGTTGTTTTAAGCGAGGCATTTGCTGGGCCTTGTTAGTTTAGTTCTGCAAGCTATCACTCACTGATACCTCAGCAGGAGTGTCGTGGTTAGCACGCTGCGCTACGAACCCGGCGACGCGAGTTTGACTCCTGATCACGGACAACACCAGCGACGATGATATTAACCGGTTCTGAGCCTCCCCTAGGTCGACTTAGCCTCAAATGAGTACCTGGTGCGGTGTGTAAACATCGCCACTGGGGAGACAAAGGCGGTCGGGCATGGTGCTGGCCACCCACCCTCTCGCGTACCGTACCGGCCTTCATAGGTGCTCACTAACAGCACTTGCCAAATAAGTCTATGAAGGCTATATGGGGGATTTCTGTCTTGTGTGTGTGCCGAAGTATTGTGACACTTTGACTTTTAAAGAAAGCCCTGAAGACAAATGAGCCGTATATTTTTCTTCATTGCCAAAACAACATCTGTCCTTGGATAGCCAATATATGTAAATTAGCTTCTCCAAAGAAGACAAAACACCACTGGGTCCAAATCTCAAAATCCTGGCTCCTGGCTACAGGATGGTGTCTTATCATTACGGCCTTAAAGCCCCTCTCTCCACACCCTGGGCTCCTCAGTCTATCTGTCTCTCCACACACAACAACAACAACAAAAAACCCAAAGCAGCCCTTGACACATCTCATCGGCGGCACACACTGCCCTCTGGAAGTTCATTCTTTTTCAGCAGCATTCGTTCAACACAAAGCAAGCTCTGAACCAGTTTCATAAACACAGTGCCTCATCAGCAGAGCCGGGCCTGCCCAAACCAATACCGGCGAAGCGCCAGATATCCACAGGCAAAGGGGACCCACTTCTGTTCGACGTTCGTCCAAAGTTTGACGCAAAGCCGCATCATCGTATACGAAACACAAAGTAATCGTGTGGTGGGACAAATGTGGGCAGCAGAGCCGTATATTGATAACTCGTGTATTGTGTTGCTCACGTGTGTGTACATTGCAGTTGACGACTATCGTCCGTCGTGTAAAGCACATGGCGATGTAGGCAGTCACTGAGCTCACACCTTGTGAATGGAGGCGGAAGAGATTCGAGTCAGATCGTCACGTGACTAGTCGTCCAAATGTTACTCTTCCACATTGCAGTACTGTGACGGGGGGGGGGGGGTCCCCACTGTCGACTTTCCACAAAGGTTGGATTGATGCACTGGGCTGAACCTGCCCGGGACTTGAACTCGTGACCTTCTGATTCACGAGTTGAGTCCTCCGCCACGCGGGTCGCCCTCCAACAAGACGTTGCCGTGTCGTCACAGTGTTCATGGCCAGCGTGGTTGACCCCCTACGTTCTTCGACAACGTGCGGAGCGCGTGTGGGCTCAAAACACCATGTGGGGGGGAGGGGTGTAATCCCCTGGGCCCTGGGAGATATTTTTTTTCTCCAATAGCAAAGTGGATGTAATCAGGGTCCATCTTAATTGCTGAACGTGGTCAATAGGGGGAGAGGGGTGGGGGGCACGTGGGGGAGGCGTTAATCTGACCGCGGTGCTGGTGGGGGGGTGAAGCATGAATCCGAGCTGCAGCAGAGTCAGAAAATGTAGCACGAAGCCAAAACCCAGGGCATTGTTGACGGAGGACGCGGCTTCGCGGAGCGTTACTGGAGTTAGCCGGCGAGTGCCGCTCGCCGGCATAACCGAAGGCAACGGCCGTCATGAGGAACATCGGCAATTGAAAGCGTTCAACTTTTGGGCTGTGACACCGCCCCCCTGATTTTAGGACTGTTTTGCCGTGACATCACTGTGCGTGACGTCACAATTACTGTGTGATGTCACAATTGCGTACGACGTATCCAACCTCGCACACCCGCCGCACGAACTGACCCTCCATCGCTCCGTTTCTCCCCACCGGTTGGACGGGCTCTTGGATGGGTTCCATTCCTTCATCACTCGCGTACCGTTTGCAAGAGATAATGAAACTGTATGGGCTCTAACCTCGTTAACAGATATCATGGGCCCAATTAATGTGGTGTGCAAAATGCAGGTTTTACTGATTTTTGGAGGAAGAAAAAAAATACCAAATTGGCTCGATTTCCTTCCAAGTGTAATTTTCCTCCTGAAAATTGGTTCAAAACCGCGTCGTCATCGTCATCGTCATCGTCATCGGGTGTTGCCTATCAACTGCTGGATGAAGACATCCCCCATGCCATCACCGTCCCTCGTGGTCGCGTGACGCTACAACTCGTCTCTCACATGCTCACGAAACAAAAGGTCGCCGCTCCATCTCCGCAGAGCATTGACCTCTCGTGCGCGTCGTTGCCTTTCACTGTCACTCCGTCATTAGTCTCGTCCATCGGTCAAAGGAGTGTCTCCTGGCCCGAGCTCATTTACCTCTGGAGCTTCGCTGTCAATACATGTGATTGTTCCCCTGATCTATGTGAGTGAGCTCCACCTCCTGCTTGCCATGGCAATTCTAAGCGTGCACTTCCACCACACTTCTCTGTGCACTTTTTCAGCCTTTGAGCCACTTTTTAAATCCGTGCGTGCTGCGGGCAGCGACCGGAATGTCCCTCCGTCGGGGGCGTACCAAGGTTGTGCCGCTGGTTTTCACCGACCTACGAAGCGGACAGATTTCCTGCAAAGCCACCTGCCAGAATATAATTTCGCCCTTTTGGTTTTCCATCCATTAACGTTCGCGGAACAATTTCCATGATCAATTTGTGCGCGTGTGTGTGCGCGCAAGTTGATTTATTCACTTGAATGCATCATCTGTCCGTGGAGGTGAGGTGTGAGCTTTGGGCAACGCAACCACACATGTAATTTAATTTTATAACCTGCCAATTTATTTTTTTATATTTTTCGGTGGCGCTAATTCTTCGTACACGGAGCCGTTTAAAAAAAGTTCGGGACAAATTAATGAAATATCATATGCATGAATTTAGAGATCCAAACATAAATAAATGTGATTTCAAAAACATTTACGTAAACTTAATGCGGGCCTGATTTGGATGCCTTAAGGCATCGTAAGGTGTGCAAATGTGAAAGAGGAAATCGGATCGAATTTGCAGGAAGGAGATCATTGCTTGGTAACCGACGATTGCGGAGCTTTTAAATTATAGTGGCAACGCCAAAATGAGATTCGCAGCCGTGGATAATTGCTAACCAGGTTACGGAAGTGTTGGGTGTATTTTAATGTGACCGCTGCGGAGGAAATAAAATATATATACGTCAACACACCTTCATTTATTATCGCTAATACCGGCGGGTGTATTAGCTGTAAAATATGCACCGCCTGCTTCGGTAGACATTAAAGATCCTGTGACGTCGTTCGATAAAAGAAGAAGAGCGGCCCAATGCGTGCTGCCAGCGTCGCGGTCCATATTTGCCACGATTTGAGAAAAAATTCTCGCAATTTCACTTTGATGGGAAACACGTCGCGATCGTCGCCCCATCCCGCGGAAACCTTAGCAGGGCAGTAGCAATGCACAACAGTTAAACTGTGATAACAAAAGAAGTGAGCGAGGGTTGTATTTGGTTTTATTTGGGGTCGTAAATTGTTATACCGCGGCGCCTGCAGTGTAGTTACATCCCGGAGCGCCGCCAGGAATGGGTGTTTGGTGTAAATCCTCAGGAAAGAAGTCACTGCAGACAAAACACAATGTTAAGAAGCAATGCAGTTTAGGCAATTTATGCGGACACACGAGAATAAACAAATTTTAAAAGTTAAACGGTTCCCGAGGCTACCCTCTGCTTGACATGAGTAAGTCCGTGGGTTTTTTTTCCAATCATTGGAATGCCTTCTCTGTTTTGGAATGGCCTTGATACGGAAGCCTTTAATCTGAACATTTGATGTATGTTCATTATGATTTGCTATTAGCCTTGGGCAGTCTATCGAAGCTCTAATGAAACAATGATGACAAATTTTGATGTTTGTAAAAAAACTTATTTGATCACAAATTAAACAGACTAATGCCTAGACCACGCACACTCACCCATACACCCAAACATGCAAAAACAACAGACTGTAGGGGCAAGTGTTGTTAGCGGGCACCTATGGAGGCTGGCACTGTGGCACACGAGGGGGTGGGTGGCCAGCACCACGCCCGACCGCCTTTGTCTCCCCAGTAGTGATGTTTTTACACACCGCACTAGGTACTCATTTTATGCTGAGTTGACCTAGGGGAAGCCCAGGACTGGTTCAGATAAATATAATCGTCACTGGTGTTGGCTGTGAGCGGGAATCGAGCTCCGGTTGACGGGTTCGTAGCGCAGCACGCTAACCTCTACACTATCATATAACAACCGCCATTCGCCACTAAGTGGCGGTGACGTCACCACGACGCTTGTGCCAGGCTATGTGCACCTTGAGGCTACATTACAGGGTGCTTAAAAAATGTTTTAACACTTATATGGGACTATCGTTTTTTATGGAAAAAATAACGGATAAGACACTGTAACACGATAACAAATGGATGTTAATAGCGTCAAAAAGTCAAAGAGTCTCCGCTGGTTCGCCATCGTTGTCAACACGTGCCTGGAATCTTCTCCAGGTGGTCTCCAGAGCCCGGAGGCAGCACATATTGTTGCAAATTCTCGGAAGTGTTAACATTGTACGTATTACGTAAACATGAATGCATTTAAAAATTACATTTCAGGATGAAGTAAATATATATTTTATCTTCCTCTCGGCACTGATTCACACATAGATTGATGAAAAATGCATGTAAAATAGGTGTTTTCTATGTAGTTACGAGCATTTTATATTCATCTTAAACTAATTTCACGACACATCTGGAAGTGTTTTTTTTTATTAAGGGGCCTTTCACTGTTTCTGCTTGTCCTGGGGGGCTATGCACACCTGCACAAAGCAGGTGGTCACCCTGAGGGTATCTCTAACCACTGAAAGATAATTTATTTTGAAGTTTGCATAATTCCAATTGATCAGATTTGACATTCAAGCGGTTGTAAAAATCAACATTCAAGGAACCTGAGTTATAGAGCAAGCCCGTGCCAATATTGTTGCACTCATTCTTCGACTCTTGCGCATGGCAGTACGTTCAGGAGCTACATGCCGATGGTCGTGACCTGCGAGCCTTGACGAGAGGGCTTAAGGAAAGAGCTTATGTCGTTTTGCTATCCCTCCTCCTCCGTGGCGTATACTATATTGGTCCACAGTTTGTGCCGCATGGCCACAATCTCGACGACCGTGGCAGTGGTGTTTGAGGTCACACGAAAACACCTAACGGATGGACTTATTGCTGTTTCAGCACACGAATATTCCAGTCGTCACAGATCTCATGAGTGGTTGTTGTTCAAAGGCACCCGATATTTGCTTTGGAAAAGTCCCTTCCCTGCTTAAGTCCAGACTCAATGCCTTCCTCTTCTTCAACGGTTTATTCCCAACTCTCCCTATGAATCGCCTTAATTTGCATATTTACCAAGCCGTTTTGTTTATTTCCCTACCCTGCTCGCTCGTATTCTCGCCGTCGGTTAAAGACATCACGTTGACTATACTCGTTGGCTCTTTCGGTAAAGACACGTAGGTATAAAATAAAATAAAATAGATCACGACGTTTCGGGCGCAACACAAGCGTCCGTCATCTGGTGGTGGTGCTGTTTTAAAACAGTCTGCATCAGCAGCAGGCCATGCTTTCCCACCTGATGACGGACGCTTGTGTTGCGCCCGAAACGTCGTGATCTATTTTATTTTCTACCTACGTGACTTTACCGAAAGAACCAAAGAGGTATGGATTCCTGCAGTCACGAAAGCTTCAAATCGCCACGTTGACTGTTAACGAAAGTAAAGTGGGCTTGGGCAGACACGCTCGTCGCTGGACGGTATGGTGGCCGCTGGCGGGAGACTCACGAAGGAGTGAGTGGCAGCCAAGGGGAACGGAACGCGTCCAAGAGGAGACCCACCACGGAGTGGTAGCGATGGAACGAATGTATGTATGTTGAACTTATTTTGCGCTGTACCTAGTCAACCGTGCTACTCCGAGTTGCGGGAGAAGGACAACAAAAAGCAGTTATAAAGAAATTAGTTTTCAATACAGTAGATGATTTAAAAGTGCACAGCTCCAGTGGCTTCTTAATATGGGAATGGAGAACATTCCAGACGGCCGCAGAAGCGCATCTGAAAGCGCGCGATGCGGTGTCCATCTTTGTTCGATGGCGAGCCAAAAACCGCGGCGAGGATGACGGCAGTTTGCGTGATGGTTTATCCTCCTTGAGGAGATCATCAAGGTGTCGTGGTTCATTTGTGGCAGAAACTTTGTGCGTAATGAGTGCGACCTTATGATGTATTGGTTCAGCTCGTGTACTGAGTGCTCGGTGGGTTGTTCCATGTATGTATGTTGGACTAATTTTGCACCGTTCCTAGCCAACCGTGCTCATGGATGGTTTGTAGTTTGGGATACCTTCATCCAGCAGTGATGATGATGATGATGGTGAAACGTGTTTTGCAAAAAAGCAATACTTTCAGTCGTCTCATACCTAAATGAACCCACACAGGATAATATCTGAACAGCATTTATCTTTGAAAGTGATCCTAATATTGCATTACGGTGTTTATTATCCGGCAGTGGAAATATATATTCAGATGAGAACCCTGCCTACGCTTGCGAGGTGAAACCTTGATATGAACACAATTAGAATGCCATGCATTCATTTTGTTCAGACCTCCGAACTAAGTCGTTAAGTTTTAAGACGGCACGGTAGCATAATAAAATTACGCGCATAAAAACAGATTTACTACTCACACTTGAATTAACACGTCAGTGCTTGTACGCTCATGTATATGGCTACCTTTATGCAGGGCACAATCCACTTGTGGAATGTTTACGCACAATGGCCCAGTTTCGGTTTTTTATGATTGGGGAGTATATCCTGTTTATTTAAGGAGCCTGCCACGGTGGCGAACACTGGACTCGCAGTGCCGAGGCCACCGGTTCGACTCCAAATTCTCGCTTGGCAAACGGGGGGGAAGAGGGGGGGGGAGAGGGGGGGCGAGAGGGGGGGGCGAGAGGGGGGGGCGAGAGGGGGGGGCGAGAGGGGGGGCGAGAGGGGGGGGGCGAGAGGGGGGGGCGAGAGGGGGGGGCGAGAGGGGGGGGCGAGAGGGGGGGGCGAGAGGGGGGGGCGAGAGGGGGGGGCGAGAGGGGGGGGCGAGAGGGGGGGGCGAGAGGGGGGGGCGAGAGGGGGGGGCGAGAGGGGGGGGCGAGAGGGGGGGGCGAGAGGGGGGGGCGAGAGGGGGGGGCGAGAGGGGGGGGCGAGAGGGGGGGGCGAGAGGGGGGGCGAGAGGGGGGGGCGAGAGGGGGGGGGCGAGAGGGGGGGGGCGAGAGGGGGGGGCGAGAGGGGGGGGCGAGAGGGGGGGGCGAGAGGGGGGGGACGAGCCGACGAGGGTGGGGCGAGGGGGGGGGCGAGGGGGGGGGCGAGAGGGGGGGGCGAGGGGGGGGCGAGAGGGGGGGGCGAGAGGGGGGGGCGAGAGGGGGGGACGAGAGGGGGGGGGCGAGAGGGGGGGCGGAAGAGGGGCAAGTTTCTGAAATCCCCACTGCCTCAATTCACCCAGCGGTGTGATGATGGCTCCCACAATTAGTGAACCGGCAAGTCATGTTCGGTGCACCGTCAGCTATTTGGTTTCGCCTGCTTATGGTGAGCGGTTCATTTCGTTGAGTGAAAGAGCATACAAAGAGCAGTGTGGGATTATTATTGATACATGGCACGCTTTTCATGTTGCATGCAACAATAGTAATAATAGGGTGCCATTGTGGCTAGGAGATGTTAACTACCTCGCTTGGTATATAGGAGGTCGTGGGTTCGATCACGACCTAATGCCTCTATATTTGGAGTTTGCGTGTCTCTCTTCGCGTGGTCGCGTGGAGTTTTCTCCAGCTCCTCCGGGTTTTCCCTCCACGTTTAAAAACGTGCGTTCAGAGTATTTTGCTGCTATAAATTTCCACGTGATAAGCCACTTCGTTGAGCTGTCATTTGTGATGACCAGGTCGCTTCTAAAAAAAGAGCTACAGAGCTCAGTGAGCATTACCTGGTAAAATAAAAACTAAATTATAGTTTTTTATAATCAACTATTGCCTTGAGGGTTCAGGGTGGAATAAAAAAAAACATAATTTTGTTGTCATTGACACACACACTCGTTGACCTCTGGTGGACACGTTGACCTCTGAGAAGTTTTAACTGCAGCTCTGAATGCACGTGAATTTACATTCCAATATTTTACGACCCCCAGCACAGAGGATGTGCGAAAACCCGGGACGCACATCTTGCAAGTGACCGGCGGCACTCCAAGCATAATGCGTAGCGATCGCAAGTTGTAATCTGGGCAGCAAGAGAGACGGAGGAAGAGACATGGCAAGAGGCACATTGAGAGGAAAGAGGGTGGGGTGGGGTGAGAAAACAATAGTGAAGTGTCAAAATACGTTAATCCATCATTGACAGTGTCGCTGTCAATGATGGATTAACAGCGACGCTGAAAGTGATTTTTCAGAGTTTTACTTTGTCCACTTTTTGCTCAAGTCTACTTGCTCAACGTCCCCAATTAACCTCTAATCAATATGCGAACCCCCCCTCCCCTGCTACTGCCCTGCTTGGCTGGCTCTCTACACTGCTTCGTCTCTCCTTTCAAGTCCAGATTTAGGACCATCCTCTCCTCTGTCTGTGACTGGTCATTTATTATCTGTCCGTATGTTTTGTTCCTTGCAGGAATCCTCTTTCCCAGCCCCCTTGCTCTCCCTAACCTCAAGGATTTAGAACACTGAACGCCTGAGGACACCCAGTTCACTGTCGACAATGAGCCCATCCCTGGTCTCTTTGAGTCGTCAATTGGTTCAACGAATAAACCTGAACTTGAGATCCTGGGAACGAATCCGTACACACACGCCTGTAACTAAAACAGGTAACCCGAGTGATAGTGAGTTTGTTGGCCTAGTCACAACTACACACACAATTGCCATCAAATTTAATTTGGTTTTGCACTTAAATTCAACTAAATTACAGCTCTGAAAGTCAAACAGTTCGGTGGGATTGACATGCGACAAACACTCTTTGCAGGGCCGTGTGGCGCAAGGGGCCAATTGATATGAGTTCAGAAGTAGTTGTGTGATCTTGAACTTCTTGGACTTCTTTCGCACCATACTAGCCAACCGTGCTTACTCTTGTTGCAGCAGCCCCTTTTTCCCACTTCAGCAATTGTTTCTTGCTGTGGTTGTCCTACCTGATGACGGACGCTTGTGTTGCGCCCGAAACGTCGTGATTTAATTTATTTTATTTTATACCTACGTGACTTTACCGAAAGAACCACAAAGTATGGATCCCTGCAGTCACGAAAACTTCAAATCTAGATTTCAACCGTGCTTAGTTGGAGGTGTGGAAGATAACATCACAGTGTGATGTCATCCTCCAAAGCCATTCTCTGGCAAAGAGTGATCCACTGCTTCGCCGCAGAGATCTGAATGGAGTTGTCTCCATGAGCTCGCAGCGTTAGAGATAGGAGCGGTGCTCTAGCCCATGTAAATTAAAGGTTTGATTTTTTTCACCGTCCGCTTATTGCCACCCTGCCACGTACAGGATATTGCCTGCCTGTCTTCAGCATTTTCATATGAAAATATGTATAAATGTTTGGCATTTCATTCTCGCTGAATCATTAATGCGATGTGATGACTTGGTAATGGAAATAGGTTTTGGAGAGGGCAAGCACGCGGGGTGCTTGAAGTGCAAATTTTTAAGTGGTGTCTTAACCACAAGACCACGTGGTATGTATATTTAATATGTACAACTGGAGACGCTGATATGGCTCACGGTGATCATTTTCATGTCCGTGACCTCTACAGCCCCTGTGGTCACTGACCTTGAAAACAATTCAGTTTGATTCAATTCCCATAATGTTTAGCAATGTGTAGGACCTTTACCTGGCGAGGTCAGAGAATGGTCCGTGGAATCGGATATCACAGAGCTAGTTTTGAGATGCCTTCAAGACCACTTTTGGCAGAACATTTTCACCCACCCTGCTAAGGAGTAATGCCTGTCGCATGACGGCCAAACTTGTGTTTTGATATTCCCAGAGCTGGGAATGTGGCCTAATTGCAGAACCAAATGAATGTGATGGACTTTTGTACGATAAGTGGTGAGCATGCTGACCACTAGGCCCTAGGTGTCAGATTTGTATAGTTTTTAGATTTTTTTGTTTGATGAAAACATTCGTGCCGCGTGGCTTTTGCATTAAGGTGTCAGTAAATCGGCGGGTCGCGTGTGGTGGAGTAAGACCCTCCATCAATCTGCTCCGTTCCTATCTCACCGATCAGTGTCGTACCAGCTTCAACCGACCCAAATCAACTCCGACTACGATCCGCTGCCGTACCCGCGTGTGAATCTCGCGTGCGATACGACCAGCGCAGTTTCAGGGGTCTCCGGCCCAAAGACCTGGAACACGCTACCAAGCTCGTGTTCGGGATTCATCCCTGAGGCTGTGCCAGTTCTGCAACACACTCTAAACGGTGTTGTTGGTTCAGAGAGCCTGACTTCAACGTGTGATCAATGCGCAGTAGCGAGGGACTGGACTAATCAGAGCGCGCAATGACAAACGTTCTTACTTGTTTACTTAAAGAGCGAGTACTCCCCCCTCGTGAGAGAGTAGAGCTCCCTCTGTTGGGGGAAACATTTCAGGGCTGCACCTTTACCTTGAAGCATGTGCGTACTTTGAACTTCTTTCGCGCCGTACGTAGCCAACCGTGCACATTAGAGGTGCGGGAAAAGGACAACAAACTAAACACAAGAAGCAGTTTTGAAGAAATTACTTTTCAACCGAAATTATTTAAAAGCGCATAGCTCCAGTGGCTTCCCAATATCGTAAGGAAGAGCGTTCCAGACGGTCGCAGAAGTGCTGTGACCATGTTTAAAGTACATGTTGTAGATCATATGATATTATTCACAATGTATGCTATTGTTACACCATTTATGTTTCACACTTAACAATGCTGTATTAATTAATTAATTTATTGGATTTACTAAATATTCCTGCACAATAATATAGCACTGTTATTAAAACAAACGTGACATGAAATCGATTGATTCAACATTAATGATTTTACAAAAATTAAACATACTCCAATACATCTGTTTATTTTAATTTGTGGAGTTATGCATTGATTTCATAAAAAAAACATCTAATGCCTATTAAAACGAGCATCAATGGAATCACATTTTTTGGGGCTTTTCGCGTTTAAATGGTCTCTCTGTCCACCTGCCCTCTTGCGTACAGTTGCATGATAGCTGCGATAACTTATACATCCTAAATCGATGGAAACCCTCCCGTACTTGTTGATTTCTGTTCAAAATGGATGTTCGGCAAGTTGTAACTTAAATAAAATTAAGCTGCGTTCTAACAAACGCATTCTTAAGTTGACTACTTCGTTTCAGTGAATAGCCCCAATCAATGAATCTAGATGTAATGCAGTGGACATGTTATACCCTTATTTAATAGTTTTAAACAAATCTCGTAAGTCGCTTCGTGTGTGTGTAATGAGCAGACGATAGGGAGGGGTAGCATAGTGGTTGGCGCACCGCACTACGAATCTGCCAATCCGAGTTTAATTCCCGCTCACAACAATTAACAAATAACAACAACAGAGAATATTTTGAATATTTTAACCGGTCCTGGGCCGCCCCCAGGACCGACTCAGCCTTCAAATGAATACCTGGTGTGGTGTGTAAACATCACCACTTGGGAGTCAAAGGCGGTAGGCCGTGGTGCTGGCCGCCTCATCCCCGTATGTGCCGTGCCGGCCTTTATTGGTGCTTCTGAGCAGCACTTGCCCCAAAAGCCTGTTGAAGGCTATACGGTGGATCTTTATTGTTGTAATGAGCAAGTAATTGTGAGTATGAATGGATGAGTGATTTCAAGTATTTTGACATTTAAGTTGGGGAACTGGATTGTACAATTTCAGGTAATGTCCTCGTGGTCTTTAAATATCAGTCTTCATGAAGAATGAGATGAGCCAGCTTACACCTGGTTCAGAGGTCCTTGTTTTTGCCTAAGCATGCACTTGAGTCTCCAAGCACTGGAGAGTGGTTTTTGGCTAAGGTCTTTAATGCCCTGCTCAAGTAATTTTCCTACAGAAATCTACGATCCAGATGTGCCCATGTCAACCAGGCGCTCTGTTCACACTGGTTCGGCGAAGGATACGCTGATCGCTACGGCTCGGACTGTTTTGAGACACGAGCAGATATGTGCTCAGAAATAAATGAGTGTGTGGGTGTCTTGGGAAAATGTTTACTTGAAAAGTCAGTACTTCGCGCTGTGGGTTTATTAGATTTTCCCAAAGTGACTGAAATCAATCACGACGTTCATGATTGCCAACGTGGCAATGTGGGTTTATTATTTATGAGAAATAGCGGGGCGTGGTGGCGCACGTCTCTGATCCAGCACCTTCGAGGAAAGATTAGCGAAACCCCCAAATTGGTGAGGATAGGAAGGAGGACAGGGAAGTGGTAGTACAGCAAGTGGGATGGGAAGGAGGACAGGGAAGTGGTAGTACAGCAAGTGGGATGGGCAGGAGGACAGGTAGGTGGTAGTACAGCAAGTGGGATGGGAAGGAGGACAGGGAAGTGGTAGTACAGCAAGTGGGATGGGAAGGAGGACAGGTAGGTGGTAGTACAGCAAGTGGGATGGGCAGGAGGACAGGTAGGTGGTAGTACAGCAAGTGGGATGGGAAGGAGGACAGGGAAGTGGTAGTACAGCAAGTGGGATGGGAAGGAGGACAGGTAGGTGGTAGTACAGCAAGTGGGATGGGCAGGAGGACAGGTAGGTGGTAGTACAGCAAGTGGGATGGGAAGGAGGACAGGGAGGTGGTAGTACAGCAAGTGGGATGGGAAGGAGGACAGGTAGGTGGTAGTACAGCAAGTGGGATGGGAAGGAGGACAGGGAGGTGGTAGTACAGCAAGTGGGATGGGAAGGAGGACAGGTAGGTGGTAGTACAGCAAGTGGGATGGGCAGGAGGACAGGTAGGTGGTAGTACAGCAAGTGGGATGGGAAGGAGGACAGGGAGGTGGTAGTACAGCAAGTGGGATGGGAAGGAGGACAGGTAGGTGGTAGTACAGCAAGTGGGATGTAAATCATCCGTACAGATGTCCAGGCACTCTCCGGTTTCCTCCCACACACCAAACACTTCGTCATAAATTCGGCGAAACTTCCCAAGGTAAAGCCATCCTTACTTAGGGCTAAGTAAGATTTTTTTCTGGGTAAGCAAGGCATTATCATTATCATCGGCTTTAATTATGAGAAATATAATTAGTTTTTTTATTGCCATAGGAGACTCCATTAAAATGCATTCTGCCTTCATTAAAAAAAATATCAGATTGTATATTTTAATTAAATGTTTTAAGGAACAGAAGCCCTTGCTGTTGGGTGCATGTGTATACTCCATATACAGGCGGGCATGCAATTCCCCCACCGTGTTATCAGGTCAGCCAATCAGTGAACTTTGTCAATCGTAATATAAATTTATAGCCAATGACCATACTTGCTCTTCCTCAGTGTACCGGAGTCTCTAAATCACGTTACTATATCATCTTGGTTATCTATCTTGACATTAATTGTATTGTGATGCTTTGTAAATGTGGCGTGGGGTACAAGTACGGTAGTCGTGTCCCTGCTTCTAAAATATGTCAATCCTGTCAGAAAAGAGCTCAAATATGTCTCCACAAAGACAAAGATCCCCCATATAACCACAACAGGCTGTTGGGGCAAGTGCTGTTGAAAGTCGGGACACGGCACACGAGGGGTGGGCAGAACCACGCCTGGTCGCCTTTGTCTCCCGAGTGGCGATGTTTGCACATTGCACCAGGTTATCATTTGGGGCCGAGTAGACCTAGGAGATGCCCAGAACCGATTTAAATATTCGCCACTCGTGTTGACCGTGAGTGCGATACGCTCACCGATACACTGCAGCAAAGACAGACATCCCCCGTGTAGCCTTAACAGACTGTTGTGGCAAGTGCTGTTAGCGAGCACCTATGAAGGCCGATACACTGCAGCTCCCACACTCACTCACACACATTCAGACCACTCGTCTCCATTGTTCGTCTCGAGCCAGTGCTGGAATTTCCACGTTCCTATGGTGGGGAACAGTTTATCTCTGGTCAGCCACGATTGCCTTCGACAAAACGTGTTGCTCAACTCCAAATGAAATGGCATGGTGCCAACTTTTTTTTTTAATATGGCAACACCCATTACGATATGATCACGATGCACCACGGTGCAATTTGGGTTTATCGAGCGTCTTCATGCGGCCACATCGCCCAAGTGGCCGAACGGAAAGAGCGGGCACTTTTACCACCTGTGGGCCTTCACGATGGACATCACGATGCTTATGAAAAACAAGAATATAGGTTTTACCCTGTCTGGCAATAAAACTGGTGTTAAGATGAACCTTATGGGATAACGAATAAACGGAAGTTAAAAAGGCTTGTGTTGCGCCCGAAACGTCGTGATTTGTTTTATTTTATTTTATTTCCAACTACGTGACTTTACCGAAAGAACCAAAGAGTATGGATTCCTGCAGTCACGAACGCTTCAAATCAAGATACAAATGTAAATGTATTTATTTATTTTTGGCGACTCCGTCCCACCGCGCACATTAACGCCGCGACCCACCTGGAACGGATCGTTCTGTTGTCGTGTCCAAGCGCAGCAGCGAGGATGAATGCGCAGAAGAGCTGAACAAGCGAATGCACTCCATGCTCGGGTATGGGCAGGATCACAAGTCTTACCCAAAGCTGCTCAAACTGCCTACACGACTTAAGTCCTTTATTTGTCATCACGGTTTGCATAATACAGTGAAACTGCCAGAGGTGGGACAAAGTCATTGTTATGCAAGTCCAAGTCGAGTCGCAAGTCATCAAATTCATGACTCGAGTCTGACTCGAGTCCAAGTCACATGACTCGAGTCCACATCTCAGAGGTGGGACAAAGTCATTGTTATGCAAGTCCAAGTCGAGTCGCAAGTCATCAAATTCATGACTCGAGTCTGACTCGAGTCCAAGTCACATGACTCGAGTCCACACCTCTGGAAACTGCTCTCTTATCTTCATGATTATTTGTGACCTACCAATGTCTGCAGACAGGATCAATCGATGACAATTCTATTACCTGCAGATATTTAACAGATGAGATGCGTTGCACCGTTAATTCCTCCTGTTTGATAATACTTCTCTTGTCCGTATGCATCTGCAGATAGTTTTTTTTGCGGTTAAGCCATAGACCCCACATACCGCTCGTATCAATGCGGATAAGAGGAGCGGCGACCCACTACTCTGTAGAGCAACATTGGTATAAACGCTTGTTACAATATGAAAAGCGCATTAAAAACGCGTACTATTTTATGTACTGTTTACAAAGTGTGTTCACAAATCCACACTGAGAAACACGATGATCGACAGAGGGGTATTAATTATTTTTTCGATAGTGTATTTAAATAGAGGTACTGCAGGTTAGTAGTTTTCAGTTTTAAAGGCATAGTTTAACAAAACAACACTTGCCACCATCCTTCAAACCCATTGGTGAAAAAGAGCAAAGTGTTTGTTTACATTATCATATAATGTTTATGTGAGAGCCGGGGGCTTATGGGACCCCGGGGTCCCGCCGTGAGGTCCAGATGTTCAAACAACAAATACATAACCTTTTGCAAGGAATCATATCTGCATTAACCACACGTACGTGAACACGCAAACAAACATGCTCTGACACTGGTGAGACTAGGCCATGAAGAAGGCTGTCTCTGGTGTAGGCCAATCAGTGTCAAAGACAACGCGTAAATGATCAGAGCATGTTTTGTTTGCATGCTCACCATAAGTACGTGTGGTTAATGCAGACTTGAATCATTGCAAAATTTATCTATTTGTTGTTTGAACATCTTAACACCACCTGTTTTATTGCCAGAAACGGTAAAAACCTACTTTGATACTGGCAAAAAAAGGTCCCAAGATATCACGATGCTTCATAGATTTTCGGCTCAGGTCGGATCAGCAAAGTGTGCCTCGTTCACCCGACACTCCACCCGACACTCCACCCGACGCGGCCAATCAATGCAGTTTGTCCCGTCAGCCGACGTCCCATTTTATCACCGCTTCGGCAGCACAAACCGGTGTTGTTGTTGTTGCCGCCGGAGAGCAAAGCTGCACGCGTTTAACAACTGGGTAGGGACGTGTCGCTTGTGGCTACAGCCGGCATCATCAGGCAGATGCCAGAACTGTCTCGCTTGATTTATTGATCGGCCGTGTCGGGTGGAGGAGGGAGTGTGACACACAGCGGTTGTTTACTTACGCGAGCTGACCCCAAAAAAATTATCTATTTTTAAATCGGAGTGGGCACATTTATTGTATTGAGATAGGTAGTCAGGCATAGGCAAACTAGTAGGGTCCTGAGCCTGAGCTTCGTTGAAGAGCAGCACCCCAGCTTGAGATTATTTGACCTCAAACCTCATCATTGCCTTGAATGAAGCAAAGTCAGCCAGAACGTCGATATCATCCTTTCTTACGATTGCCAATAAAAGCATTAAACTTTCCGCTCGTTGAGAGTCACTTATGAGGAGCGGCGTCGCACATGAACTGAGCCCGTCTGCGTTTGTTTGTTTTAGAATGGATTTGTATTAATCAGCAGATCCGTGCTCAAACAAGCGGCTGTTTAACACAAACACGCGCGCCGACACGGAGAGCTCGCTTAATTGCACGTGAGCTAGCGAGCGTGCACTCTGCTCACGCGGGGTACGATAATGGATCACAATGCAGTGCGGTGGCCTATTCATAGAGGATATTAATAGGGGATATACATTGGTGCCATTTGGGATGCTGCCACGGAGGTGTAATGGTCAGCACGCTGGACTTACAATCCAGAAGTCGCCGGTTCGATCCAGTCTCCTGGAGCGGCAATTGAAACAGCGGTGCAAGTTTTCTCAGGATCCCAATTTGTACGTAGACTGGAGGAATCCGACGAGCTATGAAGATCTTGTTCACAGATGTCCTGTAAATTCCCCCCCTCCTCCTCCCACCCCCAACGACCGCCTCTGCCCACGCAAGCGGTATGAACGGGTTCGTCGTGGTTAGTAGGTTCGCAGGTCAGCGTGCCGCGGGGTCAACGTGCGGGTACTTCCCACTTCTTCCGAGATGTTTACCCAGGATGGAAGAGTAGGCCAAAATAATCCTATTTAGAAGGCTCTCTTGAATCTCCCTCTAGTTGGAGGTGCTCCTGCAAAAGTAAGTGATGTGAGCAAGCAGTTTCAGGGCTGCACCTTTACCCTTTCTCGCCACCGTGGCACTCAAGGTGGCTAGGAGATGTTGACTACCTCGCCTGGTATACTGGAGGTCGTGGGTTGGATCCCGACTCTGACGTCTCTCTCCCCGTGGTCGTGTGGATTTTTCTCCGGGTCCTCCGATTTTCCCCCCTCCACGTTTAGAATCCACGTGCGTTTAGAGAAGTTGGCTGCTCATACATTTCTACGTGATAAGCCACTTCGTCGAGCTATCATTTGTGGCCAGGTCGCTTCTAAAAAAGGCCTAGGTGGCTCAGTGGGCCGTACCTGGCAAAATAAAAATGTTTTTTTTACGCTGGTGCTCTGCAGTCTGTGCTTAAAACGTACAGCCAATGGTAACAAAGTCAATAAATCATTCCCTGAAGGTGGGGAATGAGGGGACATTGACATTGACAGTGTGCCTCACAACTGTGTGTCTCACAACTTGAATTAACAAGAGCTTTCTTTCCTCGCCCTCCATTCTAAGCAAAGTCGGTGTCCTGACACAGCACCTCGATTATCCGGGTGGAAGAAAAGTGTGTACGTAAAAGCCGAACCGCATTTCGTCTCCGCGCGTAGATAACGCGTACATTTTTTGCCGTCCGTCGGCCGATCCGTCAGCCAAGCAGCGTTTGTCGAGGCGACCAAACTCTGGACCGGCTTGAGTATTCTGGGTGTCATCGGCGGAGTCGGGGCTTGTTTAAACAAAAGCCGTCTGTTCGACAGGCCTGACCAAGATACTGATATCTCCGTGGCGGAGAAGGACCTTGGCGACACGCGGGGGGGGCATCAACAACATTTATTGGCCATGGTGACCGGCTGATGTTTTTTTCCTCCACAATGTGACGTAGCTTCGGTTCTCCGTGTCGGCGCAGTCCACACAGAAGCCCAGTTAAGCAGACACTCTCTCTCTCTCTGTGACTCACGTTGGCTCTGGCGGCCACAGTAGCAGCATTTGCACCGTTAAGTTCTTCTCCTCCTTAGGGCGAAGCATAGTCTGCTCCTTCAGCCGTAACGTGGAGTCAGCGGGGGGTGCCCGTTGCCTTAATGGCCAGCAACAGCAGGGATTTCACCACGGGTGTTTATATATTTATTTAACGAGCACTCTTCTTGTTGCAGCCTTTTCTTCCCCCCCCTTCGACCCGCGGTAATGTTGACAGCAGGCGATCGAAATGCCGCTGGGTTGAATCCCCTGCCAAGGTCGTGGACATTGTTGGCAGGGTTTTCCCGCGTGAGTCGTCCCTGCTGTCTTCCTGCCTGTATAATTAGTCACACGACAGTGAGTTGATTGGCGGGCTTTGCGCAGGATGAATTGACAATTTGTGTTCTTCATTTTATTTAATGAAGAGCCTATTGCGATTCATGATGCGTCCCTTGTACAATAGCGCCATCAACTTTTTAAGGAGAGCTTCACTTATTCTCAAAACGCTTTTTTCACAAGGATCCAGTCTTGGGATTTGTTCCCAATACCCTATGTTGAGTTTTGTCATATTCATGAATAACAATGCGGCCTTAAAATGTATTTCTATAAAACAGGCTATATTTTGGGCAATGGCTTCTTCTTTGTAGCCAGAGAGACCTTTCTATCTCAGGACAAACAATCCCTCAACTCACTTAACGAACTGATCCCCAGCAGGCATCGCATTGTTGCACGCACATCGTGGCTTTTTTCGTGACAACCTGTGGACTCTGGACCGACGCTCTCCAATGCGACGCGTTAGAGCAAACCAACCGTGTCGTTTTGCATGCCCGCCACCACCACCACCACCGAAAGAAGTGTGAGCCCACCTGCATTGCCAGCAATTACGTGCGGGATTTTGAACCACTTCGTCCGTGTACACCGAGCCCAGCAGAGGGTGGAGACGCGGCGCTGAGCTGACCATCCGCACGAATAAACTTTGGCGGTGACATCGCCGCGACGGAATAAACCCCGGCAGCGCCCGTGCCTCTGCCGTTTGAAGTCGCAGAAATAAAATAGACGTCCAGTGGTGAGGCTGTGTGTGTGGGTCTTTTTTAAATCCTTTATATTAAGTTCACTTGCTTGCTTGCTTGCGTGCTTATGACCGTGCAAATCTTTCGGTCGTTTTTTAACCCACTTCCTGTGATTCAATCGAGCTGATATTTTGCACACAGACTCGTTGTGCGTGACAATTTATTTGCGTGAAAAAATATTTCCTAGATTTTCCACTTTTTTGGAAAAAAATAATAATATTTAATTTAAAATACCAATGTGATTAAAATGAAACTCTTACTCAAGAAAAACAGAAATGAATAATAAAATAAAACCGATGCCACGCATATAAAGGTGAAAAACTTTGTTTTTACGGGTTAATTTTTTTCTTCCCCGTCGGACGTAGGTGGAGGCGTTTCCAGATGGCGCAGAGTGGCCGGGCTGCCTCTTTGAGCTCCCGTTGCATTGTGAAGTCACCCTCAGAATAACGAGCTTTGATATTCGCTCGCTGTTATTTGATGTGTCGTTTGGTGGCTTGTTTGAAAACGGACCTGAACGGTCGAAGGGGGGTCTTTTTTTGCCACGGATATAGATGGGCATGGCACAGTTTCTAACGCAAGATGAGCAGGCGGGCGGGGGGGAGGCTGCAGAAAATAGCAATGAAGAGAGGAGGGTGAATTATGGGCGTTTTACCACGGGACTTGCGTTCGCGTAGTTCACTGACAGGAACCGTACATCACATTCAATGGTTTTACGACTGCCAGCTCCAGACTGTTATTGCTTCCATGCACAAATATGACGCGCGTATTCACATTGGGTGAACATTTGCGGGGGGTGGGGGGGCGGGCTGAGAGCTTCATAGCTCATCGGATTCCTCCAGTCTAAATAAAGATTCTGATTCAAAGAAAATCTCGACTTTCAGCTCAGCAAATGTAACAAGCCCCCCCCCCCCCCCCGTGTGTGTATACTCTTCGTGTCACGCTGTCACAGGCAGGGGTTGTGGTAAGTGTATAAAGGGTTTCATTGCTGTGTGAGGAGTCACCACCGCAGCAGCTTGAACTGCGTTGTGGGATCCCTTGGCCACATTTTGCCCATCGCTGACTGCCAAATCCCAGCACTGTATTGTCATTTCCAAGTTGCGGTGGTGGTTGGTGCCTGGCAGTGTAACACCAAGTGTAGCCACTGTTCTCCCGCTGTTTGTGGTGACATTGGCCGATCTTGAGGCTCGTCTATTTGCCTTGGTCATCAACAGAATACTCGGGGTAAACTAACGTTAATATTGATCACGATATCCCAGCCTAGAACTCAAGATGCATTCGACGTGTTTGTGTGCGGCTATTGATGATCAGCCTGTAACTAGAAAACTGGTTACACTTGAAAACCTGATTTAATTACAGATGGCTGCCCAGATTTAGTAATGTGATGACAATAACGTTTAGTTTTAGTTTGCGTCGTCGTTCATGCACATCGCACCTCACACTTGCTGGGGAACCACTGACATGTTGAAAGGCAGCCAGGGCAGTGAGCTGACACCAACAAATGCCCAAGCTCTGTGGTCCTCTGTGTATTAAGATGTTTCCAGCCAATTAACGAGTGTTCATACACGTGCGAGGAAACCGATGAACCCGGAGGAAACCCCTCACGTGTTGCGAGAGGGCAACATCCAAACCCATGCCGATCGTGACCGATGACATTATACTCTTAGGTTTTTTCGGTAAAGTCGCGTAGGTAAAAAAAAATAGAAATAAAATAATAATAATAAATGAAAATAAATCAATTTCTATTATTATTTTTATTTTTTACCTACGTGACTTTACCGAAAAAACCTAAGAGTATGAATCCTTGCAGTCACGAAAGCTTCAAATCTAGAACCGATGACATTCCTCAGCACAACTCTGCTGTACCGCCATCTCCTGGCGAGCTAGGCTGTGGCAACCTGGACGCGCACAAAAGAAAAAAGAGGAACTTGTCGCAACATTTTCGTGCGATCCACCGACCCTCGCTGCCTCCACACCAGAGGTCGCAACCGGGTACCCGATACCCGTACCCTACCCGATACCCGTACCCTACCCGATACCCGGCTACCCGTACCCGTTCGGGTATGGGTACGGGTAGCCGTTTGCGACCCTGGTGCGGCCAGGTACGGGTACGGGTAAGGAATCAAAACCCGTTTGCGACCTCTGCTCCACACCACGGCAATGTTTGCCTCCGTGGATCTTCCACGAGCATTGAGCGCGATGAACCCACCCCGCCTCACGCCCTGCGAGTGAATCTCGCAGAACAACATCAACGCTCGCGCCGATGTGAATTGTCCCAGGCCCTGTCGCAATCGGACGAGTCCTCTCTGTACGGCGGATTTCGTGCGGACCCAGCAACAGGCCCCTTTGCACTTCATCCCGAACGGCAGCATTGTTTGAGGGAGGAGGGGGTGGGTGGAGTGCGGTGCTTTGCGCCTGATATTTAATTCCTCCGGGATTGTGCATTCAACACGTGCGCTCTTCCTTGCCCGAGCCCCCTGGTGTGGTTTTTTTTGTAACCAGGTCGCCTGATGGCCACGGCGAGAAATCTCTCGCCCATGAAAAATACCTCCCAGTGCCCTCGGTGCACGAGATAATTAAGACGAAAGGGCAGAGCGGTTTCGCAGAAGTGGTGTTTGTGTGTGCTTGGTTTTTTTTCCCCCCACTGCTTCCTCCCCCTTGCTTCTGCATTCGTTGTCTGCACGAGAGTTTTTAGAGTTAGCGAGTTTCGTGTGTTTTTGTCAACGTGCGTCTGTGTGTTCGTGCTTGAGCGGAGACCGGGAGTTGTTCGAGGGTTTGAGCACAGCGGCCCGAGCTCAATTCCCCACTCACAACCAACAACGGTCGTGAACATTTGAAGCGGGCCTGGGCCTCTCCGAGGTCGACTTAGCCTCAAACGAGTACCTGGCGAGGTGGTGTTTGCCGCCCACCCCTGTGTGCCATGCCGACCTTTATAGGTGACTTTACCGAAAGAACCAAAGAGTATGGATTCCTGCAGTCACGAAAGCTTCAAATGAAGATTTGTTTTTGCGTTTAGGACAGCAGTCGTGTCGTGAATAAGCACACTGCTCTACTAACCTGGCGACCTGAATTTGATTCACGGTAACGGATAGAATCAGTGACCAATATCTAAACCGGTTGTAGGCCACCATTAGGTCAAGTGAGCTTCAAATTAGTACTTAGAGCAATGTGTTAACATGCACCCTGGAAGCACAAAGGTGGCCGGGCATGGCGCTGGCTACATGACCACTTATATGTCTTATCTTACCAGGTAAGGTCACACACGATAGCTCAACGAAGTGGCTTATCACGTGCAAATTTATAGCGGCCAAATACTGTAAACGCACGATTCTAAATGTGAAGGGAAAACCCAGAGGACCCGGACAAAAATCTACGGGACCAACGGGGAGAGAGACACGCAAACTCCAAATATACAGCAGCCATCAAGGTCGGGATCAAACCAACGACCTCCGGAATACCAGGCGAGAGAGATAACATCTCCTAGCCACCGTGGTGCCCAACATGCATTGCCATCCTTAACGGGTACTCACTAACATTGCTTGGCCTCTGCGGTGTATCACCAGTAAGCGGAGGGGGGGGGGGGGAGTTCTTGTATGAACCTGTAACTTTGTGCCCGTGCAGGTTTGATGTGTGCATGTAAGAAGTGCACGCTGATCCGTGGTCACATGCATGGCGATGCACACCGGTGCTTTTGTACCGATTATTAAATAGCACTTGCATATATACACTCGAGCTGTGTCTGAAATTTCACACTCCATTCCTCACCAGGAGGCCAGCAAATTCCTCCCTCATTTCCATAAGCCCCAACCAAACCGGCGTCTCCGTTTCCCCATGACACCATCTCATTCCACACCAAGCCCAAATCAGCCTGAGCACATTTACTGCAATCTTCTTTCGTATGTCGTGGAGTTGATTAATGTGTCTATGCCCGTGTCAAAGTTGTGTGCATAAGCCAGTGGACATCGCAGCAGTAGCCTCACGGTGAATATCTGAAATTTTGCCGGCAAATTATTCTAAGTGTGTAGTGGCGCTGCTATGCGGTCGATGGTTTGAGATTGGTGACCACAGTGGCAATACCGTGGGGCTGCTCTTAAAATTATTAAGCTGCTGATACAGTTTTCATTATTGATGAGCCGCGTTAACGCCGGACCGTGATTTCATTTTCCAACTTTTCCAACGTTACAATCTGGCACACTGCAACCCAACCAAGACAACTTTACCCACAGCTGACATATTCATCGCAAGACGATGGAGTAACTCGTGCCAGGTCAAAATCAGCCGTGAATCTTTGTGGATGCTACACGAATAAAAAAGATGAAGTCACTTGAAGGGAGTGATCTGGAAATAACCTCACTCAGCAGTGGGTTGACTACGGTCAATTATTATTATGGTGCGTGGCTACCCAGGAAAGCCTCACAGATTATCATGGCTCTTTCTCAGGATGGTTCTGCCACGTCGTGTACGGTAGGCGGCAATGATTGCTATGTGTACAGTCGCCTCGCGTTTTACGCTCGATTTACCTAACGCGATTTTGAAACAGCGCGTTGGATTAACCTACGCGTATTTTTTGGTGATGCGTGCACATTTGTTGAAATAACGCGCTGTCGGCGCTGTCGGCCGCGGTGTACGGGAACGCGCTTGCGAGCTCGTCGTTAGGGGGGCAGCAGAAGTTCAGCAGCGATGCTGCCGGAGATGCCGCACGACCACAACGACCAGCACGGGCAGCATCAGCATCTCCCGCTCGCGCGCCGTGTTGAAGATCTCATCCCGCGTGTGATCTTTGTCTCGTGCATACTTTTGCCCACCAATATGTCCGGTAAACGTCCAGCTACATCCAAGGATGGCTCCAAATCGTTCTCGAAATAGGCTGTTACTGTCTTTGATGCGTGTGTGGTAGTATTGGAAATATGTCAAATGAACTGTAACTTTTGAAATATCTTTACGTAAGAATGAAGTTAGATAGCGTCTTCTCCCTAACTCCAACCATTTCATTTATTGCTGATAGGAAAATTACGTTTAATTTACGTGATTTTGAGTTGCACGCCGTTTTTTAAGAACACAACCCCCGCGTAAAACGAGAGGTAGCTATAATTTCAAGTGAGTCATTTCAAACTTGGCTAATGACGCAAGCACACAATGGCCTACTTGTTAACGTCCACACGGCACGGAGAAGTATAATCACTGCAGTAAATACACTCCCGGTCGTGTTATTATGGGCGGCCTCTGGATTTGAACCGTGAACCTCCGCAGAAAGTGGTGAACATGCTACCGGTAGGCCACGTGACCCACACCCCCCCACACCACCATCGATTATGACTGAAAGCACAAAGGTGCAGTGATGCAGACGGTGAGATGATACAAACACGGGGGGGGGGGGTTTGTGCTTTTGACAGGACCAGAACCTCATTGCGTTGACGGAGATGCGGCGTACGGAAAAAAATCGATACAGAGCAAATTAAGATTCAAATTGAAAATGCAGAAGTACATGGGCAAAAGATGATCGCAGTGGTACGGGTGGTTGGCTTGGCCTGGTAGTTTGACAGGGGGCTGATTAGAGGCTCAGTGAGTGGCACTTGGAATCATAGAGGGGCTGGGAACGATAACATTCAGAAACAAATGACACCACACAATTGTCCGTTTGTCAGTCCACTGCAGGATGAAGGTCTCCCCACATACCATGTCAGTCATGGTGGTTGATTGACCAAATCGCACCAAGCTGTTCAGTGCAGGCTGGTGAATGGGACTGCCAAGGGCTGGTTCAGATATCACACGCCATCTGATGTAAGCCATGGCCAGGAATCAAACTCAGGTTGCCAGGTTCGTAGCCGTAGTACACTAACAATGTGCCCACTACTCCCTCTATACTTTACTATAGCGTGATAAGGCTGTCATTCCTCTTTTGAGTTAAGAAATGTCACCTTGGAGTATCCATAGATGACCTTATGGTTAACCGCAAAGAGAAACCAATTATAGCCGATCTTAGTTTGAATCCTGACACAAGAGTGAATGTGATCTTACATGAGTAAAAACGTAGATAAGCAGACAATACGTCTCCTTCACAAGTCTATTTCTCCACGTAAAGAATACATTAAAATATGTCTTGCACAAGCCTTCTGGAAGTGCGTCACTTTCAGCTACATTGTCAGAAGGCAAACAAACGCTGAACCGGTTTTGACACACAGCGTTTACTCATCAGACTCAGCATCGCTTTGAGTCATGACGTGGACAGGTGGAGATTGCCCAAGACAAATTGCCCGCGTGTTAATATTGTTATTTTAATATTCCCCACGATGACGATGAAATGCATTTGTTTGATCTTGCACGTGTGATTGGCACAGGACCTAGCATCACCACTGTTTACCATTTTTATTACAAACGGGCTGTAGACTATGTGAAAGTAAACACTGGATAATAAATCTAATCTACTGCAACTGTGTTGGGATGAGCTTTTGTCGTGGCCCTTGTTACTTTGGGATAAAATTCCTAGAATTTGTAAGAAGTAATTTTCAGATCAAACTTCGACCAACGTGTATGTTTAAAGTTTTATTTGCTTCGAGCTACAATGCTTTTATTTTACTCTTACACAGTAAGCAAAGTACAAGAAGTTCTATCCATTATTTAGTTTCTCCCTGGTTGGAGTATACACACACACTCATAGGTTGTTTACAGCTATAGTGGATGTGTGTGCGCTGATCAGCATAGACAAAGATCACGATTCATCATTATTGACAGCTGGAACAAGCGCCTCTGGCGTAACGAGTGGTGGCATTCTCGTTAGGAATCTTCGCTGCAATCCCAGCAACAGTGGCTTCAAGTGCTGGCCACGAACAACACAACTGGAAATTGGTGTGTGTGTCACGGGCATTCATACCTAATCACATTTTTTGCACTATTTATACATGGCCATAATCTCTTTCATACGCCCTTGTAGCATTGGGCACTCAACCTCCAGTTGGAAGGTTGTGAATTCAAATACTGGTCAAGAGTCCACTCAGTACATCAGCCCTGCAGAGTTGATCATATGAATTCCACCATGTGGGAAGTCACCAGTGTGGTTCTGCTATCGAGATACTGGCTCCTGTATGTATGTATGTTGAACTTCTCTTTTCGCATAGGAATTTTGCATAGGAATGTGGAATTTCCACCCAATAGTTCATGACCACCAAATGTGATTGGCACTGCTGCATTCTCATTTCACGGGAGAGACACCGTGACTGTCACTTGTAATTACAGTATTAGTTTTAGCAATTTCTTTAAAGCCAATTCTACCTGCTTTGACATACGGATCAGACGTATCATTGACCGTCAAGAAAAGCAAGTGGGCCTGAGCAAGGACCCATCGCTCGAAGGGATGGCGACCGGTTGTTGAGAGTAGCAGTGGAGCGACAGCCAAAGGGCAGGACGTTCACCGCGAAAGGCGAGGGAGGCGATGAAATCCGCTGTTGCATCGCGAGGCCGTGAGACATCGTGATGGCTTGAGGAGGCCTTCATCCTGCCGTGGCCATAGATCTTTGCTTCTGACGGGTGGGAGACGGTCGCCTTGACGCGGTGGCCCCACCTCTGACGTGTGTTTTCATGTCACGTTGAACACAACTAGTACCGTCCATCTTGGCGAAATGAATTCCGCCCTTTTAAGCGCCAGAAAGCGATCGGGTGAGGTTCCTTCAACGGAGGAATAGCAAAACGACTTTCTCCAAAAGCCCTCTCATAGCGAGCACACCTCGACATTGGTATTTAGCTCCCGAAAATATTACCGAGTGCAAGAATATAATTGCTTCCAGTAATGATTAATTTGATTATTCCGGAGGTGGTGATGAAAATAAAATGCATTTTGTATAGACTGTCATTTGGGTAGGCGCAGTCCTGTGCTGTTTATAAATTAGACTGTGTTCTATTCTTGCATATGGAAATATATATGTTCAGGAGCTGAACGCCGATGTTGAGGTTTGATCGCCACGAGAGGGCTTCAGGAGAGAATTTGTGCCCTTTTGCTGGTTATTCCTCCTTCATTGAAGGAGCGGAGACTACAATGGTTCACTATACGGCCCATTGCGTTGGTTGCAGGGCCACAATCGCACTTCTTCTTTCGTATGGATTAATAGCAGCAGATTAAATATGTCATTTTAGATTTGGTATCCACTCAATCGCCCCGTTCAGGCGCAGAGTGGCTCAGCATCCACTCCTCCTTTAAAGGAGTGAAGTCAGCAGCAGCGGCAGCGACGGAGTGTTTACGATGCCGGTCGACGGTTTTGGGATTTGTGGCCGCACCACTCGCAAGGCCGCCAAATCTTTTTGACGGCGCAATTTGTGGCATCGGTTGGCCGCATCGGCCACATGGTCCCCCCGGTCCTGATTCGTTTGTTGGTCGACCATTGGCGGCGTGGAAGGATGAAACCGGGAGGTTCGACGGTTAGGGGTCTCTGTGTGAGATGTTTATTTTTGACGTCGGCCGCAGTTCAGACTTGCTTCCATCTATCACCTTTATTTGTATTTGTGGAGTGAGGCTGCTGGGATCCAGCACTGTGGCTTGCAGTGAATGTTCTGTTTAGGACCCATTCGCTAACACCGCTGAATGAAGTAAAAAGCACAGTCGAGTTTCTACACAGGACGAACCGTTGAGGCATTTTTTGTGTGCTGGCATATAATGTCGCCTCTGACTTGTTCGTTGTATGCAGATTCGTAATGTGGCTCAGTTGTTGTATGCAGATTCGTAATGTAGGAACGCCTTGCTCCGCCCATGCGTGTCGGATTGTTCAGACTGTAAAGTTTGAGTGTTGCTTAATAGAATCTAACCCATTCTCGTGCTGCGTTGTGTCTGCATTACAGAACCCTGGGGCACTTCTGAACTCACACTGTGGTTACGGCATCCTTCATAAAGAGGTTCGTCTAACAATTATTTTAGCTTTTGCTTGCATTTTTTTTGTTTGCGTACACGTTTCCTAAAAGTTGCATTGCAGTGGCTGCTAGTCGAAGATCCACTCATCCCATAATGCCTTTGGGGGCTGATACAAATGAACACTGTTTTTTGTGTGAAGTCAGCAGTGATTGTCCTGCGAAGAGATTGCCCCTACCATGGAAATATAGAATTTTAAATGCTGGCCTCTAGGTCAGTTGAATGTTACTTTAGACTGTTTTCTATTCAGAGGTGTATAGTTTCACCCAATGTCCGGCTTAATAAAGTGCAACACTTTTAGTCAGTGATTGATAGTTTTTTCGTAAGGTGCCCAAGCCTAAGCCACCCTTCCACCTCTCGTGCTCTTAATAATCTACGGTGCCATTTCTCACACTAAAAATTCTTGTAATGATTTTGGGTTTTGCTTGACTAGTTTTCCTTAACTCATCCGAGGGTCGATGTTGGCTCTGAGGGAAAGTGTAGCAAGTAGCGTAGGGCTTAGCCCTGCCACTGAATACCCACAGATACATTAGCAATTGTTTGGTAAGTTAGTATCGATCTTAAAATATCTATAATTAACCTTATTTTCATGTTTTGGTCATCGTGGCTAGTCTATGTTATTCGATGTTTCCTACGTATTATTTGATGTAACTATTTGTCCCTGTACATCATACAGAGATGCTCCTCGTTTAAATACATGACACGTACAAATCAAAATGATTATTCTCAGGAATACTAATACATTATCTAATGGAAAATACAATGTTCCTAATTACGAATACATCAACTCACGTGTTATTGGAGACACATTCAAAATCTTATATTTTTTTACTAAAACACAATCATTCAGATCTGTGAGCCCACGTATTATTATGATTACTAAAGCATCGTCTTAATAACAACTTGGTTCCTGACTGATCACGACGTTGAATTTCAACACGTTGGTCAATAATACTGCCTTATAAGAATAACTATCTATATACGAGGAACGCTCAGAAAGTAATGCCCCACTTATTTTTTTCACGGGCAAAATGCATTAAAGAAAAGTGAAACCTACCCATGGAATTGGCAGATTTATTGGTTAATATGTGCATTACTTTCCCATATAAATCCTGTTCCATCTCAATGGGACCGACACAGGAGGATTTCTTCTCAATTCTGGCTATCGCCGGATGAAGCTGATTGTAATTGCTAGCGAAACATTATCCTCGAATTGTGAATGTTGTCCGTTTACCCTTCAATGCACCAGTTTGCTCAAGTAGCAACTAATGGGCACGTTTTGTTTACGTGACAAACCTTACTAATTGGCTGCGTCGGGTGATGGTGGGTTTCACAACACGTTTATATTTACACGATCTAACCCAAGAAACAAACGTTATTATGGATAATATTGGTCGCGAAAACATATAAAACTCAATTATTTTATGCCATCGAAAACGAGAGCAAAGTATTCCTTGCCGGTGTGGCATTACCGTCTGGGCGACCCTCCGTTTATGACAGGCAACGTTTTGCGCAATTGCCCTTTCTTCATAGCACGTAAAAATAGAGGACCATTTCCCAAAGGGTCGCCTATTATCTATACATTTTTTTTCCTTTTCTAAGGCCACACAGTGTGGTTGACGAGTCGGTTGAGTGTTTCCGTGAAATCATGCTGATGCACCCCCACCGCCAACGCAGCGTCACCGAATAACGTAATGAAATACTTTGCTTTTTTGTTATTACGTGGCTTCGATGTACGCTTTCCGGGCCTGACTGAAGTGGTGCGTTGTCCCCTGCAAGCGTGTGCTGCGCTGTGCGTCTTTGCGTCCCGTCCGCAGCGGCTGGAGCTCACGGAAGTGATCCACGTGCGAGGGTGCACGCACGCCCTCTTCCTGTGGATCGGAGACCGTCTGCCGCTGGCCATTTTTGTCTCCGTCCTGATTTTGCTGTCTCAGGTATTGGTTTGCACGTAACTTGAAATCTAACGTGTAAAACACGATACATGTAAATATAGACGTTGTATATCTGGTATGGACTTGCTGTGTGTAACATAACCCGGCTTAGGACAGCTGAGCAGAGTTCAGATTTCAGAATATTTATTTATTTATACTGCAGGAGGAATCCGATGAGCTGTGAAGCTCTTTTTCACAGATGTCCAGTCGGGGCGGGTCAGAACATTATAGCAATAAACTAATTTAAAAACACGATAGGAGTGCAAAGTATAGGAAGGTAAGCAAATCACTCATAAAAAATATATTTTACCAGGTAAAGCCGACTGAGCTATTAGCTTCGTTTTCAGAAGCAGTCTGACCCCACGTGGAAATCTATAGCAGCCAAATACTCTAAACGCACGTTTTGAAATGTGCAGGGGAAAACCGGAGGACTCGGAGAAAAATCTCACGTGACCACGAAGAGAACATGCAAATTCCAATATACAGGCATCAGTGTCGTGATCAAACCAAAGACTTAATGTATACAAGGCGAGGTAGTTAACATCTCGTCACCATAGCGCCCATTATTATTATCATCACGTGGTTCACAAACTTAGACGTGGAATTTTAACGCATTCCCAGCTGTGACACTCGACATAAGCAGAGGTCCCCCAGGAAGCTCAAAGGGCCGCCTGATTCACTTGCAAAACTAGGGGTACACCAAGTTTCAAATAAACTTTATATATATAAAAAAAAAACTCTTCAGTCGAATAACACTACTCAAATAATGTAAATCGTAACTTGTCTATTAACCTAATTCTTGCACAGGACGATGATACAACAGAGTTATAGAGTAGCTTGTCCGGCATATGAGAATTACAGGAACGTGAAGCACCCGTGAAAAATTTATGTTTTGGGCCTTCCAATGGACCTGGCACCTCCACTGGGTTCCTGTCTCCTCCCAGCTCGTGGCTTCAGAGGTCAGCGCCGTTGCCAAATGACCCTCTCCAATCACTAAACAACTAAAGACCATGGGGGGGGCAGAGAAAGCTGCTAGAGACCGTCAGCCATGGCGTGGGCTTGTTGCGGCCTTATGCTCAACAGCGAGTGAAGGGGAGTCAGTAAGTAAGTAATCACACGACAATACACACGGGAGTGCACGTTTTCTCGCATGCAGCCTCTTGTTCAAACCACTGCTAGATGCCGGCCCATCCACGCCACATGGGTCGTGGAGGATTATTGGAAGTGCATTTCTCCGTGCGGGTTGGTGCAGGCGGGCCGCATAGAGGTTGAGTATAATACAGTACAACAATATATCTGGAACTTCTGACCATCTGCTGACAGCAATAGCTCCGCAGCAGCCTACGACACATGCTGCGTATGATGCTCGCCTGAAGCGTTCTCCAGGCTCAGCTCCAGGCCCAGCTTCCGAGAGCGGTCACAGGCTCAATACAATACTCATGCACGTACAGCTCCCATTCTGCATTGTTTCCGTGTGCAGCGGTCTACTGTGCATCGTTTAATAGAAGTCTTGCTCAGTAATTCACAAAGTTTCAGGAAGTTAAAAGAAATCAATGGAGCTTGAAATTGCGCCGTTGCCAGCTCCGCCCGTTCTTAAGTCAATGCTCGTGTAGAGGAACCGCCGTAAGTCTTTGCTGCAGCAATTAAAAGGTTATTGCAAATGCATAGGCGATGGCCCTGACACGCTGATTTGCATGCCCGATATGAGAACTACACCACGGCAGTGGACTCGAGGTAGGAGTCCCAATGCGTTGTGTGGGAGCGCAATAGGACGGGGGAAAGGGGGGAGTGGTGCCATTCTCGATCAAAGTCTTTTTTGCCACCTTGCCATTTAATCAGTCACAGGTAAACAAGGATCAGCACGGTGGTCACACATTCAGACGTACAACATCTCGCCACCGTGGCAAGATGTTAACTACCTCGCCTGATATACAGGAGGTCGTGGGTTCGATCCCGACCCTGACGCCTGTATATTGGGAGTTTGCACTTGCTCCCCGTGGTCGCGTGGATTTTTCTCCGGGTCCTCCGGTTTTCCCCTCCACATTAAGAAACACGCGTTTAGAGTGGTTGGCTGCTTTAAATTTCCACATGATAAGTCACTTCGTTGAGCTATCATTTGTGGCCACGTCGCTTCTGAAAAAGAGCTACATAGCTCAGTGGGCCTTACCTGATAACATTTACAAAAATGTTTATCGTTTTAACTCTCATCGGGCCAAGTGTTGTTGTGCAGTGGTAAAAGGCAGCACGATGCCCAAGCCCACCCTTTGGCTTCCCCAGTGCCAATATTTACACATCACACCAGAGTACTTATTGAAGGTTGAGTCAACCTAAGGAAGACCCGGGACGAGTTCAGAAGATATTGTAAACGACGAGGAATTGAACTCAAGGGGATCGATGTGCAGTGTGCAAAGCACTGCACCAGCCATACTCCATACACTATGACATAGATTCCCCATGTAGACTTTACAGGCGCGTGGCTCGTGTGCTGTTAGCTGGCACCAATGAATGCCAGCGTGGAGCATGAGAGGGTGGTGTGACGAGCACCACGTCCGGCCGCCTTTGTCTCCCCCAGTGCCGATGTACCTTGCTTCAGCTATTCATTCAAAGACTTGAGTCGCACTAAGGGAGGCTTAGAACTACGTCATGTATCCCCTTGCCACTGACGTTCGCCGTGGCTGGGGAGAATTACACTCCAGCGGATGGGTCTGTGGGTGCGGTGCGCTATAACCACTGTGCGCCACCGCTCCCCACCACCACGCACGGCCTCGGCTGATTTTGTTCTATCGGCTGACACTGCGGCCACGGCGAGGGCCCTGTGCGACGTAGGGGCATGAATTAACCAAGAGCCGTTTCATTGACCCATTTGTAATTTATGAGGCCTGAACCACACACTGGACTCTCTCTCTCTATATATACACGTGGCACGCTCGCGCGTGTTGAGGTGGTTGCATTGCGTCGTGCTACGAACCCTGCCACCCGTCTGCGATTCCCGCTCACGGCAAAACATCGTTGACGATTGTGTGCACCAGTCCTGGGCCTCCCATCGGTCGACTCAGTCTCAAAATGAGTAATTGGTGCGCGGTGTGTAAGAACATCGCCACGAGGGAGACAAATACGGCCGGGGCGTGATGCTGGCCACCCTAAGTGCTCGCTAACAGCACTTGCCCCGACAGTCTGTTAAGGCGATAAGGGAAGTTTTTTGTCTTGGTGACTGCATTGCCTCGTGATTAGCACAATGCCACAGATTCACATCGCATGGGTTCCGCTGTGCCATTCCTGCTGCTTCACGATAGTTTTGGGGAGACGTTAAAGTTCTCTTTCTCATGTAAGGTGACATTATGTAGATATTGAAAATTCTGAAATGTCTCAAAATGAGGACTGAATTTATAGAAGCCGACGTACACCAGCGTGAGTGTAGTGGGATTCTAGAAACGTGTTCCGACCACCGTGCCAGACAGCCCTTCAATGACAGACACAGAAATGAACAACCACCGCAGCAGCATTACGACAAGTGCCCACAGACCCTCTGTCATCCTGACAGAATGTAGGGACAAGTGCTTTAGGCAAGCACTGCTTAAGGGCGGCACAGTGACCTGGGCCACCTTTGTCTCCCCAGCGGAGATGTTCACACACTGCACCAGGCACTCATTCATGGCACCCTACCTAGGAGGAGGATGACGTCACAGCTGTGCATCGTGGCTGGCAGTTGAAAACACCAAGTCACTGGGTTCACAGGAATACTGCTCCACACAAAAGCAAAGATGCCCTTATAGCCTTTAACAGACTGTTGGGGCAAGGGCTGTTAGGGAGCACCTATAAAGGGCAGCATGGTGAAACGAGGGGGCGGTGTGACCGGAATTACACCCGGCCGTCTTTGTCTCCCCAGTACCAACAATTACCCCACTGGGTATTCATTTCAAGCTGAATAAATCTATGTAAGACCCTGGATCGATTCAGATATTCATCACTGATGCTGGCTATGTATGGGAATCGAACTCGGGTCGCCGGACTTATAGCGCAGTGCACTAACCATTACACTCACGCACTGCAAGCACACAGAGACAAAGATTTCCGGTATAGCCTGAACAGACTATTGGGGCAAGTGCTGTTAGCGAGGACCTATGAAGGCCGGCACGGCACACGAGGGGGTGGGTGGCTAGCACCACGCCCGGCTGCCTTTGTTTCTCCAGTAGCAATGTTTACACACCGCACAAGGTACCCATTTGAGGCTGAGTCGACCTAGGGGATTAGACCCAGGGCCGGTTCAGATAATCGTCACTGGTGTTGGCCGTGCGTGGAAATCGAACTTGAGCCGCTGGGTTCGTAGCGCAGAGCGCTAACCGCTGCACCACCGCTCCCGACACGTGTGTGTTTATGTGTTTGCTTACACTAACACACTTACACACACACACTTCAATCACTGCGGCGCATTTCTAATTCGGCCGGCAGACCGCTTTGCTCGTCTTTTTTCTGGCGCTCATGCCGCCCGCCTCAGATTTATCTGGTTGTATGCGTCCCGGCTACTAATTCAACAATCGCATTGGCCGTCGATGTGATGTACGGCTCTGAGTAATCTCCTGCCATAGTTGGGGGGGCCGCAATTTACTGCTGGGCTGGGGTCCAGGGCCGTTTGCGGTGGCAACCGGGCCAGGCACCACGGCTGCCTCTGCTGCAGGCAAAGCTCTCAGGGCCCTTCGTGCACCAACTGTGGCTCCATTATCCCACTTTGGCGTGCAGTGCCACATTTTGCAAAGCCGGACCCATTCGGCAAGATATTACCGTCCACCGATTGAGCCTGTGTGGCAACGTGTAGTCCGACAAACATATATAAAGTGTGTACATTACGGATGAGTTTCAGATTTAAAAAAATATTGGATTTTGGGTTTTTAAGGACGATTTTGGCCCCTATTACCCATTGTTCAGATTTATTTGCTCATTTTCGTCATGTAATAAACTAACGTGTCTTCATGCTGGCAGACACGGTATCACCTGATGTCACGTGTCGTGGATGTTACCCGTCGCTTTCATCGCGCCGTATTTTCCGATCAATCCAAAATTTCAATTGTGAAAATCTGGAACGCGTATTTCCTAATAAGCCCATCATACAGACGAGGTGATGTGATACTCACCTGACACTCACCAAACACTCTGCTCACCTTCATAGGTGAGCAGAGTGTTGCTGAACAGCAACACATTTCACCACACTCATTCAAATGAATGAACCAAACATCCCAATGCAGGACCATATAGACCTGACCCTTGGGCTTTCCTGGATAAATGAACCACGTGGCTGGATGGGGATCTTTGTCTTCATATTGTCATACATTATTTTTAAAAAACTAAGACTGGTCAGTTCTTACATATGGTTCCCCTAGGTCTGCTGCAATATAGGTCGTTGTAATTCATCACATCTTTTAAAATATATATATATATATACAACTCACTTTGTAGTGAAGGTGTTTCATGAAATAAAAATGAACTATGATGGCGATGGTAATGATCGGGAAAACAATCATAAGACGATTTGTGTTATATTCATCAAAGACCACAACATCTCTCTCTCTCTCTCGGGATTGCTTTTTCAAGTTGAAATGTCAAGCCTCAAAGGTCATTTCTCGCAATATTCTAGGCACATGTTTATTTCAACATATTCCTTTTTTCAGAAAGCCACACTTGCCAGTCGCACTGCCCATCCCCACTCTTGACACGGGTCCCACGGCAGTTTGCAGGAAACCTGAACTCCTCCCTGGGATAGAAATATGCCTTTCACGGTCAGCGGCCCTCCGAGCAATATCACAGTGGCCCAGAGAATTGCCACCGACGAGGGGCAGTCACCCCCTTGCCCCGTCCGTTCATCAAAATGACAATAAATGTCAGCTTGCCGAAATGTTCAGAACAGCTCCATTTCCTTTGCTCATTTCCTGCAAGAGTTACTTTAAATGATGCAAGGATGTCTCCCTCCATACGCGAGCCTCCTGTGTTTTCTCTCTCAACGAAGGCGTCACCGGTGTGGGAGCAAAATTGTGAATTTAATTGAGTAAAAGTTAATTGGGAAGCATGATAATAGAAAATGGGATGAATTGTATAAGAGGGGAGCGATTTCGTGGTGGCTAGCGCACTGCTCTCCGAACCTGGCGACCGGAAATTGTATTCCCAGTTAACATCAGTGGCGAGTGATAACCGAACTTTCCACAAATGATAAACAGTGCCCGTACTTCTGCAGAACTTGGCTTGACTGGTATGAGTATGTAATCAAATTACTATTTTTTATATTACGGTCATCGAAATTCTGAACCTGATTTGTGTTGTTGCTCAAGAGACCGGGAGATTGATGTTCGGTCGCCGCGTTGATGGCGTTCGTTGCTGATTGCTGATTTCTCACTTAACAGAGTGGGCCGCGTGAAGGCTGCTGCCATCTTCCAGACCAAGATGGCAGACTTACCTGACCGAGACCATCAATCTCACTGCGTAGTAACTTAATTTGTAGTAGAGCGAGCGGCTCGCAATCAAATGTTGCGAGTTCAAATCCTGGTTGGGGGGGGATGACTCAGCCCATCATCTCTTCAGAATCTATTAAATGTGTACCACTCTGTGGGGAAGTCAACAATAGCTATCTTATGGATCCACTCACCCTGCTATAGGAATGTGTAATTTCCACCACTGGCTCAAAGATGTAAACAGGAGATGAGCGCCAATGCTTCAATGCTCATTTGGAAAAAAATATTGGTGGAAATCCTGGTATTGATTTTAAGCTTTCGTGACTGCAGGAATCTATACTCTTTGGTTCTTTCGGTAAAGTCACGTAGGTATAAAATCAAACAAATCACGACGTTTCGATCGCAACACAAGCGATCGAAACGTCGTGATTTTTTATATTATTTTATTTCTAACTACGTGACTTCACTGAAATAACCAAAGAGTAGTAATCCTGGTATTCTTGGCCACGAATCTCAGCAGCGCAGACTCAGCTCCATAAGCCGCCAAACCAGCCCCCTTGTGGCTTCCTATGCGTTTTATTTGAAGTTGGTGAGAGTCAATACCATTCCACGCACACGATCATGCAGTAGGTGATGTGGTGGATCCCCTTTTTAAGAGCAGTGCCAGTACGACTGGAAAGGTTATTACTCACACACGAATTATCAAATCCCTCTGGCCTTGCCTCTACACAATGGAGTGACAGGGCGTGGGTCTGAGTGTGCCTCATCTCAAGGGAGTATGTACAAAACCACTTGACCAAGGTCAGAGGTTGCGATATTGGATTTTTAAAGGAACCAACCATAAAAGACCGCAATTACTTGCCTCATGAAGCAAGGTGAATAAACATCGTCTGTGGTGCTATTTTTAGATTGTTCAAAGTGAGTTGCACAAATCCTCGGGATCCGCCAGCCTCTTCCTCCAAAGCGCTGGCTTTCAGATGTGTGCCACCAAATGTGATTGTGAACGATAAATAACATTCAATTGTTGACACTCGGGGTCACGAAGAGCTTGGTGGCAGTGTGTAACATTTGAACGGTCCGTACATTCGCTTGCTTTCCATCTTAAAAGGTGTGAAGGTCAACTTATGGATATAATTGAGCCATAATATCCCAGTGGTCACTATTTTTTGACGAGACCGCATTTTCCAATAATCTGTAATGTCTGTAAGAGTGGAACCTTACGCTCAAACTAATATTTTACGCATTTGAATTAATAATCTATTTCTTAGATGTTAACTACCTCGATGTTAACTCCCTTGCCCGGTATACAGGAGGTCGTGGGTTCGATCCCAACCCTGACGCCTGTATAATTGGAGTTTACACAATTTCCCCGTGGTCGCTTGGATTTTTCTCTGGGTCCTACACATTTCTAATAATGCGTTTGGAGTATTTGGCTGCTATACATTTCCACGCGATAAGCCACTTCGTTGAGCCATCATTTGTGGCCGCCAGGACGCTTCTGAAAAATAGTTTATACAGCTCGGTAGGCCTTACCTGGTCAAATTTAAAAGTTTAGTTTTTAGCTTAGTGTAATAGTTAAGGTACTCGACTTGCGATCCAAAGGTCGCTGGTTCGATTCGACGCGACAGTTGAAACATTGGCCATGTTTCTTAACACCCCCCCCATACATCCACCAGCCGTGTCCACACAGCAGTGTAAATGAGCGCTTCCACCAATGCCAGACATCGCCATGTGTGCCTCCTGCGTGAGCCGATGCTATTTATGGAGATCGACAGCCGCCTGGGAAATCTATTTCACCACTGAGATGGGGCTTAGAGGAATTAGTCCATTTTTACGACCAGCCCAAATGGGTGGTCTCTTGGGGCACGAATGCAAAATTTTAATGCTGCTATTTCAGGAAGTGTTTGAATGAACCAGACTGGGGTGTGTGAAAGAAAACACACACTTGGCCAGAGCTGTTAATTAAATTAAAGCAGCACAGAGAGGTAGTAGACCGTCTGACTCAGAACGCCATCACATTAGCGTTCGAGACCTCACTGGGTCAACACTTCTGATGCCAGGGGTTTGACTCAGAAGTCCGCCAACTTCCGATATGCAACCTCGGTCGTGTGTCTACTAATTTATCGTTTCGGAAGGGTGATCGATAGGTTAAAGCGGAAACCCTGGGCTGTGATGTGAATTCAGACAACGTTGTGAACGAGTCAAGCGCTGTACTGCAGCACCGAATGGTGACATTGCTTACCTGTGGATGGACATCAAACTCTATGGTGATTACCTTGACATTGGTGACCACATTGAGACAATGTAAACTCTTATCAGTTTAACACGTTAGGCTTTCGCGACCAATATTATTCATAATAAACGTTTTTGGGTTAGATCGCGTTATCTATAAATGTGTCGTAACCCTTTACAATTTTTGAGTACGACGTTTCGCTGGTAATTGCATCCAGCATCATCGGGCAATTCACCATTCACCAGAAATTGTAAATGTAGTGCTTTCACGCTTCAACACACCGGTGGGCTAAAGTAGTGAACTATTTGTCTTTTGTCAACGTGACACTTTTTTTTGCTGATTGGCCGTGTCGGGTGGTGGAGGGTTTCGACACATTTATAAATATCGCGATCTAACCCAAAAACGTTTATTATGAGTAAACTCGTTCGTTTCTCAGACCGCTTGTCCTGGTGAGGGTCGCGGCGGCAAGCGTGTTGAGTCGGGTGGTCCAGACCTTCCATTCCCTCGAATGTGATTGCATTTAATGAAACCCTGGTAACTGCTCCAAATCTCCCAATGCCACAGTCTGACTTTACAATTTCAAAGAAACTGGCCGGAGCACCAGAAACGACGTTTTGACAAGTTGGTTAAACCAGATGTATGAAGAAAGCAGCTGCACTGGAGCATCCACGATTGACAGTGCGTGAAGACCAGGTCCGGTACAATATCGTCCGGGCCCTTTCCCGCCGCTCGCATTGCAGCCAGCTCAATGAATGACTGAAGCATAACACTTTGCTGTGCACCTTACATTTGGTTTTTGGGATTTTTTTTCTCCTCGATCCTGTTACTTTTGGCTCCAAGTCCCAGCATATTTGTCCAATTTCACTATATTGCTAATTAAATTTAGTGTTTAAAAAAAATAAACCCAAGATTATGAATACATCACGACGTTTTGATCGCAACACAAGCGACCGTCTTCAGGTGAGAGAGAGAAAGCTTTCTCTCGTCGTGATCTATTAATAATTTTCTACCTCCGTGACTTTACCGAAAGAACCAAAGAGTATGGATTCCTGCAGTCACGAAAGCTTCAAATCAAGAATGAACCCAAGATTGAAACGCTGGATGTCAGCACTATTGCAGCCTTCATCGCTACGGGTGGCGAGATGTTAACTACCTCGCCTGGTCTACAGGAGGTCGTGGGTTCGATCACGACCCTGACGCCTGCTGCTGTATATTTGGAGTTTGCATGTCTGTCTCCCCGGGGTTGCGGGTTTTCCCTCCACATTTAGAATCAACATGCATTGAGAGCACTGTCTTTGGATTCTGATATAAATTTTCACGCGATAAGTCACTGTTGAACTATCATCCGGTCACCTTGAAATTCAAAGATTCTGCGTTCCATTAAAGGTGTGTCCTTGTTGCAGAGTTGTTCCGTGAACAGAAATGTTATTTTCATGAATGAGCAACCATCGCCCATGCTGTGGTGAATTTCTTTGGTGTCTGCTGCCATCTGGTGTCTATCGTAGAAATGGTAAATGGTGATTGTGCACGTGGTTATGCACATCGCTTGCTGTGTTGAATGCTATTACAATAACACGAATGTACAGCCCCTTTGTCAATCCACTGCTGAATGAATGCCTTGCCAAGCGGTGTTGGTCATCGGAGGTTTCAAGATTTATTTTGTTTAACTCGGTGATAATTCAGGAGACCAGGATAGTCTATTTTCGATTTAAAGCTTTCGTGACTGCAGGGATTCATCTTCTTGGTTGTTTCGGTAAAGTCACGTAGAAGGGAAATAATTACATAATAAAAATAAATAATTTGTGGGAATTATTTTATTATGTTGTATTTTTATTATTTAATTATTTCCCTTCTACGTGACTTTACCGAAAGAACCAAGAAGATGAACAGGATAGTCTAATTTGCAAGAGTGACGTGGGTTTTGTGACCATACTTCACGAACTGGTCAGTGCAGGTTGGTGAAAGGGGAGAGATGGGGGGGGGGTGCAAGAACGGGTTCAGATATGACTCGCTAATGATGTTCACCGTGGCCTAAAATCGTACTCAGGCCACCAACAACACAGCGTGCAAGCCGCTGCAACCGTGCAATAACAGAGCGTGCTCTTTCTTTCTTCCGTAGGTTTTTGGCATCGCCACCTCATACCTGCTTTCAAAAAACATCACCCAGACGATAGAGGAAAGACGACAGAACCGCACGGAGACCGACGGACCCATGCTCATGGAGCCGGCGGAGGACTCGTCCCGCATGCGGAGATGGCTCTACATGTACCTGCCGCACGAGCAGCGCACTGTCACGCTTATGAGCGCTCAGACTTGACGGCTGCAGTCAAAGCCAGCCGCTCCACATTGCTAAACGGCCAATTAGTTGAGGAATGTAATCACCAGAGGTGGGACAAAGTCATTGTTATGCAAGTCCAAGTCGAGTCGCAAGTCATCAAATTCATGACTCGAGTCTGACTCGAGTCCAAGTCACATGACTCGAGTCCACACCTCTGGTAATCACAAAGCTACGCATTCCCATTACATAGATATTACTCTGTTTTCAGTCTCCATTTAATGTTGTGATGTTATTAATAATTTAATAATGAACTGCATAATTACAATTAAATTGATGTCTTTAATTTAACCGGGTGAGAATTTGCTGAGGTGATTTTTTATTTATTTTGCAAGCGGAAATCTGGAACCTTGTAATTTCATCCCGTCAGACGCGTTGCGGTTGTGACAGAAAGTTGCCACTTTGTGGAAAGTCAACAGTGGTTGTCCTTTTGAAAAAACTTGCTCCAGCCATGGGAATGTGGAATTTCCACCACTGCCTCAGGGACTGTGCACAGGGTGGTAAGCGCCTTCCCATGTCCATTTCAATGGGAAAGCGCTGTGAAGTGTTGTACCTCATTTCAAGCCCGTTAGGGTAACATCGGTACACGGTGGCCTGCTTTTACTCGGCGCCGCGTGGTTTTTGACGCTCACCGTTGAGCAAGGTAGGGGAGCCATGGCAACTTCCAACATAGTTAAAGGAGTTAAAACATTGCACTCTGTTTTGTTGTTAAATTCAGGCATTGGTTATCAAATCACAACGCTAAAGTGTCTTATTGGCAATTACAATAACTAAAGCGCCACGGATATACAAAAAACATTGAACTTTAATACTGAAAAATGGAATAAACTGACTTTAAAAATGAGTTTTTTCAAACTGACAAAGTCCTAACTCTAAAAAAAGGAAATGAATGATTAATAATATGCATTCAAAATAATCTACTTTAAATCATCCCTGACAGGGCCTGGCATAACTGAACACGCCTGCCTGTGACGATGTGCTCAATCAATGTCAAGCGATCAGAATGTTTAGAGGATTGAATTTGAAAATCTTGCAAAAAGACTAAATGACCATTACATTACTGCAGGTCTAGTGGCCATGGCACCTACTTTCTGCCAACCAGATATCAAGGAATTGGCACAGGTCACAAGAGAGAGATTGAAAGTTTATGTCTGTAGAAATTAGCACATCAAGTCGGTTGTATTTTTACGCTGCAGCGTAGAAGCATTCATTTCTGTATTTTTATTCTGCCAATACAGAATTCCCTCGTTCTCACGAGGAATACGTTCTGGAGATGCTCGTTAATAGCACATTTCGCGGGTAATAATATTGATCCACAGAAAACTATCTTTTTAATGAATTACCTTAAATACTTAAATAAGCTATTAAATACATGAAAATAATCTCATCACTTTATATCATCACTTTCTCTCTCTCTCGATCCAGTCGCGTATAGTTCCAGATGCGGTTCGCAGATAGCCAAAATCGCAGATAGCCAAAATCGCAGATAGCCAAAATCGCAGATAGCCAAAATCGCAGATAGCCAAAATCGCAGATAGCCAAAGTCGCAGATAGCCAAAATCGCAGATAGCCAAAATCGCAGATAGCCAAAATCACAGATAGCCAAAATCGCAGATAGCCAAAATCGCAGATAGCCAAAATCGCAGATAGCCAAAATCGCAGATAGCCAAAATCGCAGATAGCCAAAATCGCAGATAGCCAAAATCGCAGATAGCCAAAATCGCAGATAGCCAAAATCGCAGATAGCCAAAATCGCAGATAGCCAAAATCGCAGATAGCCAAAATCGCAGATAGCCAAAATCGCGGATAGACAAAATCGCGGATAGCCAAAATCGCAGATAGCCAAAATCGCAGATAGCCAAAATCGCGGATAGCCAAAATCGCAGATAGCCAAAATCGCAGATAGCCAAAATCGCGGATAGCCAAAATCGCGGATAGCCAAAATCGCAGATAGCCAAAATCGCAGATAGCCAAAATCGCAGATTGCCAAAATCGCAGATAGACAAAATCGCAGATAGCCAAAATCGCAGATAGCCAAAATCGCGGTTAGCAAGTTCGTGAATAACGAGGTAATACTGTGGCATTCTCCTTCATTAAAACGATAACAACTTACCAAACAGGGTCTTCGTGACAACGAGTCTTGAGACTCCGGCATTTATAAACGAGCAGCGAGCTGGCAAGCATGAAGCCCGCTAATGTCTACACCGGGTTGCTCACTGGTTGATTTCCAAGGCTGACAATTACAATTACCGCGTTGTGCCGCTGTTTCTCTTGAAATCATAACCAATGCACGGGTCCGTACACTGCACTAGGATTGACGTTATTATACAGGTGCTTTGTGGCGTTCGTCCAGGGTAAATGCCACCCTCGGCAAATAGATTGTAAAGTGTTTGTGAAGGAAGAGAGATTACCCAGGTTTGAGTCTCGTTCTCCTGCACACCAAATGTAATGGTTAGCACACCGCTCTGTATATCAACGTAGGTGCTCAGTGTTGTACTGTACAACTTCATGAACCCCCGCAAAAGTGATGGTGTCCAACGATTTAATGTGCATGCTATTGCTCGGTGCATTTTCTATTTATTCAGTCAAGGCTGTTTTATAAATTGAGTTTGTGTATGACTTCAAATGTTTCATATTGATGGTTTCATTGCTCCTGTGTGCAGCTTATTTAGAACAGTTATTGTGGGTAACTTTTTGGTATTTTGTATGAAGAAAAACATGATTTACAGCAAAGTTTGTGTTTCGTAAAGGAATGTGTACACAACTATGTCGGGTTTTTTTTCGCTCAGAGGTGTGTAACGTCACGATCACAAAATGGATTTTTACTGACCTGTTAAATATTGTGATGATGTTTTCATAATGGTCCACGCTTTTGCTTGTCAATATTAACCAGTGGAAATGAAGCGACAGGCACAAGCACAGTGGCATGAAATGCAATCTCGTATTCGAGGACCGAAGTCCCACGACAATCTTATGGACAAAAACGGAATTTTTTTTGGTGAATTTCTGTGGTCAAGCCGTACACAATGCAGGAGTTAATCCCCAGTCCGTCCCAGTTCAAAGTGAAACTATCTGCGTGCTCACACAAACGCGAAGTGCTCAACTCCGGTGGTGGCAGCAACACACGAGTTTGTAAACCATGTTGCTTTTGTGCGTTGAACAGAGCTCCATTGTTTAGATTAGAGTGTTCTTCCCAAATTGCCTCTGGCAACCGAACAGCATTCGTTTAAAGACGCCAAAACTTAAATTTCGATTTAAAGATTTCGTGACTGCAGGGATTCATCTTCTTGGTTCTTTCGGTAAAGTAACGTAGAAGGGAAATAATAAAATAATAAAACATAATTAAATAATTCTCACGACGTTTCGGCCACAACGCAAGCAGCCGTCCTCAGGTGAAGAACAGGTCTGTCGAGAAGGTCTGTCGAGAAGACAGAGTCGATAGACCTGTTCTTCACCTGAGGACGGCTGCTTGCGTTGTGGCCGAAACGTCGTGAGAATTATTTTATCATGTTTTTTTATTTTTTTATTTCCATTCTACGTGACTTTACCGAAAGAACCAAGAAGATGAATCCCTGCAGTCACGAAAGCTTTAAATCGAAACTTTGCATTCACGTTTGCCATTGTTCCTTGAAAGCAAACTGTATACACGAATTATTTAATGAAAGTGCCTGCACGCTTCAGTGTCTCCCCGGTAAGGGGCGGCGCTCATCCCTGCCAGCAGCTCTGAGCCAGTGGTGGAAATTCACAATTCCTATGACAGAGCCTAGACTATCCACACAAAAAAATCACTGAGACTTCACACAAAGTGGAACTATTTTTTTTCGATGAAAGGTACTGAGCCAAATTCACAACCTTTTAATTGGCGCAGTGACACTCAGCCAAAGATACGAACTTGCAACTGCAAGTTGTGAAGTGGCAGAGGCCCCCGGGGACTATGAGCGTATATGCATTAAAACAGAGACTTTCAAAAATATTTATGTTTTATTCTTATACAATTTCTGAACACAAACACACAGGCACAACATATCAATGATCAGGATCAAACGCCACGAGAAATGTATAACAGTTGCACAGTTAACACATTTATTTAATTCAGCTGGGTGATACGAGCTCGGGAAAAGAGGCAACGGGAAGTCGAGCATTGCAGGGGAAGCAACAGAAAGAGGAGTCTTGTGACCTGCAGGGTGATGGTTGAACACAATGTGGATGACAGAAAATATTCAAACTAGTAGACCGAGTCTTCAACATTGGTGGAGGAATCAATGAGCGAAGTTCACGGGAAAAAGTAACCATTGTAATAGCCATAGAAGAGAGGTAGGGAGGCGACTGACTACCGATGAGCAAGTGACTTAAGAGTCAGAAAATCTGGATCATAAGTCACCCAGACGGCTGCTTGACTATGAATTCTATGAAGCGCCGTGAGGTAGGAACTGGGTGCTCCACCACAGAGAAAGTGTTCCAGCTTAGGCCGTACTCGTGTTTACGTGAAGAAAGTTGCGTACTATGTGGCCATTAAATGCGTTATTTAAGTTGATGATCTGAAATTATGTCAGGGGCCATCCATTTAGTACATACGCATGGAGGGTGGAGGGGGGGTTAACCCAAATGCATACCGTTTGCTTTATGGGGGGGGGGTCTACTGACAATGTGCGCATAGGAAATGGGGGGGGGGGGGTGAAGCCTCGATCAAATGAGTTAGATAGTCCGGCGGTGGACTGTCTGTTTGCTTAAACACGTTAATATTATTCATCCTTGATCGTTTCTGCGTGGATTAAATATCGGCCGTTCTATAGGATTCGTGGGGGGGGGGGGGTGCGTCAGGCGAACGTACGCCAGTGGGGGGGGGGGGGGGTGTAAAAAGTCCGCATGCGTTCAGGGAGGGGGGGAGGGGTCAAGTTTTGACAGATTTTGCGCACCTACTCAATGGATGGCCGCTAACGAGAAGTTAAGGTATTTAATTACGTACTTTCATTTTGATGAACATTGACCATGTTAATTTTTTGTTATTAAATGAACTTGAATGAACATTCTTGTCTGCGTTTTGTTTTCCACCTGAGATGTCATAACACACTCGTAAACACAACAATCTCCTCGTAATCTCTAGAGGGCTTTAACTTTTTCACAACCCGAACATTCCACATTCATAGAGATGCTTTCGCTAAAGCTCTATTTTTTACGTAAAAAAATTGTTAAGCTTTTTTAAAAATTTCAAGCCTGGATGGAATGTCATAGGAACAGAAATAAATACAAAAAATAACATCCAAGCATTGCAAATGTTTCGATATAATAGCCCTCGTGTGACATTTGACATGTTTAATAATAATCACAATCAAGTTATGGATGTAAAGGTCACGCCAGGACACGCTGAGGTGGGGTGGGGAACACGGGACCACACCAAAGATGTGCGAATGAAGAGAGGCTGCAGGAGCAAAGATGCGATGGAGGCCGACTCAACCGCCAGAGGGTTTGACAAACGCGAGTGTGCCATCTGGTAAGCGGGGAGGGCCATGGATCATCATGTCCGCTCTCACGTAGTGACGTGATAGCGGACATGCCAAAGGCATGTTGCAAAGTCAACGTGGTGAGTCAACCCGTATCGCGTGTTTTGAAGTTTCTCAAGCGAGCTCTGGTCAGGAACCATCAATTTGAAAGTGATTATTGACCCAAGAAGTAGGTCAAGCTATCGCCATATCGCCATACGATGTCAGGCATGGCTTGAAGATACCGTCCTTTGAGAGGCTGAAACAGAGATCAATGATCAATATGGATGGTAATGAAAATTAAGGTAATGAAAATACCATCCTTGGGCATTGTGCAATCAGTGGGTCTGTTGGTTGGGCCTATCTGGACTGAGTAGACCCGATTGCCTACGTCCACGTGGTTGACCAGTTTAGGTTTGGTTAGCGGAATGAGTTACCCTTCGACCAGCTAGAATTTGGCGACAATCCGGTATGCCCCACACTTTGGAGGAGGGTGTTACTCTGCCGAGTGATATGATGAACGAGGCAACCGTACGCGCTCCCGTCGTGGATGATTCAATGTGAATCATTGACGAACATGAAAATTGTGGAAAGTTGAAGCCTCGACCACGTGACGTGCAGGCGATCGCTGAGTTGTCGAGGCGCACTAATGTGCGCGAAGTCCACCGTGTCCTCGGACCTGTGAGCCTCGTTCATCGATTTGTGTAGCGGCTATGCTCGATAAGTAGTACCCCTGAGCCGGTTCAAGCAGAAAAAAAAAACGTCAACTTAAAGTGAGCGAATGAACAGCAGGTGGCACCTGAAAACATTCTAACTGCACTCAAATCAGGAACCAATTTGGCAGCTGTACAATCGTAAAGCACACGACACAGAATGGCAATATTCATGCCAGCGCATCAGGCATTGTTAGAATGTTATACTGCAGACAGGACCAGATGGCTATACGCACCTGGTCTACTAAATTATCGTGCTGCATGAGAGAAAATGCAACATGGATGCGCTCAGTTACACTCCACTCCGAGAGGCATTGGATGACAGGCTGGAGACTTGTACCGATAAACGTCTCAATGTAATGCAAACCCTCACACATACCTGTCAACCCATACGGTTTACCCGTATTCTTGTCGAGGGAAATTGAGTTTTCAGGTCCATACGGCATACAGCCTTTTCAGGAAAAACATTGTTTCGTCTTTATTGTGTTTCCCCCTTGTGATGGGACTTTGTAGGATGAACGTTGAGATTTATAAGGGCACGGGGTTACCAATAATGTCTGAATTGATCTGTAATAAGGTAAGCACTTATAAGGGGTTGATAAGTTTGCTCACAGTACCAGTTTAAGTTTGGTTACCAGAACAAGTCACCCTTCGACCAGTTTCACTCCGGTCTGCGAGGCATTGGAGGACACGCTAGAGATTTGTATCGGTGAACGTCTCAACGTGATGCAGACCCTCAGCACCGGGGTGAACTGACTTGTTGGTGAATATTGTATCATGTTACAGCGTATTGTAGCGTACCTACCAGTGGCTCAGTTGTACAGAAGCACTGTCCTCTCCGAGAGGCTCTCGTTTAAAGCATGCACTGCGTGTACCAAGGGGCCCCAGGTGTTTCGCTCGATGTGTGCACCGAGGGGCCTGGGGGCCCTAGTGGTCAGCTCACTCTTTAAATGCCAAGGGGTCTGGGGGCCCTCACATTGTAAGCGCTGAAGGGTCTCGGGGCAGTAGCGGTCAGCTCACGTTTTAAACACGAAGGGGTCTGGGGAGCCCTCACATTGTAAGTGCTGAGGGGTCTGGGGCCCTAGTGGTGAACTCACATTTTAAACACGAAAGGGTCTGGGGAGCCCTCACATCGTAAACGCTTAGTGGTTAGCTCACGCTATAAGCACCCAGGGGCCTCGTGGTCAAACTTTCGCTGTGCCCATAAAGGGCCCTGGCGTTCAACTTCCTTCGAAGTCTTGGGCCACGCACCGCACGCGGCCTGAGGCTTGGAGGCCCCCTGGCAGTCCGAGGCCCCAGGGCAATGGCCCCACCGGCCCAGTCCATAATCCAGCTTTGAAGGTACATCTCGACGTGTGCCTGAAATTGTGGCGTCGTTGACAGGATGAAAATGACAGCTCGCTCCCGCGAGGAGCGGACGTCACCCGAATTACCATCGTGGCGGATTCGAATTGTGACAGTGCTGATGAGACGGTGCTTTTTTTGTTCACAGTCATTAAACACTGGAGATTCGAGCTTCTGCACCATTGGATCATACGGCGTCAGTGTCGCCCCCCTCGGCCAGATTCGAGGACTGTGTGTGACTTGAGCATCAAAGTTAAGGACTCTCGGAGCGGTTTGATCTGCAGTTACATGGCATAAAAGTTGCGTTATGCTGCTATAGTACAAAAGCTCATTTATGCTACCGTTGAGAAAGACGCTTCTCCTTTTGCTTTGAATCGAGGGCGATTCTGATGGCTATTTAATCATCGGAGTCATAAGTTGATTTCCCGAATAAAGCCTATTTAAAGCTAAGAAGTTATTTTGGCAAGGGCGACCCTGCCCGCAGACCTGGTTGCTTTATACATTGTCCATGTGCTTGTGTAGTGACATCGTGGATGTCACTGTGTAATGCCAGCTCTAGACAGGCACGGTGTGCGGTGTATTGACATCGCGGGCACCACTTGTATGTGGGTGCAGTTCCAGCCCTGGAGGGGCTCGGTGAGTGCTGACTGACAGCGCTGGATGGCACCACGCTCTGCGTGCAGTGCCGACCCCTACAGGATAGGGTGTGAGAGTGTCGGCCGCAGGGAATGGGGTTACTATAGGCCGTGGCACTCTGGTTAACCCCAGAGGACACGTGACCGGTTAAGTGTGGTGCCACAGCGACGGGGCCGCTCGGCCGAGCCAGGGAGCCGCCCGGCTTCCACCGCCGCACTGCCCCCCATCACCCCCCCCACATAAACACGCACCCGCACCCACGTAGGGCCTCGTGGTCGGGTCACCTACCCTGAGTTTTCACCCGAGGGCCCCCTAGGGGGGTTACCCCACGGTTTCTCAGGGCCAGGGAATTGGACAGGACCCTTCCCAGGCCAAGTAACACTGCGGCGCCGTGGGCGGATTTGAGATCGCACGACCACGGCGAGCTCAGAGAGCCCCGCAGTTAGAAACGCATACAAACACAAACACGGGTCAGCAAGGCAGATAGCTGGGATCAGGACCCGGGACGACTGATTGGTCGAAAGTTCAAAGGCCGGCGGGATCGCAAAAGAGCGGGAAATCCTAGGCTCAGGATTGGTCGAGAGACCAAGGCGGTCGGGACGGGGGCTCCTAGCCTTTGATGTGAATAGTTTAAAAGAAAACGCAGGGGCAGTAGGGAACTCTCTTCTTCTGGAGTTTGGACACGGGGTCAGCGACGAAGGAGTCATCGGGCGAGCCGCTAGATTGTCTGCAGGACGATCTGAGCGCCGCAAGGTCACCAAGGACTACAGACGGTATCGTGTTGCGCGCCTTACAACACCTCAGAGCGGAGGGTAGGATCCGTAGGAGAGGGTTAGTTCGGGGTAAGGACGAGTAGGAAAGCGGTTTAGCAGAGAGCGCAGCATAGAATAGGGCTACACGGCACCAGAGTGTGGGTTAGAAGCGCCTTGCTGTCCCGCACACACACACGGGTGGCTCGGTTGGTTAGCAAGGGCTAATAAAATCTCGAGCGTAGTAACAAAACCGTGTTGTTGGGTGTTTTTGGAACGTGGTATTAGCGTGCACTGCATTCGCGAGTGTGTGGTCGTTGTACGCATAAAGGCCGTGGTCTCTGTACGATTGTGCGGGTACGGAGGTGTGTGCGTTAACGCCCGGGGAGAGCACTTTTGGTGTGTTGGCGTGACTACGCAGCCGTGTGAGAGGAGAATCGTCCTTGTACGATATTTGTGTTGACGTGCACGCGCGAGTGGGGGAGGGGACGAGTCGTCGTGTCGGCGTGTGCCCCGCTTGCGTGCGCTCGTTACTTGCGTAAGCTCTCGGCGTGCGTAATCGGTGTGCCCAAGGTGCGCGATCGTAACGTGGGCGGCCAGCGCGGCGCAGAGCGGCGCAGGAGTGGGTATCGCGTGTGGAGCTGTATGCGTGTGTGCGCGCACGTTCACGACGTGTGCAACACAGGTGCGCGATCCTAACGTGAGTGGTCAGGGTTGGGTGAGTGCCGTGCAGAGCTGTGTGTGGGTGTGCGCGTGCGTGGTTATCCATGCCTGCTACGCGGACCCGCGGTGGAGGGGAATCCTCGGGTGACGGCTCCCACACCCTGGGTGAGGAGCCTAGCGGCGGTTCGCTTAGCAGCGGGGGGGCGATTGATGATGTTAGTCCGGCCGTTAGTATTATCGAGGGAGGGATCTCGGGGGCTAGCGACCCCCACAAATTGGTGTCGGAAGCGGTACGGACCCCCGCGTTACCTCACGCTAAAATAAGACTGATATTTACCGGCCGGGGGGCCCCTTCGTGGAAGGCATTCGCCCGAAATCTCTTAGGGGCCAAGGAAATTAATGGATGGACGGACGCGCAGGCAGTACGTCAACTTAATATGAATCTTGATGGGCGGGCAGCCGATTTTGTAGAAGCGTTACCCGCGAGCGCACAGACACAGCTAGAGGAGCTGATGCGCCGACTCGATCAGCGTTTTGGCACACGTGACGAGGAGGAAGCAAAATCGGCCTTAGAGGCGCGCCGTCGCCAACCTGGCGAAGATCTCCGTGATTACGCCGAGGATGTGCGCGAGTTAACAAAGATCGCACGCCCGGGGTACGCAACTGAGGTTATTGAGGAACTGGCTGCCGAGAAAATCCAGCGGTACCTGTCTCGCACGGCGTGGTGGCAGCCAGACATGAGCTGCCCACGTCTTCCCTTTAACACCCTTGTCGAGCGCGCACGTAAGTGTGAAAGAATTCACAGCGAACGCGCGCAGCTCCGGGGGCTGGGACGAGAGCGCGCCATTGCGAGCCTGCTCTCGGAAGACGAGGAGGAGGAACAGGAGCTCGCGAGGACGGTAAGAGGCCGGGAAAGAGAACCTCCCGTGTCCCGCGAGACAACCCCGGGTTGGGTAGCTGGGTTACAGACCGGCATGGGAGATATAGCCGGCCAGGTAACCCAGGTGCAATCCTCCGTTGAGACCATCCGATCCGAAATGGGGGACCTAGACTCCGCGGTAGGAGGGCTAACTGGAAGGATAGCCCGACTAGAAGCAGAGTATGAGCAACAGCGCACGGGGGGAGGAGGGAGTGGGCAGAAAGTTCGCCACAGAGCCGCCACTCCTCCCAGGACGTGTTATGTGTGCGACCGTCGAGGGCATCTCATGAGGGACTGCCCTCAGCTCGCCCGTGCGAGGCCGATGCATAGGTCAAACACTAAGCCCCCCCTAGAGAGGGGACCACCGGGGGATGAAATCGACGTGGACCCGACCCAAACCAGCTGTAATAATAATGGCGAGCGAGTGATCCATAAACAGGTTACAACGACAACACCCAAGGGCGCAGGGACCTCGGGCGATTGGCTGCGGGAGCTGGTGGCAGGGATAACGGGAGCCACGTCGCTGGTGGAAGGCCAGGTGAACGGGCAGCGCACCCGGATCCTGTTGGACACGGGCGCCGTGGCCTCTCTCATGAGCGCCGCGCACTGCAGCATGCTCGGGGTGGACGTGGGCTGCCTGCAGGCCCCGGATCGCGCGCTGCACACGGCAAGCGGAGCCGGGATGGGGTTGCTGGGGAAGGTCTCCCTCGAGGTCCGTCTAGGAAACCAGGTGTGCACACAGGAATTCTACGTTTCGAGTGTGTTGTGCCACGAGTGCATTGCAGGAACGGACCTCCTGGAAAAGTTGGGACTTAACGTACAGCCCCGGCAACGATGCGCTACGGTGGAGGGCAGCGGGGAGCGGATTCCGTTCCTAGGACAGGAGCCGAATCGCCCACGCTTCACACCCGTGGCCGCTACGCTGGTGTCGGCCGTCACCATCGGGCCTCTCGCCGAGATGCTGGTGCCAGTGGCAACCCTCTCCACCGACCCAACCCACCGACCATCGGGCGAGGTAATGCTGACTCCTCACCCGGAGTTGGCATCGCGATACGGGGTGGTAGGGTCAGCCACACTGGTAAACGCAGATGGGGGCCGGCTGTTTATACGTGTGTTTAACCCACACAGTACCCCGGCAATGATACGACGACGCACCCCGGTAGCCACCGTACACCCCCTGCACGCTCGCCACTCGAACGACTCGGTGTTCGCACTCTGGGCGGAGGACCCTGGCCGCCCCGAGGACAGCCAGGATCTGGCCTGGCGGGTCGGCCCGACCCCCCGAGCCGAGATTGTTCCCCTGCAGGATGCGTTACATGTGCCTTGGGCAGCCTTACCTAAGGGGGAGGCCGATCAGCTGCGCGGGTTATTGCGGGAGTACGCCGACGTGTTCAGTGAGCACGATTCGGACGTGGGCCGGACCGACCTGGTCAAGCACCAAATTGACACAGGTGCAGCCCGACCCATCAAACTCCCCGCATACCGAGTGGGCGCGCCTGAACGGACCCAGATCAAAGAGGCAGTCACGGATATGCTACGCGATAACATAATCCAGCCCTCCGCGAGCCCTTGGTCTGCCCCGGTGGTACTGGTAACGAAAAAGGACGGATCGACTCGGTTCTGCGTTGATTACCGAAAATTGAACGCAGTCACCCTCGGCGACGCTTTTCCCATCCCACGCATCGACGACACCTTCGACAGTCTCGCAGGAGCGCGGTATTTTTCCACCCTCGATCTGGCGTCCGGTTACTGGCAGGTGGAGATGACGGAGGAGGATCGGCCAAAAACAGCATTCACCACCCCGATGGGCCTGTTTGAGTTTCGAGTGTTGCCGTTCGGACTCACTAACGCGCCCGCGACGTTCCAGCGGTTGATGGAGTTGGTGATGCGGGGCTTGCAGTGGGAACAGTGCCTGATTTACCTGGACGACGTAATAGTGTTCAGTAGGTCGCTGTCCGAACACTGGTCCAGGCTGCGGGAAGTATTCCAGCGACTGCGAGCAGCCCATCTCAAGCTCAAGCCACGTAAGTGTTACATTGCGCAACGCGAGGTGGGGTACCTCGGACACCGAGTCAGCGAGGCAGGGGTGAGCACCGATCCCGAGAAGGTGCGTGCCGTAGTGGATTGGCCGCGGCCGAGGAACCTGACGGAGATCAGGTCATTCTTGGGACTCGCCACTTATTACCGTCGATTTGTAAAGGGATTCAGTGAGATTGCACGCCCCCTCACCTAACTCACCTCCCCTAAGAACCCCTATCAGTGGTCGGAGGCCTGCCAGACGGCTTTCACCACACTCAAAGACCACCTCACCCACACCCCCACCTTGGCTTTCCCAGATTTCACCACCGATTTTATTTTGGACACTGACGCCTGCAGCAGTGGGCTGGGCGCGGTGCTGTCGCAAGTGCAGGGTGGGACGGAGCGGGTCATCGCATACGCCAGTCGGACCCTGAGCGGGGCCGGACTGAACTATTGTGTAACCCGTCAGGAACTGTATGCTGTAATTTTCGCGTGTAAACAGTTCCGACCGTACTTGTACGGCAGGAAATGTCGTGTGCGCACCGATCATTATGCACTGCAGTTCCTCCTTACATTCAAGGAACCGCGGGGGCAGATGGCTCGATGGCTGGCGCAGCTGCAGGAGTACAACCTGCAGATCGAGTACCGAGCGGGGCGAACACACGCGAACGCGGACGCCTTGTCAAGACGGCCCGCGGTGCGCGCTGAGACGAGGGAGGGAGACGCCTGCCCGTGCTTCACGGGGGGACGCTGCCGCCAGGCAGCAGAACCCAAGGAGCGCGCGGAAACTAAACTCCCCCCCCCGAGAGAGAGTGCAGTGTGCGCCGCAGGAACCCCTGCAGAAGGAGCCCGGGGACAGACGGATCATCCCACCCCAACCGGGCGGATCCAAGAGGATGTCGGCTGCGCCTTCCCGGGCTTGGACGACGAGCAGCTGCGACAAACCCAGCAGCGGGATCCGGATCTGGCGGCGGTGGAGGCGGCACTGCGAGAGAGGAAGGATGCACTACCAGGGCCCTGGAGCGGTTTGTATGCCCGGTTGTGTGTAGAAAACGGGGTGGTGAGGGAACTGGCCGACGCTGGGCAGCCGGGGTGCATCTGCGTTCCCGCCCATGTGCGACCCCAACTACTACGACTGGTACACGACCACCCGCTCGGGGGCCATGATGGGGAACGGCGCACCCGGGAGACTCTGCGTCGCCAGTATCTCTGGCCTAAATTAGCGCAAGATGTGGCCGCCTGGGTGCAGGGCTGCCGGGCCTGTCAGCAGTGTGGGCAAAAGCCGGCGAGGTACCAGGTACCCCTGAGGCCGTTCCGAGTCAGTCGGACGAATCAGTTGGTCGGAATCGACCTGCAGGGGCCCTTTCCACGATCCCACCGGGGCAACCGATATATTCTTGTAGCGGTGGAGTACTTCACCCGCTACCCCCGTGGCGGTGGCTATCCCGGATAAAACAGCCCTCGTAGTGGCCCGGGCCTTCGTGGAAAACTACGTACTTAAGTGCGGGATCCCCGAACGAGTCATTACCGACCAGGGTAGTGAATTCGAGGCCGAACTATTCCAGGCGCTGTGCCGAGAGTTCGGGATCCAGAAGGACCGAACCACGGCATATCACCCCCAGGCGAACGGGATGGTAGAGAGGATGAACCAGACTCTGGCCGGGAAGCTTAAACGCATGGCGGCCGCGAATCAACAGGACTGGGACGAACACCTCCCCTATGCCCTGTTCGCCTACACCACCGCCGTTCACACATCTACAGGACAGACCCCGTTCCTAATGATGTTTGGTCGCGAGTCTCGCCTGCCCGCAGATCTGCTGTTCGGTGTCCCTCCGCCGCAACGGGAGGAAGGGAGCCACCCCATGGAGCACTTGCTGGAGACCCTGCGAGAGGCCAGGGGCCGAGCCTACCCGCACGGAGAGGCCGCGCACCAGCGGCAAGAGCAGGGCGCCCGACCCCGTATGGAGCCCCCCTTCTACACTGCGGGCTCCGAGGTGTGGCTGTACACTCCCCGCGTCGGTGCCGGACAGGTGGGGAAGCTGACCACCTACTGGCAAGGACCCTGGATTGTGAGACGGCAGATCTCACCATGGACGGTGCTGATTCAGGGAGGAGAGAGGGGCCGGGAGATGGTGGTCAACATCCGCCGACTGAAGCCGTGGCGAGCAGCCCCCGAGGGGGGGAGCCCCGCCGTCCAAGTACCCCGAAACCCCGGGGTCCCCCCACCCCCCGTGCCCGGGGGCCTCGCGCAGTATATGGGCCCCACGGAGCCCCGGGCTCCGAGGGGCCCCGGGCGGGGCCGGGGGCGACGAGGACGGCGACCCTTAAACCCCACCGCCTCTGAGTTTGTCCCCCAGCCCGCAGGTGCCGGAGACCGAGGGGAGCCGTTGGAATGGAGGAGGAGACCACCGCCGGAGCCCCAGGAGACGGAGCCGCCACCCCCGAGGCCAGCCACAAGGGCCGGGCGAATCCCGCGGACCCCGCGGCGATACCTCGTGGGGGCAACCCAGGCGAGGTGCTCCAGTCAACCCGGGACGGGGACTGGCACCCCGGGGGGCTATGTGGTGCCACAGCGACGGGGCCGCTCGGCCGAGCCAGGGAGCCGCCCGGCTTCCACCGCCGCACTGCCCCCCATCACCCCCCCCACATAAACACGCACCCGCACCCACGTAGGGCCTCGTGGTCGGGTCACCTACCCTGAGTTTTCACCCGAGGGCCCCCTAGGGGGGTTACCCCACGGTTTCTCAGGGCCAGGGAATTGGACAGGACCCTTCCCAGGCCAAGTAACACTGCGGCGCCGTGGGCGGATTTGAGATCGCACGACCACGGCGAGCTCAGAGAGCCCCGCAGTTAGAAACGCATACAAACACAAACACGGGTCAGCAAGGCAGATAGCTGGGATCAGGACCCGGGACGACTGATTGGTCGAAAGTTCAAAGGCCGGCGGGATCGCAAAAGAGCGGGAAATCCTAGGCTCAGGATTGGTCGAGAGACCAAGGCGGTCGGGACGGGGGCTCCTAGCCTTTGATGTGAATAGTTTAAAAGAAAACGCAGGGGCAGTAGGGAACTCTCTTCTTCTGGAGTTTGGACACGGGGTCAGCGACGAAGGAGTCATCGGGCGAGCCGCTAGATTGTCTGCAGGACGATCTGAGCGCCGCAAGGTCACCAAGGACTACAGACGGTATCGTGTTGCGCGCCTTACAACACCTCAGAGCGGAGGGTAGGATCCGTAGGAGAGGGTTAGTTCGGGGTAAGGACGAGTAGGAAAGCGGTTTAGCAGAGAGCGCAGCATAGAATAGGGCTACACGGCACCAGAGTGTGGGTTAGAAGCGCCTTGCTGTCCCGCACACACACACGGGTGGCTCGGTTGGTTAGCAAGGGCTAATAAAATCTCGAGCGTAGTAACAAAACCGTGTTGTTGGGTGTTTTTGGAACGTGGTATTAGCGTGCACTGCATTCGCGAGTGTGTGGTCGTTGTACGCATAAAGGCCGTGGTCTCTGTACGATTGTGCGGGTACGGAGGTGTGTGCGTTAACGCCCGGGGAGAGCACTTTTGGTGTGTTGGCGTGACTACGCAGCCGTGTGAGAGGAGAATCGTCCTTGTACGATATTTGTGTTGACGTGCACGCGCGAGTGGGGGAGGGGACGAGTCGTCGTGTCGGCGTGTGCCCCGCTTGCGTGCGCTCGTTACTTGCGTAAGCTCTCGGCGTGCGTAATCGGTGTGCCCAAGGTGCGCGATCGTAACGTGGGCGGCCAGCGCGGCGCAGAGCGGCGCAGGAGTGGGTATCGCGTGTGGAGCTGTATGCGTGTGTGCGCGCACGTTCACGACGTGTGCAACACAGGTGCGCGATCCTAACGTGAGTGGTCAGGGTTGGGTGAGTGCCGTGCAGAGCTGTGTGTGGGTGTGCGCGTGCGTGGTTATCCATGCCTGCTACGCGGACCCGCGGTGGAGGGGAATCCTCGGGTGACGGCTCCCACACCCTGGGTGAGGAGCCTAGCGGCGGTTCGCTTAGCAGCGGGGGGGCGATTGATGATGTTAGTCCGGCCGTTAGTATTATCGAGGGAGGGATCTCGGGGGCTAGCGACCCCCACATAAGTGGGGGCTAGGGATGGTCACGTGTCAGGGCCGAGATCCTGCTCGAGGGATCTCGAAGGTGGTCGTGGTTAAGGGCGGAGCCAGCCACGCCATAGAGGATATCAGCGAGAGGGACTGGCTGCTGTTGTTCATCCTGAATAAATCTACGTTCTACGTCCTACAGCGTCTCCAACACGTGGACCTGGACCCAAGCTGGGGTCCGGTCCGTTGTAGCTAGTTACCGTGTAATGAGTGCAGTTAGCCTGGTGGTCCACCACCACAGGTTGTTATAGTGTTAAGGGGCAGTTACCCCGTGTGTTGGTGTTAATACATGTGTTGCCTCCAAAGAGTACGTCTGTGACTCAGTTGAACTCACTACACTTATATTGTTAAAAGTGGTAGAGTTAACGCTTTCCAGATGTGTTTTTGGGTCAGTGTTGGTGGAGTCATGGGAAGGGGCTGCTGGAAGGCTGCGTCTTTGTGGGTTTGCTCTTGCCTTTTGTTACCAAACCATCCTGATTTAGACGATGTCTCACAGTACAATTTGTAAGGTCACCAGTAAGAAAATAAACAACACTTTTGTCAGTCCACCTCTGGTCAAAGGCTTCCCCAACACTGCGTCCGTTATGGCGGCTGTTTGACCATACTTCACCAAGCTGGTCAAGGTGCCCAGGACCGGCTCAAGTTTCCCTTGTTAGTGATATTGGTCATGATTGCGATTCGTGCTCCGATTACTGGGTTCATAGCACAGTGTAATGTTATTGGTTGCGTTATACAATTCATTTATTTTATGGTACCCTGCACGCCATAGTACGATGTGTGGTGAACGTTCCATGCATACGCAACCCCTGCCCAACCGCAAATCACGTGGCTGACACGATTTCGACAGCCTCACATGACAGTCCAGGCTTATGATACAAGGGAAATGCTGGGGGCTCTGAGAGTCGCATTAGGGCACTACAGGACAGTGTTAAGCAACGTTTACTAGGAGGAAGAGATGCAATACATTTGATAAAACGCCTAGTTCTCCAAACCCACTCCCTGCCGACTATTAAATGTGGCTCATCACTCTATAGCGATGCATGCCATCCCTCTGACATAATCAAAACAATCTATCGTACCAGGCATAGGTGGTAAAGGAACAGCCCTGCAATTGATTACCCATGAACCACTGCTGGCAAAATGGCCTCCACTAGAGGGCCCTCTAGAAAGTCCCCCTATTTTTCGATTTAAAGCTTTCGTGACTGCAGGGATTCATATTCTTGGTTCTTTCGGTAAAGTCACGTAAAAGGGAAATCATTAAACAATGAAAATAAAACAATCACATAAAATTCTCACGACTTTTCGGCCACAACGCAAGCAGCGAAAGAACCAAGAATATGAGTCCCCCTATTGAGATGCGCTGGCCTGCTTTTACAAGCTGGCCACACAGTTTGTAAGAGATGGGAGTACCCACACTTTACCCAGCCACATGCAAGCTGCCGATTGGCTGTGGTTCACCCATGCAGACTGCTGGATGGACAGGCAGATTTATGGTTATTGCAAGTATAATATTCTTAATTACAAGTCTGCGTGAGGTATTGAGTCATAAACAACATACAAACTGCCTCTGCAATAAGCTCATCTGGCAGGCCACCCTGTCATTGCAAAGATAACAGGGTGGCATGTGAATAAAATCGATAAGAAGAAGAATTGTAGATGACTTGGGAAAGCCTTCATCCAGCAGTGGGTCGAGCATGACCGATTACGATAAGTACGTAGTACAGAGCCAAAGATAAACTACAACATCACGCGCCTGCGCGCACGACAACGATAAGAAATTAGAGCGTCAAAAATAAAACAACAAACGTCTTCGTGCGTAGATTCACTTGTAAACGTAATTAACACACCAATGTATACACCCCCGATAGAGAGATGTGACGCCTGCACATTGAGACATGCTGACAAAAACACTTTAACAATTCCATAAAGTGCTTTAGAGTAACCAGTGGTGGAAGTGTTTGGCATTGCCAAAGATGCCTCGTGAACAGGAAGGATGAACACGTGTGCATCTGAGCGTGATCTCACCAACAGCAAACTCACGAGGAGTTGAGTAAGATATAAGCCACAGGCATCATCTGATGCATAGGAGGAAACACAAGGGGCTTAGCAATGCAGCCGTGCTGTGTAATGGGTTGCCAACCCAGCACTGTGGTGACCAATCTCAGCATTCCAGTCACACCGTACTGAAGTACCCCTTTAGTACAGGATTGTGTGCATTACTCTGTGGCCTGGACTAGTGTCACTTGGGCGACTGATGATATCTGGATTCGAATTAACGACGTCCATTTCGCCCTGATTATGGCATTAGTTGTGTTGAAGGTAACATAAAGACACGTGACATGTGAATGACGAGAAGGCGACCATAGTCTCTGCTCCTTCAAGGGAGGTGGCTATCAGTGCTCGACTATTGGTATTTACCTCCTGACAATATTTTGTGCCATACGCGAGAATATAAACTTCGGCGACTGTGGTGAAATGGTCAGTCACCACGACACCACCCCCAGAGTTTAGTGCTAAAGAAAAAGCGCCGTGGCATTTATTTTAAACCCCGCACTTTCTGCATAACAGAGATTAGCCTGCCCAGTCTTGATATTCACAGAAAAAAATCTTCTCACCTGCCCAAGCGAGAGTAAGTCATTAATGTATTGCCTCGGGCGTTCAATAGCAATAAATGAATGACCATGCTACGTAAATGCCAGCCTCTCCCCACCCAGCCCCACCCCTCCCACCTCCACCTAGCCCCACCCTCCCCACCCAGCCCCTCCTCTCCCCACCCAGCCCCTCTCCACCCTCCCATCTCCACCCATCCCCACCCCTCCCACCCCCACCCAGCCCCTCCCCTCCCCACCCAGCCCCTCCCCTCCCTACCCAGCCCCTCCCCACCCTCCCCTCTCCACCCATCCCCACCCCTCCCACCCCCACCCAGCCCCTCCCCTCCCCACCCAGCCCCTCCCCTCCCTACCCAGCCCCTCCCCACCCTCCCCTCTCCACCCAGCCCCACCCCTCCAATTTTTGGATGCACGACGGACTGACGGACACAATAATCCCCTGTGGGCCGGTGGAACCAAGTGGTTCCTACCAGTATAACAGCAATGTGTGTACATACGCCTTGTGTCAATCGACTGATGGAAAGGGCCTCATCATTGAGTGCAGGTCGTGGGAGATATTTGAACATACTTCACCACACTGGTCAGTGCCGGTAGGTCAATGTGTAGGAGCATAGGCGTGGTAGCAAAAGTACAGCACAATAATTACAGTTGTTGGACTGCCCCTTGCTGACCGCAGTACACTATTGAAGAGTGATAATGACTGCTAGTGTTACACTACAGTACTCTGTAAGTTTGTAGTGTACAGAAATCACGGCTAATTATCATTTTTATGAATTCGATGACGTATGGAGCAAAACATACACTAATATGAATTGCATATCAATGATCGATGTGCACTGTATTCTAAATCAAATAAAACGTATCCGTAGAATGTTCATATTAAACGACAACTGCCATGTCATAATATGCAGGACAGCATTTTCTGGTTTTGACAAGTGCTAACATTTATTTACTTTACGTGATTTAATCTGCCCTATCCGTGAAATTCTACCCCGCCATAGGAATGTGGCAAGGCCGTAGCCATGGAGTCAACATTGGGGGGGGGGGGGCAAATCTTCCAGAGTGTCTGGGGGTCCCAACCCAGAAAAATATCTAAATTTGAAAACTAATTTCCTGCATAAAATATTACAAAATTCACGAACACATGGGATGGACTTTTTATTTATTTTTTACAATAATGTCAAATAGTGTATTGAATTACATTGGTAAAACAGTTTTTACTGTTTGAAGAGTGATAGTGACTGCTAGTGTTGTATGTAATAGCAGAGATTAGGGATTAATAAAGTACAACCATAACCACAATCATATAAACAGAAATATATGCATTGATTTATATGAAGACAAGTCCAGATATTGTGGCCAATATTTTGCAAATTGTTGTTTTTATTTACATAGCATAGCAATTGTTATAGCAATATATTGGGGGGGGACATATTGAGCATATTTGGAATGTGGAATTTAATTTGGGAATAAAAAATATATATATCGCTTTGACTTTATTTTCCTTTTTTTATCGCATTATATTCGAGTAAAACAAATTTGAGTAGAACAAATCACTGGAAATCCGGTGATTGCAATCACGTATTTACATTACAGATCATTCATGACCACGCGTGGATTGGATGGGTGATGCACATGGGGGCTGACAATGATTAAAACTAATTTGAAAAGAACAAATCACTGGAAATCCGGTGATTGCAATCACGTATTTACATTACAGATCATTCATGACCACGCGTGGATTGGATGGGTGATGCACATGGGGGCTGACAATGATTAAAACTAATTTGAAAAGAACAAATCACTGGAAATCCGGTGATTGCAATCACGTATTTACATTAGAGATCATTCATTACCACGCGTGGATTGGATGGGTGATGCACATGGGGGCTGACGATGAGCAAAACTAATTTGAAAATAACAATTCACTGAAAATCCGGTGATTGCAATCACGTATTTACATTACAGATCATTCATTACCACGCGTGGATTGTGTGGGTTGATGGAGATGATGCATGCGGCTCATGATGATGATAAGGAACCACGTGGGTTCGGAGGCGTACATAAGGGCTGGGTCACAACCATCTTTAAACTCACTCTCACGCGTTCTCTCACACACTCTCTTACACACATTCTCTCGCATTCTCTTACTCCAAGGTTGGTGTGTGGTGATAATGCCAGCATCAATGGACATCCTACGCATTGCTGCCATCCTCTGCGTGGCGTATGCCGGTAAGGTTTAATTTACAATCTTGTCTCAGCCCCCCCACCTCCAAACGCATCGCTCTTTCTCCCTTATCGAACAGCAACAACTCTGCTGCCCTGTGTGTGCGTGTTTATGTAAGCGTGCGCTTGTGTAAGTTAGAAAGTAGTGGCTATATTTAGCCGTCTTGATGGTGATGACCGAGGGATTTCGTTGGGGGTGAGACTTGGATTGTTGCTGCCCCTGCAGTTGTTGTCAACCCGGGGTGCAGTGGGAGATGGAGCGATCGGAATCAACACAAATATAATCGCGGGTCAAAACTTTAAACAAAATAATGATTTGCTGGATCGCATGATCCGTGATTGCCCCGGTGCCTTCATCCAGCAGTGGATCAAGCACGGCCGATGGTTTGAATGCCGTGGTGCGCGCAGATGTTTTGTTTTTTCTTTCGAAAAATGAGCGCGGCGCAATGCTGGATTGATTTTAGGCGTGGATGTTGACTATGTTCTTAGAGTTGTTTTTCTAAAGGCTGTAAAAAATAAATGATCACGAACCGATGTGACCTAGGCCGTCTATTATAGGACACGACGCAATACTGTACGTACAGTGTCGATGTCTACAGTATATGTATAATTATCTGGCACAACCACATTGTTGCCTTGTGTAACATTGCATTTATATTTGATATAACATGCCACAGTCGACAATAGGCCTCTAGAACAACCTTTTAGCGTTGCTGTGTGCATTGTGTGGGCGAGGGGGGAGCGGTGGCGCAGTGGTTGACGCACTGTTATGAACCTGGGTGACAATGGATTCGTACACGGTTAACGTTAGTGGCGACTCTTACTTCAACCTGGGCCCCCCTCCCGCACTGACCAGCATGGTGAAGTATGGTCAAACGGCACCCAGCGTGTGGAGTGCCAATTCATCCAGCAGTGGATTTGCCAAAGGGATTGTGTGATTTATTAATGTTGCCGCATGCGGTGTGAATATTTCCACACCCCACAGTATATATGTGTACTACTGTTGGTTACTGTGACGGCTGTATTCACGTGAATGATGACTGCCGTTGTCAACCCAAGATGTGTGTACGACACGATTCCTAATCTGTATGCAGGACATATGTTTATAACCATTCATTTAAACCCACTTTTTTGTAAGGGTGACCTGGGATGGTAAAGAATCAAAATCTCGGGTTTGAAATCGCGGTGAAGTGACGTTTAACACATTCCTGCGGAGGGAGCTGGTAGGAACGTTGGGTTGCTCGGTCAATGGCCAGGGTCAACGGCGGCGTGGTGTATTCCGGAAATATGCCCGACTGAGGGCGGGCACAAGCCGGCGTGAGTAGGTTAAACGTTGTTGTACAAGGGCACCACGGGGTGACCAGCCTCTCCCCACCCTCCCCATCCCTGCACGACGGACACACTAATCCCATGTGGTGCTGGTAACCAGGAGGTTCCTACCAGTAGTTAAATGTCTAATTGTGCAGGAAATGTGGCCGTTGGCTACTATGGTGTATAAGATTACAAAGTTGTTGCTTGCTCCCGCATCTGCTGGCAGATTGGCCTCCAATAGAGGGAGCTCTCGAATCCCTATGTCTGTGTTTTTGGCCTACTCTTTCATGCTAGCAAAACTTTTTGGAAAAGCTTGTTCCCCTACCACACGCGATCTGCCGATTTGACTGGACATGGCGGCGGTGGTTAGAAAATGTACCCATTGCTTCAGCTGCCCCACTGGGAGATCGCATGCGTGACCTCAGGATTACAATTTCAAGTCCGCTAACTGTGTTTATAACACCAGCAGCTTGCAAGCCCTGCCCCACATTTACTTGGTATTGACCACTGCCAAGACGAATGGTGGCTGCATGATTGTCTACCCCCATCCCCTTGTGTGCTGGAGTGACCTCGGTAGTTGCTGATTAATGGCCCTTTTCGCTGTAATCCACTACAGCGCTTCTCAACCTTTTTTTTAATTCTATGGCACACGCTCCAGCTTTCTCCAATCTTTGTGGCATACTGAACTAAAGTTACTGTGCCCTCCAGCAGTGGAGGATTCATCAAGGCAGACGAGTGTGTGTACGCACCACCTAAAATGACACGCCGAATTGTTTCTATTTAATTATTAATTGAGATTTAATTCTGACCCAATCGGAAAGTACCGTGGTAGGCGCTGGGACTTTGCTGCGGGACACTGCACACCTGTTGTAAAGCGCTGATCTGCAGGTCCTACTAAACGGGAATTGCTCTTCGTGTGTGGTGTGCAGGGAGTTCCCTTGCCGTTCCCCCGTACGCAGCGGTGTGCAGTCATGGGCCAGATGCCTGGTGCCGTGACCTGGACACGGCGGTGCAGTGCGGCGCTGTCCGGATCTGCCTGCCTCTCTGGAAAGAGGTCTGTCACCTGCTTTACCCGGTGCCTTGTGAATAATTTCTTTTTGAAAAGGCGTTTTCATTTGCAGCTAAAGGAGTTTGAGAGGCTGTTTTCACCCTAGTGAAGTCTTCCCGCTTATGGCTACATTTCATAAGGCACTATCATCCATCCTTGGTCTAGGCCGATTTAGCCACGAGGTGGCTTCTGGTGATGTGGCGTGAAGATATTCTGGGGGGGGGGGGGGGACAAGTGCTCCTGTTTCCATTATTGGCTTTAGGATGTTTGTGGTCAGTTAGGCACTTTCAACTGTGCTTGGCGTTAGGACAAAGCCCAGTTGTGCCATTGGCTCAAGAGTTAAGTGTACACGTAATTTTCTAAAATTGAGTGCCGTTCTGATCTCACCAGCAGGCCTCTGGTTAAAATTGTTACTCTGCTTTTATAATAAACTTGGTTTCATCTTTTATCACGTCCATGCCAAGTGCATCTCAGTGCCGACGAACCACAGACAAGCGTGGTAAGCGGCGAGGTTGTACCAACAATTGCCAAAGCTATGCATTCCTCCATATTGTTTGTCGGTTGCATATATGTATTAACTCCTTTCGTACTTTATAGCCAACCATGCTAATCGCAGGTGAGTAAAATACATGAAGTATATTGTCATGTTCAAAAGCCTTTCCTTTACTATTCTCCTTTGACCCTGAACCAATGATGGACATTGTATATTCCTATGGTATTGGGATAGTTACTGCAATTCTGCTTTTTCCACAAGCCTCTATTCCCTTGCTCACCCCTGGAGAGATGATTAGCCGACTCGATGCCTGGTTTTGAACTTTAATGCGCGATGAATACTCTAACTCGCCACCTGCATGAACCCAAGACGAGGTTGAATAACAGCCTTGAGGGACCGAAATATGAATTTTCAGTGGGTTGAATTAAATTTATAAGTGAGGGAAGTTTATTGGTAACAACTCAGGCTTTCAAGCTTGCCAAACTTTTATCATTTAAGTGACGAGGCTTCAACCTAGAATCTGCCATATCAAGTAATACCCTGGTACTACATTTCCTTTATTGGGCCTGAGCTACCTTAATGTTTCTCTTCTGAGTTGGCTTCCTAAAAAATAAGTATTTGGGTCGCGCTACTGATTGTTCTACCTATAAATGTGCAAATTATTTTTTAAAAGTTAATAGTCTGCGTTTATTTTAATGCCCTTTCTAAGCTCTTCATTGTATGCCACAGCTGAAGATTCTGGAAATAAGTTTAGTTGTGATATTTGTCCACAGAATGGAATCGTGTGCGAGTTCTGTGAAAAGTTCATGGTTTCCCTCGACAACATTTTGAAAAACGGTGAAACTCAGGTTTGTGATCTCATCCACATGGAAAAAAATAACCACTTGTACTAAGACCATGAATTTCAGGAATATCGTTGGCAGCAACTGCTGGCAATGCATTCCCCATGAGTGCTGGCAACTGGGTGGATTGCAAAATTGAGAAATGTTATGTCTAGCCAATCTAAGCAGGTGTTAACGAATCAAGCAGGTTTTTTTTAACGAAGTATATATGCTGAACACTTTCTACGACCATAATTTGAATTGTTTTTTTCATGATCGAATGGGCCACATTAGTCACTAGTTCAGCGGTGGCCAACTGGCGTCTCCTGAGCCGCATGCGACTCTTTAATCCCCTACATGCGGCTCTATCAAGGGGCATAATGTAGAACATGCTATAACGGCACATAATGAATGTCTCGTGCTATGCTGAAAACAATCACTATATAAACTTGGCTCTTGGCAGACCTCATGGGTAATTTTGTCTCTTGGTCTGTTAAACGTTGGCTGCCCCTGCTCTAGTTGATTAAGGATGGAGTACATCCTCTTGCTTGTCACTAGTTCACGGTCAACTGGTCATTCAGTCCTTCCTACGTGCAATCCATTATTGCCAGTCGCTCGATCAATGCAATACGACTTGCCAGAAAAGAAATCTGAAGGTTTTTGCCAGCATCTGTCCAGACCCCACTCGTGCAAGTATCTGGGTGTTACTTTAAAAACTGCTCATTGGGTTCCTTGGTCTTCAAAGTCAAAAGCAGTCTGCACATGGCGCCCCAAGGGCACGTTAAGCAGAATCTAGCAAGTGGCAACCATGTACCGTCTTGACAGTTTGCTACACTTAAATAATGGCACTTGCAGTCAATTTATTGACTGATCTGTTGACCTTATGGAGGGGAAAAACTAAAATTTTTATCTAATGCCCTCCCAAGATTTCAAGCAGGTGTCAGTGCTGATTGGAAGCTGCCTACCCCGTTTAGTCTGCTGCCTCATTGCGTTTCCACTCCTTGTGGTTTGGAGTGACCAAGTTTGTAAGGAGTGGGTTGAGGCTTGTTTTCGGAGGTTTTCGGGGTTTGTGGAAATTGTACAGTTTCATTATCGGATGTTGCTGCAAAATGCACTTAATCAACTTCAACAGCTTTACGTAATGTCAATACTTTTCAAGGCCCTTTCAAATTACTTGCTTCAATGTGTTCATACGTTGTCTTGTAATGCATTGCTTATTTGATGGAATGGCCCTAATTCCTAAAATGTTGCACACGAGAGAATCTCGGATGAAACGATGTACTTTCTCTAGGTTGATGGTAAGGATTCCAAGTGGGTGGGGTGAGGGTTGAGCCAGGCAGGGAACACGTGGAAGGCAATACAGAACCACCTAGTAGGTTCTGGATGGAGGGGGGGAGGTGTCCAAAGGCGTAGCAGGGCCACGCTGAGGGGCATAAAGGGGGGTCCCGGGTCTGCATGGCTGTTTGCTGCGGCTTTGCATTGTGGGTCGGGCAGTGTGCCAACAGACCCAACCCCATATGTGTAGTTGCCCCATTGGGGGTTATAGAATACATGCTGTTGCCTCCTGAATCTTATCTCAAGTGACCCCACTGCACATACAAACGCCATCCTCTGCTTGTTTATATACCATAGTTTATTTAGTGACTTGCTTCCCATTCTATTTTGGACTCCTATTGTGTATTGTTTGATCCATCCCTACTGGACATCTGTGCAAAAAGAGCTTCATATCTCTTCCTCCTGGATTCTAAAAGATTGCAATTTCATAAAACTACAAACTCACCGCTTTCATGCATTTACTTCAATGTAACAATGGGCAACTATAGTGTTTTCAATTGTTTTTCCCATTGCCAGGTTGAGTTAATGACTGCATTTTATGTTCAGGCCAAGGTGAAGAACAGCTTGGACATGGTGTGCGATCTGTTGGTGTTTAACACTCTGCGCGCAGACTGCCACGAGGCTGTCGAAGAGTTCTTGCCCAAGGTGTTCTCTTATCTAGAGGGCCTCCTGGTAAGCATTGTTGCATATGTAGTGGTGGTATTGACGTGCGCCGACAGTGATGGATCACGGGGCGGCGCGGGGTGCGGGGTTGGGCACGCGTTGTGGGCGTGGTGTGGACGCGCGCGCCGGGAGTGACAGATGACGGGGCGGCGCGGCGTGGGTGGTGAGGCACGATGAGATGTGGGAAAAGAGGATCGTAGCCAGCGCCCGGCGATTGGTCGAATAAGTGGGTGCTCGCAGCGACGTCCGCAGGTGGGGCGAGAGCACTCGGGGAGAGTTACCCAGTTGAAGACCCGAAGACGGAGCTGAAGACCTAGTGCCCCGAGACCCCTAGTCCCGCCGTCCTTGTGGGGACCGGGGCCCTGTGTGGCTCGGAGGCGAGGCTGTGGGACCCGGGGTCCGACGCCCCCGTGGGTCGGGCTGGGGACCCACAGTCGAGACGGATACCCCGGGCAGGGAGTGTCCCGAGTAGCTCAGTGGCGTTAGTCGCCGAGTAGCTAAGTGGATGTTGGTCATCCGAGTAGCTCAGTGGGCGTTAGTTGCCGAGTAGCTAAGTGGGTGTTTGTCACCCGAGATACTAAGTGGGTGTTTGTCACCCGAGATAGCTAAGTGGGTGTTTGTCACCCGAGATACAAAGTAGGTGTTAGTCACCTGTAAACGAGTTTGATAAAATAAAGAGTGTTACCCGTGAAGTCGTCTCCCGCCGAGTTACTACATTACACATACAAGCTACACAAATGATGCAAACTGGGATTTCGATCGCCCCTTGGTGGGATACCACTGTTTGAATGATTAGCGCACAACTTATTCTGCTGCCTCAATTCGATCGTCGATTTCTTTGCACTAGTCTTTGGGTCTTTTGGTAAATCGTGGGATGGGTTGTAAAAACGCTGTTCACACCAAGCGGTCATCGGGTAGAGAAAGAGATTGGCCTCTAAAGGAAAACTGTTTATGAAAGTTTAAAAAATGGGTGGGGCACGAGCCCCACCCATTTTTCAAATACTCGGCAACAGCCAGTGCTGAAATGGAAACATTATAGCCAGTTATTACTTAATCGGGTTTATAACGTCCTTCCAGTGATTGCCGCGTTTGTACCCATCCTCTCGGTTGAAATTGTCTCTATAATATGGATGGCTTCATGAATGAATCTTTGATAGCCAGTGGGCTTGCAAAGTACCTTCATCTTAGAAATTTTCGTGTGAACCAACTGCATTAAAACAATGATCAGCCGTAGTATTGGTCCTACCACATTTCAGATCTGCCTTGTGCTCACGAACATGGTCAGACATGTCGCTTAGTTTCCCTAATCTAACTACTGCCGCAGACACTGCTTGGTTTGTCGACGCAGGGGTATTGCATGTCGGATTGCATCGCGAATTTTATGTACGGTGTTTAAATCGAACCTGGATCTTGCTTGCTCATGATTTTGGAAATATTCTCTGACCCCTGTTATGTATGGCAAGGTGATGGTTTTGATTGCGTCCTCGGATGGTTATTTCCCAACAGTTGGTGATCGGTTTATGGATTGTGTAGTCTGAATATCCATCTTGAGAGCTTGGTGTACGTGTTTTCAGTTCACTGGCTAGGTGATGATTGGAAATACATAACTCTAAGGTGTAGAGTTCTGGGAACATTTGTGAGTCGGGTTTAGGTAGGCATCCGTATGGGTGGCTTTCCTGTGGACAGTCCCGTTGAGCCATCTGGTCTCTTTTCAATAAAAACATCCAAGAATGGTACGTTGCCACCCTTTTCCACCTCCAAGGTGAATTTGATGGCTGAGTGTATGGCATTGTGGTTGAGGCATTGGTTTCGCGCTGGTCGGCCATGTGGCCAGATGCCAAACATGTCCTCTACATATCTTCCACAAGGACCGATGTACAGTGGATGGCGTCTGTCTTAAATTTTTCCATAAACATTGGCTACAACTGGATGGAGAACCCATTGGACTTCAACTTGTTTGCAGAATGTTCCATTCCAGGTCATGGGTGTGGTGTGAGGCAGTTTCACCCAGGGCTGGTACATTTATTGGACCAAATCTTCAATGATTGCAATGGTGTCGGGCACAGGAACTTTGGTAAACAAAGACTACATTGAATCTAACGTGCAAATCAGCTGGGGATGATGAGATGGCTCAATTGGTATCATTAATTAAGGACGAGTTAAGTAGTGGAGGTCTTACCAGTGTCGTAATTCAGACATTGCTCATCAAACTCGGTCAGCAGGTTTAATTTGCAGTACACTAACCGTTACACCAGCACACTATCCTGACATTACCATAAAAATTTGAAAGTTCCACAACTAGTTCATGGCTGCCAAGAGATGAAAAATCGCCCAATGCTCGTTTCAGCTTCTAGACACTTTCAGACTCCCATGTGAGCCATGAGCCACTTATATCTCCAACCACTTGCAGAATCAAAAGATTGAACTTGCTGTGAAGGCATGTGCAGTCCCAGCAACACGTGCATACAAGTAAATGCTGCGAGTGGTTAAGCTTGACGTGGCTGCTGTGTGGCATGTTCTCTGCTTACAGGCTGATCCCAAGAAAGTGTGCAGTGCCCTATGCCTATGTAGGTCAGATGGTGAACTGGCTCTGCAAGTTGCCCCAACCCCACAGCTCAAAGGGGTGAGAACAATTCAAACGCTTGTGGACACAATCCAGTGCTACTTTTCCTTAATTTGATACATGTAGCCCTGTAGTCGTTTATTGGTTCTTCAAATAAAATGCACCCGTGCTCTCGCAATGCATCCAGAGGGTTGAGCGCAATTCATTACCGTTAGAATGAGGCAAAATAATCTTAATTGCAGTTCTGACTTCATAATTACGACGGTTGATTGCGTAGCCAAAGTTGGTCAAACCTAATGTAACTAAATTCCTTTAATTTGAGAACTGGTGGTAAGATTATTAATCTCTCCTAATTTTTGACCTTTAACTCCTGGCTTGGATATAAGCTCGTCACCATCCAGTACGATGGGACTCTCTGGCCTTGCCAAATTTTCCAATATTCTAAATCATGTACAATGGTACGCCCCATTGCCTCCTGCCCCTGCAAAAAAATCCAAATTTGTTTTTCAAAACTATTGATGCACCTGCATCAATTCTATCCAGAACTTTGGATTTGTCTCGGACTAAGTAATTTATACTTGTCCCTTTCTATTACTTGATATGGGTGTAGACATTTCTGAGGAGAGTTGGCATACACAAGGTCGAGTCCAAAGCAACAGGTTTGCACGAACGCTTACCATGCGTGCCGCCACTAGAATGAGTCATTGGTGCGTGACGTCGCTCCACATGAATGCCATAACATTGGACCATTTGGTATGACAAATTGCTAATTCTGTATATATGCAGAAAGCGCAACCAAGCCAAATTGTCCCCAATTGCTAATTCTCATACTGAATTAACGGTTTTACTGTACTATGGATTAATTGCTTGCAAAGCAACACTGGGAAAAATAATTGCAGTGTTAATGCTTGGCACGGCATGCAGGCACGTGTGAAGGATGGCTTGCGTTCTGTGTCTTGGCAGCTGAACGTGACGTGCAAGCTGTGCCAGAATGTTGTGGCAGCAGTTCATGACACCTTGACTGATCCTGCCACGAAGGTAAAACTGGTCGATTGGGAATTTTTTTGAATTAACTGGGTGGCTCTGAGGCAGCTTAAAAGATGGGCTGGTGCATGTTTTTAGAAAATCGAGCTCTACAAAAATATTGTGGCATTAATCCAATTTGCAGCCTAGTGGCTGAGTAATTAAAGGATAGTGGATGAAGTCCAGTATTTCTTTTGCTATGAATTTATCTTCCCTCGGTTCTATTTTTGCACTAACCAGCGTGGTGGAATATGGTCAAAGCATGCATTTCCTGATGACTATTAGCTTGCTGCCAATTCTGCTGTGGAGAAAACCAGGGAAAATGGACTTGGCACACTGCCGAATTCTCTCTCGCAGAAGGAGATTTATGGAGACGTCGATGCTGTCTGCAACATGATGACCTTCCAGCCACTTGCAGATAAGTGCAAGCGCCTTGCCGACAAGTACCTGCCCATGCTCTTCAACTACCTCGACAAAAACCTGGTACTTATGGAATCTTCAGTGGCATATTAGGATTGCTACCTGTCATGCTTTTCCTTGGGCAACCCCTCCTTTTTGAGGTAGTTATCCTGGGACATTAAATCCCACATCTTGTTGCGTAATGTCTAACGCTGCTCATGACGCATTTATGTGAAGTTCCTCCCCTCTTCCATATCGTGATCCATGGCGTCCTGTCATTAGACACGCCCTGGTTCTTTGAACGGCAGAGGTAGCCCCAAGTGATCTCCACTTTTGTACTCTAACACACGTGGCTAATAAGATGGTGTGCGAGTGGAGGGGACTGCATTGTTCATGATGCATCTTCTAGAGACTTAGACTTTTTTATATCTTTGAAGACCTTTGGTTGCTTTTGATACTAACCGTCCAAATAAACGCGCGCTTTTGTGCATTTGCTCTGTCCATCCATAATAGAAGGGATGCTCGAACGCTCGTAAAGCGACCCAATAGAAACCCGCCTGAGGTATACGGTTGCTGCTAATAGGGCCCTGCCATATTAATAACCAGATGAATCTGGGAAACTGGCATGAACCACAATATACCAAGTTGTTTGGCCCCACCAAGCTACCTGTCGGCTGCCATACTGGGAATTAACTACTTCTGAAGATGATGCACATTGGTGAAAGCATTGCGTGTATCTTGATTAGTTTTGTTCTATCTTGCGTAGTTTTATCAATTTCAACTTGTTCTGCCGTGTAACCCAAGGTGAAATAATGTTCTTGCAGTACTCCCTACAGTTGGTACTCTGACAGGTGATCGAAAATGTCCAGAGGTACTACATACAGTAGGCCCTCGGTTAATGTTTTTAATCCGTTCCATGGAAACTACTGAAGCAACGTAACTATTCATCGAATTCACTTGCGCGTTGAACCATAGGAGCAGTTTCCATTGCCAACACGGGAAACATAATGTAAGCCAGTCGAGGTTGAAATGGGCATCGCTGATTGGCTGAGGCATGCTCTGCCCTCTTAAGCACTCTGATTGGCACCCACGTGCATAACGTAAACGTACGTTAATCAAAATGGTAATATTGGTCAAAACAATAGGGTCGTGTGGGAATTGTTACCTGACCTACTGCATTGAGTCGCTCCGATAAACCTTGCCCAACAATCTGTTCAGGTCAAATGATCCAAAGTGCTACTTTGTGTCGGGGAGAAAAAAAATCCTCGTGCTTGACTTGCACTCAAATGGAGTGGGCTTTACTAATGCAACACTCTGACCATTAGACCATCTAGAATTATTGCACTTAATTTTTCTAATTGCAGCACCTGAAAGAGTATGCAATGCATCCCCAAGTGTAGCCACTGGTTCTACTTGTGTATTTATTCTTCGTTTTTACGCAATTTGCCCCTTTGTTGGAATCTTGATCTGCTTTTTGCACTGGCTGTCGCATGCATTGCCCTCGAATGGACATGCTGACGAGATGAAGGCTACGAACCACTGTGGAGCTCGGTTCTGTTCTTGCAAAATCCTGGATTAAACTTAGGTGGTATCTTAATTTTCACTGGTAACTGAAACCTCTGCCTTGTTTAATTTTAAATAAATGAAGCTTTTAACCACCTAATGCTATTAATCTCAGCTGTGAAGGTTACGTTTGCCTTTCCAATACACATCCTAGGCAAAGGATGCCTAGGTAGGGACTTATTTCAACAATTGAGTTATGCATAATTAATTTCACATTCGGTCTGTCCCACACTTGTGGTGAGGAAATGATTGTGCAAAGTTGCTGTGACCTGCGGTTGAGAATCAAACCATTGAAGCAATGCAAGCCGACTCGGCACTCCTGTATCCCGAGATAAGGCATGCCTTTGGCTTTTTTGCCATTAGTTTCATTGCAAGTACCATGTTTGGGATGTGTGTTTTGCCATTTTCTGTGCGATCCAGGTGCCTGATAAAGTCTGCAAGGCGTTGAGGTGGTGCCCTTCAAACCAAGGGGTACAACGTGATTTTTTTTTTGTTTTCGCCACCTTCCAACGCGCTGCGACTTTGTTCCAAATCTACAAAGCGGTTCCAAAGACTTGAGTGCACAGGTTGAAACGTGTAAAATGCTGATCTAAATACAGCTATCATATTGAGCAAAATAAGTGTCGGCTATGAAATGACACGAACTAAATTGGCTGTTTGTGGTTTATTTTCAGATTGGGTTTGATTGCAACGAGATGCCCTCCTGCCAAGACTCTGGTACTGAGACTGTAGAGTTGTTTTTTTATTGACATGTAATCTTGTTACTTTATCCTGTAGCCATTGATGGTGCTTGGCACACTGCTTTAATATTCCAGGCAACTACAGTTTTATTCTTCACACCACCCCACTGGCAGCAAATAGCTTTATCAACATGGCCTTGGCTTTCTCTTGCTTTTGAGGGTGCCATGGTGGTTAACTACCTCGCCTGGTATACAAGAGGTCGTGGGTTCAATCCTGACGCCCGTGTTTGGGGTTTGCATGTTCTCCCCATGGTCACGTGGATTTCTCCTGGGTCCGCTGGGGTTTCCCCTCCGCATTTTAGAATCGACATGCGTTTTCAAGTATTTGGCTGCTGTAAGTTTCCGTGGTGATAAGCCGCTTCGTTAAATCAGCTGACCAAGTTGCTTATGAAATAGAGCCATATAGGTCGGTGGCCTCTACTGGTAAAATAAAGTATAGTTATAGTTAACGTTCCCTAAATCAAGTAGGCAATCTATTGGCTTCTACCTCACCAAATGAGACTGGCACTGCCTCCACCACCCTTCGTGGTCGGTGTGCACTAACAGCACGTCCCCAAGGTAATACAACAAGGTTCAGTGTAGTGTGTTTTTTACTTCAAATTTAATACTTCTAGGTCTGTCCCCAACGGTCGTCGGCAAGCATGTGACATTACATTTAGCACCCACGGCATGTAGCCTCCAAGAACACCAAGCTAAGAAGCCTTACCATCTCCTTGTTTGTGTTCATGTTAATGAACACAAACCATTTGCCTTGGCAGATGACCCCATGTGCCATGCGTGTCGTGCACTGGAGAAAGCCCTGAGCCTCTCGCTCCTGAATCTGGTCTTCCCAGCCCAGGAGAACCTCGTCTTGGCTGACTGGACCCCAATGGACTCGCTGCAGAAGGTGATAATATTTGCATTTCCAAATCTTTCATGCATTCGGTATTAGCACCGTTCTTTATTGAGCAAGGCTATCGCGAAGGCGTTTCAGATTTAGTTTGCAGTTTTTGCAATAAGGCACAAAGTTGCTATGTAGTTTACTCTTCATTTGTGAGCAACTTTGGAGCCTGTGGTGCCTTTTTATGCATGGTTTTATTCTTTGCCTAACATCGTGGGATCTCGCAGCCCATTTGTTAATCCGCAGCTGGATGAAGATATTTGACCAGACTTCACTGTTGGTCAGTGCGGCTTTGAAGGTGGTGGGGCAAGGATTGCATGTTGCGCTTGGGTGTGCCCTCTCACCCACAATATAGCCCTACAGCCTAAAACAAACACTTTTGCACAGTATTTGCCCTCCCAAGCAATATCCAGGCTCCATAAGCTTGGATTCTGAGATGGGTGCTGACTTGGTAGTTTACCTGTTTGTGTACAAATGTGGATTTAATTAATTGAAATCTCCTGTGCAGGAATACTCTCTTGTGGATCTGGTGAGCCAGATGGCTATGGTGCTGCCCTTGCATTGCCTGCAGGGGCCCTCCTACTGGTGTCAGTCCACAGACACCGCCAACATCTGCAATGTAAGTGGTGCTGTTTATGCGAGTGTTGATAAGGCTGGTACTTTAAATGCTTGGCTTTTGCTGTTCACTTGTCAGAGGCCAGAATTTGTTCGCTCTTGGATGAACGCAGTCCCCAACCAATCCAGTCTTATCAGTTGCCTTTTCGCTCCAGTTCTGGCAGTTGATGCCCTCATGGGCCCATTGCCTCTTTGCCGCTGATCCATTGCGCGACTTGATGACCAGCCATAATCCCGTGTGAGGCATGTGTCCTGCTCAAGTGCACTTGCTTTACCAGTGAATGTGTCCAACTTGCACACATTCTAACCAATGTGTTCCTCCCCTGTTGCCATGTTGGCGTTTTTCAGGTTTTGTTTAAGTTTCATTGCCAACGTAAGCTAATATACACTAATTAGATGTTTCTATTTTATCTGATATCTTTATTTTAATTTTATTGAATTCGATTCCTGTCTTAGGAACGTGGAATTTCCACCGCTGGCTGGGGGGGGTTGCATTCTGACCTGTACACTGTAGTTCACGTGACATTGGAGCCACTTTGTTTATGACTGTCATGCATTTCGTTATTTCTGTCTTTCCACAGGCCATGGAGCACTGCACAGAGAAGGTGTGGGGATCCAAGTAAACGAAAGGGCCACACAGCTTACCCCCCTCACCCCCTCCACTTATCCCTGAATATCTTTGTCCTGGTGTGACCTAAATGTCTGCCGTTAAAAACCGATCACTTTTTCAAATATATCTAATTAATATTCCATTATGGCTTTTGAACGGTCGAATGTGCATTTAAATATTGTGACCACCATGGTGGTTTGATACGGTAGTTGCCGACCCCCCCCCCCCCTCTCGCTTCATCACGAACTGCATCTTGTTGTGCAGTACATCCAAAACTACAAGAATCCCCACCCCAGCTATAAGATGCCGCCATTACACGTCCTTTCGCATATTTGTTGCTCATTGGGGAACATCGATTGTAACGTTTTGCATAGGCTTTTTTTTAAATGGTAGAATAATTGTCCACTATCTAGGAACACGCGTAGTAAACTTATTTTTGCGATGTAATGCTGCACTGCACATTTGTTCTGTAATATCACTGAAAATCCCTCCACCCCCATGATTGGCCTGGGGTCTGCCAGTCCGCCATTTTTGTATGGGTGTTGTGCGTGTGAGGTTATAAATTGAAAAGTATTAAAGGGCTTGGAAAGGTGAGTGGTAAATGATGGTACCTCTGCCTAGAAATGGGAAAAGTATTTGAATTGGACATTTCACAATATTTTGAAATGAGGTAAAATCGCTTTTGCCAGCGTTCATGGCCGACCCATGACCTTAGAACTATTCTAGTTGATGCAGGAAAATGTCTTACCTCCTGCTCCCTGCCCCTCCCCACCTGCTTGGAGGTAAAGGGAATCTAGGTAAGAGGCCTTGCCCAGCGCATGACCCATCCGCCATCTCGACCTCGGTGATTTGGTTTTTTGATGCGAGGGGTGGGAACTATAGCACGTGGTACCTGCACTGTTGGATCGGTCTCCAAGGAGGACCGTTGTCCTGTGTTCCCCTTTTTTTCTCGGGGCTGTCGTGTGTTTTAGGTCTGCGAAATACGGTTTAAAAGCAGGCCTGATTTGGACCCAGCTTCATTAGCTGTTGTGGCAATCTTGTGGCTGGCTTGGACGGTGACTATTACTAAAAGTTGATGGCAGATGGGTTGTGGAAGGAGGGTCCTACCTAGCTAGGAAAGTTTGCTTTTTTAACGTTACAAAAGTCGGTGTGGGTTTGAGTTGGAGACTGCTAATACAAACTGCGCGTAACACAAGTACTAAAGCTCTGGGTTTTTTTGCTTTAGTTTTGAAATGTAATTGCCACATCCTACGTTATTTTTTCCTATCTGGCAATCTGATTTGGACTGTGTGGGTGGTTATATGGTTTTTTTGTTTCCATAAACATAAATATAAAGTTTCCGTTTCAAGCCTCTTTGCTTAATGTGTTTCTCTCGCATGATGCAGTGAAACCACGCGCCAGTTGCCTGCCAAGTACAATGCCCCACGTCTGACCGCATAGCCGAAATGAGAATTGAAACTGCATAGCGCTTTGAAGTAGGATAGCCACATGAAAGCGAATCTCGGGAAACCTGTTCTTTAAAAGAAGTTCGATTTAACAAACATCTAATTTTCAGATTCAAGCCTCAACCTTTTGAAAATTGCTAGTCATTTGCTTAAATTATTTCAAGGTGCGTGATGACCTCCAAGCTGGCGTGTCGTGCACAACACGTTAGACTGTCTTGGAATTCCAGGAGCTCTCGACGCGTATAGGCAAAGGGGGCCCAGGCAAAATTTTGGGTCCAAATTGGTTGCCCGCATAAGATTGCACAAAGCGAACCCCAGAAACCTTATGCTTAAAGAGTTCATTGGCAAGTTTCAAGAATCGTGACCCTTCAATTGCAGTCCATTTGCTTGACAAATCCTTTTTAAAAAATTCCCCAGTAGCACGAGTAGTCCGTCTTAAACGGCTATGAAACCTGCATTGTCATTACATTGTTAAAGATTCATAATAAAAATGTTTCTGTTTTAAAAGTTGGAGTCTATTGTGTTTTTATTAGCCATTGCAATTAAAATGTTAGTGACCAGTGCTGGTGTGGACGAGGTTAAATTGCCGATCCCAGACATTCTGCTACAGTGTTGCACCGAGGTTGATTAGCTGCTGTAGGTGGATTGGCTCATGGTTCAAACAACATTGGGGTGGCTGAGAATTGGGAGTAAATCGAGAGCTATAGAATTTGATAATTTGGAATGCAAATTTGGTAATACTGAATGCACAGTACCAGGTAATTACGTAGATTGCAAGACCACGTGGTGCTGGCTCTGAAGCCTTCATCATTTTGACGTGGCATTTAATGCATCCACTTTCAGTTTATCGTGCGTTGTAGAACTATTGCTGTCAGGCCAGACACTTTTTCAATGAGCTGTATCCTCGTGCAAACCGTTGACGGCATGTCCCCCACCGCATGCGCTTTCCTGCCGATTTGCGTTTGTCGGTTTATTGAACCGATGACAAATCTGACACGAAATGTTATTCCACAGCAGTCCTCTGGTATAACAAACGGCGCCTTTTATATTTTTTAGACTTTTTTTTTAGCATGGCCGCATGTGCAAAATAAACACCAACTAGTTTAGCAATCGGAAATATACGCTCCATTAAATGGTATTTATGGGAACAGGCTTAACATTGTTTTTGCTGCAGTAAACCTTTCATTAATTTGCTCAAACTTAAATTGCACAGGTTTACAAGCATTCTTGTGCTGCCCCAGCCCAAAAGGCAAGGGATGAACCGTGACAATTCAAACTTGTTGCCTGTAAGGTCTGGGAATAGCATAGAGTACCTGCAAGACGCTGCTGCACCAATATTGCTGCTGTGGTGAGTTGACGTTTCTGTAATTGGTGCTAGAATCCTGTGGTGCTCGTGTCGAATTACTCGCCATCACGACCTGGACGTTAAGAAAACTTTTTTTTTTAAACCCGAGCATAGGAGATCACCGGGCTTGCTTGGGTTGGAGATATTTTGAGCTAGAATCCAGACACTGCTGTGATTTAAACCGTTGTCAAGTATAGTGCTGCCCCCTAGTGTCGACCAGATGTTTATTTAAAGGTACAGTATCTCGACGAGTGTATACACTTGTTGATGTTCTCTTCGTGCGAAAAGTAAAACTAGAAAATGTTTCCATCGCATCCATCTCCAAAAAAAACTCAAATTTTTTACACCCATCAGTCGTGTACGGACTTCTGTGAGTGCGTACTTTCAGCGGCACTTTCAAGAGAAGCGAACTGGAGCGGGTTTGACGCCATCTCATCGGCAGCCAGGCTTATTTGTACCAATGCTGGTTAATGGGCAATATTGCAGAAGTCCTTCCATTGAGGTCCCAGTTGGATGGAAAATTATATAATATACAGGAAAACCTTGGATTGCGAGCATAATTCGTTCCGGAAACGTTTTTTTGTAATCCAACGCACTCGTATATCAGTTGTGATCACGTGGTGCTCAGCAGACAAAGCGTATACGTACTACTCGTATTGCAAGACATCGCTCGTTTATAAAATTAATATTTAAAGATTTTGCTCTCCTTGCAAAACACTCGCAGACCAAGTTACTCGCAATCCAAGGTTATACTGCGTAACTAATTAAATGTGTATTATCATTACACGGCACCAGTTGTACAATTGGGAGGCAGAGGAGCAAAGGCAGGCTAATTTGAACGAATTAATTCTGGTAAACTGCAAATGGAGATAACCACTGACCTGTATTTGAGGATTCGTGAGTTAAGAATTCTAATAAGTGCCACCAAGTCGGATAACAAGGTGACCAAAAGCGCATTCGTAACATTATTTCGTTTCAAATCTATATTTACAGTAGTTAAATTAATCAAACTTTCACGACCAATATTACGATCCATGATTTTTTTTGGGGGGGGGTTAGATCGTGTAGGTATAATGTCAATTAAACCAATGTACCCTCCACCACCCTACACAGCCAAACAAATCAAGTTGTCACGTGGCCAAATGTGCCACTTGATTTTGGTTTTCAGCAAATTTCCAGTTAAGCGTCGTACGTGATTGTAAACAAATTTCCTTTTCAATATAACCGGTTTTCTTAAAAAAACAAATCAATTGTGGGCACATTTTCCCACGTGACAACTTCATTTGTTTTGGCTCTGTCAGGTGGTGCATTAAACCTGCAATATTTAGTCCAAATAAAATAATTTAGAAACCAAAACATTGTTCTTGGGTGCTCCAAAATCAGGCCAACAATTCACAGGGTTTTGTTTAAAAAAAAAAATGCGGCGTTATTACGCGTCTAAGTGCCACCGATGTCTGCTTTAATAAGCGTGAGCTTGAGCAAACGTCAGGGACTTAGGATACACAGAGCCCAGAGAGGGAGGTTTGTATTTTGCAGTCTACACACGGCTTCCTCTGTGATCACTTTGAGTGCGGGAAGTGAGTGACGACGCATCGTTCTCTAGCCACATGGAAGTCCATGGAGATTCGTGTTTAAAGTGAACGAGTAGAGAGAACCCGTTGCTCTGCAATAGAAAATAAGACGCTGCTATACACTCTTATATAAGCGCACAACTATCTGTGATCTAAGTTGTCTTGTGGTTGTTGTTGTTGTTTGACTTGCATCCCACTGGGATATTTGCACAGCGTTGGTGTACGGTGCTTTTTTTCTGGAAGACTTTGCAGTTTTTTCCTGGATTTTTCTGTTTGCGCATAGTCACTTTAAGATGTTTTCTTGTTCATGTTTTTGTTTGTTGCGGTTGCACCCGATTCAAGAGCCGAATGGCTCACAGGGCTATACCAAATTAATGAAACTGAAAACTTTGTGATGAACGCTGCACTTCTCGTCGTTGTCATGCAGGGGGCGATGCAAACCTACGCGCCCCCTGCATGAACGACGGAGGCGCAGGGACAGACGTTCGATCACGTTGGAATCGATCTACAGACGACGGTCTTCTCGCACGGCCAGCAGCTCTGTGTAGCCTCATCTCGATCCCGCAATCCCAAACAGGTAAAAGTCCGCATCGAACCGAACCCCCAGCAAGGCCATCTACTTAACGACGAGAGAAAATTCACACGAAATGTCCTTTTCAATGAAGTCTTCCAGATGTAAAATGATATAAGCTTTTAATGAAGAAATACAATCGTCGAATTCAAAACATAATACAATTCAAATATGTTTCATTTTAAAACTTCAAAACGGAGCATCGGGTGCTTGCGTGAATGCTTCGTTCGTGTGCAATCTTTGTGTGACTTTCCTGGCCAAGTTGTGTTATATTAAGTTCAAATAGCCGATCAGACTGCTGTGTTAAAACGTCCTTAATAAACCTTATAAATCAATGTTATGCTAATGTACGATTTTATTATAGCTGCGATACAATCTATTCAGATGTCCAACTTCATCTTAAACTTGACTCTGTGAGTGTCCGATCTTTTATTTAAACTCCATGAAGTTCGTGCATACAAGACCATATATGTTGATGTCCGATTTGATCAGAGCTGCGATTCAATCCATTCAGATGGCCTATTTCCATCTTAAACTTGACTCTGTGTCAAAGTTTGTATCAAACTTCATCCAGTGAGTGCAAACAATAACAAACACTCATAGGGAGGTGGCAGCAGCACCTCGAATAGCGCCACCACACACCCCAGAGAAACAAACAAATATCCCCCGTATAGCCTTAACAGACTGGTGGGGCAAGTGCTGTTTATTAGCGAGCACCTACGAAGGGCGGCACAGCACACGAGGGGATGGGTGGCCACGAACAACCACGTCCGGCCGCCTTTGTCTCCCTCGTGGCGATGTTTACACACCGCACCAGGTGCTCATTTGAGGCTGAGTCGACCTAGGGGAGGCCCAGGACCGGTTCAGATAATTATCGTCACCGGTGTTGGCCGTGAGCGGGAATTGAACCCGGCTCGCCAGGTTTGTAGCTAACCGCTGCACCACCGCTGCCCCCAACACGCACGAGACGTCAAGTCAGAACTTCACTCGCGACGTAATGCCGACACGCGCGCACAGTCCACCGACTGCTCCATGTCTGCACAGCACATCCGCTGCGCGGCACTCAAGCAGTTTTGCTCTCTTGCTCTTTTGCACCGTACGTAGCCAACCGTGCTAATCGGAGGTTGCGGAGCAAGGACAACAACAACAACAACAAACAGACTAAACACAACAAGCAGTTCTAAAAGAAATGCGTTTTCAATCTAGATGATGACTTAAAAGTGCATAGCTCCAAGGCAGTGCCGGATTATCTTCGTAGCAACAGTAGCTACATATGCTACGGGCCCCGCACTTTCAAGGGCCCCGCGCTAAATGCTTTCAAACTACAAATTCCGGTTCAGTGATTCTGCACTTGCTCTATTACTATAGTACTATACCGCCTTCACCTTGTATGAACGACTGGGTGTTGAAGGTTAGCGATTTGTCTTATTATCTGGCTGTATAGCAAATAGAAAAATACCATTACTTTACTAGGCAAGTAAACATTTTTTTTTATGTTTTAGTTTTTTTTATTTAGGGTCCTTTTATAACATATGCTACAGGCCCCGCACTAGCTTAATCCGACACTGCTCCCAGTGACTTCCTAATATCGGAAGGGAAGAGCGTTCTAGACGGCCGCAGAAACGCATCTGAAAGTGCGCGACGAGGTGACCAAAGTCTTTGTTCGATCGCTTAGGGGCCATCCATTGAGTAGGTGCGCAATAATCTGTCAAAACGTGACCCCTTCCCCCCTCCCTGTACGCACGCGGACTTTTTACACCCCCCCCCCCTCACCTGCGTATGATTGACGCACCCCCCCCCCCCCCCCGAATCCTATAGAACGGACGATATTTAATCCACGCAGAAACGATAACGGATTAATAATATTAACGTGTTTAAGCGAACAGATAGTCCACCACCGGACTACTAACTAATTTGAAGGCCAATGTAAACAAATTATTATTGAGGCTTCAAACGACCCCCCCCCCCCCATACGCAAGCGTACGCATGTGTGTTACTAAATGGATGGCCCCTTAGCCAAAAGCCGCTGCTGCTGCTTGCGAGGATAGCCGAAGTTCGCGCGATGAGTCATGCTCCTTGCCGAGATGAGCGCGGTGGTGTGGTTCATTTGTGCGGCGAGCGCTCTGCGTGTAGCAAAGAGTGCGGCCTCGCGTGCAACTCAGCAGGCACTGGACGGACGGGCACGGTGGGATCTCGCAGTGCCCATCGTGAGACGTGCCAAAGAATTGTGTACACCCCTCGTAAGGGTTTATTTTTTTGTAAGTCTCGATCACGTAAATAGAGAAGTGTGTCGTTAAACCCGCCACCACCCGACACGGCCAATTAGTTAAAAAAATTGCCACGTAAAGAGAACGTGGCAATTCGTGACTAGTTCAGCAGACGGGTGTGTTGGAGAGTAAACCCACAACATTTACAATTCGAGTACGACGTTTCGCTAGTGATTACAACCGGCATCATCAGGCGATAGCAACATTAGTTAATCATTCCTCCTGTTTCGGTCTTAAATTGAAGGAGTAAAGGTGATGTCATCTCTGAAAGACCCAGGCTGATGATGCCATTGGTGCATTAGAGGCGGGGAGAAGGCTAGGGGAGTGAGGCATTCATCCAGCAGTGGAGAGACCCTGGCTGATGGTGCATTAGAGGCGGGGGAGGCTGGAGGAGTGAGGCATTCATCCAGCAATGGATTCATATAAAACGATGTATAAGTTCTGGAGAGCGACGTAGTGAACCGTTACCCCGCCAATTGTTTTGGATCCACTCACAGAATCGGGTTTAAGATTTTAAAAAGACGGACATCAGAATCCAATGTTCTTTATTGACATATCAAAACGGCCACAATAATATTATGTAATAAACAAACAACAACAACAACAACTACCGGGCTAATCGCTGCGGGGATTCATGGGCTGGAGAAGAGATGGAGTGATGTGGTTACAGGAGGATGTGGAGTTGAGTGGACTTGCCCACGACTGGTACCAGCGGTGTCAAGATCGGCCTCTGTGGAGGAGGAGGAGGCTCGTGAAGGACGCCGCTGCTGAGCAGTTGGAGGCAGTCGCCCTCCAGCAACAACAACAGAAAGTAGAGGAGCGACGCTCACAACAACGAGCGAAGCGCCGGGCGGATAAAATACAGCTGGATGCATCTACCGGTTATCTCAGTCAGCCAACCCATGGCCCCTGCTGGGTCTGTGCCGAGACCTCCTGCCAGCAGCGAGCCTTCGACACTTCACGGGGCCTCAAAGTGCACCTGGCCTGGCACAGGCGCGGCGGTGGCGGGTATTAGTATTTGATTCATTGGCAATCGATCCGTTGACCGAGTGGTCGCGTGACCACCACGTGGATCGATAGCTGCTGTCCTCTGTCGTTGTACCCACAGCGCCGTCTGCTGGACGTCGGGGTTGAGGGTGGCAGCTCCCAGCACGCCCGCCCGCCAACCGCGTGGGCTCAGGCCCGCGTCGTCCAAACCACGACCGGTGAACCGGTAACCGTTTGCGAACACCGAAAAGTCAGGAAGCGGGGTTGGTGGTAACAACGGGGATTGCGAACGATCGATCGGCACGGCGGCCGAAGAGTCCCAGTGGCGACTCGTGACATTTCCGCTCGGCCGGGAGTTGTTGCGAGTGACCTCTGAAAAGATGGGTGTTGTCACGAGGAGAACCCTCGTCAATGCCATTGGCCTTCCCGTGCAAGTGATGGCACAGTCTCGTCGGCCAACGGGAGGCATTTAGAAACAATGCGAAACAAAACAACAAACCGCACTTTAAATTATGTCCCCGTGACCCTCAAAAGTCCACACTCCACACTTCCAAAAAGCCTATTAAAGAACAATGAACAAGCAGCTGAGACGACTCAACAAATTAGCCAAGGCAACCAAGACACCGCATACTGCACATACCGTCGTGCACCCACCTACACACAACACAATGTTGATCTGTGTTCACTGGCGACACTAAAACAATGTACACAGGCGCTGCTATTTACGTCGCATTTCGTGAGAGCTTGTTTGTGTGTGTGGTCACTGTGTGTCTCACTGTTATCTTTGGCAAGTGTAACATCACGTTGTTGACTCCTAGAGCGTGTAGGCTCTGTGACCTGCTATATATTTGCACAGTGCGACCTCGCGTAGAGACACTGCCGTCTCATTACAGCCACGGACGACTTTTTCGCCACCCTGAATGGGTCTCAAGCGGCGTGGCCACAATGCTAGAAGCTGCTCATCGCAGTGAGTGAAGGGAAATCTCTCACTGGGACGCTTTCACAGCCGCCCCGTGACCTCCCCGAGGCACAAAGCAGACTGTGGCGTTGCGGCGGTTTCTGATATGAACAACTTAAACACAACAAAACAATTTATAGAAAAGTATTTTGTTATTAGAAAAATAATTTCTCATCTCCAGCTGCTTGGTGGGGCGGTGCCCCACCGCCCCCTAGTGGACGAACCGCGCCTGGGCGTAAGTCACCGCGTGGCACAAGCAGAGACTCCTCTACTTACGAACGTTCTACTTGCAAACTTTCAGAGATACGAACAAACCTGTCCGTTTGTCCAAGTTGCCTGTTCGGACCGAGAGTCGTAAGTTCAACCGCCGCGCAATCGATGGCGGCGGTGACATCTACAGAGCGTGAAGAACCAGTGGCATCTGCAGAACGTAAAGAACCAATGGCATCTACATCTACAGAACGTGAAGAACCAGTGGCATCTACATCTGCAGAACGTGAAGAACCAGTGGCATTTACATCTACAGAACGTGAAGAACCAGTGGCATCTACATCTGCAGAACGTGAAGAACCAGTGGCATCTACATCTGCAGAACGTCAAGCACCAGTGGCATCTACATCTACAGAACGTGAAGAACCAGTGGCATCTACATCTGCAGAACGTGAAGAACCAGTGGCATCTACATCTGCAGAACGCGAAGAACCAGTGGCATTTACATCTACAGAACGTGAAGAACCAGTGGCATCTACATCTACAGAACGTAAAAAACCAGTGGCATCTACATTTACAGGAGATTATACAACTTTTAAAGACACTCCCCGTGTTTAGTGTACACGCCGTACTACACGTTTGGAATCGACAGGAGTAAAGTTGGACTTATGAACAAATCGACTTACGAACAGACCTCTGGAACGAGACTCTCGTCAGTAGAGGAGTCGCTGATAATTTCCCATCACTGCTGGTGGAAGAGCCTCCACAAGAGGGAACTCTCGAGGAAACTTGGTCTACTCTTCCATGCTTAGTCGTCTTGCAAGAGGTGGGCGTAACCCACACCAGTACCCCCACCACACGCGACCGGCCAATTGAGTGTGGATGGAGGCGGTTGGAGGGGATTCAAGAAACTTTCTCCATCGTTTCAACTTGCCACAGGTCCAGTGCGCTGCCCATTGCACCATTGTGGCAGCTTCCTTCGTTTGTCAGTTCAAAAGGTCATCACGTGACGTTAATTCCTCTGGACATTTCTGTGCGTGCATAAAACCGGTAACCGTTTTTTTTTTACCTGTTTATTTGCATGCGGTTAGAGATAACGGGAAAAAACAACAACATCTTAACAACCCGAGTTTAAACGCACTGCGCCATTGATGAGCCATAGCCCGGCTCTATATGAGATGATAATTCACTTAAATGGGGCACTGTCAGCCAAGTCCATCGCAAATGAGAATGAATGAACCTCCTCCACGCGCTATCGCGCGGCCCATTAAAAGGACGATCCATACCACGGGGCGCGCTGGGACGGCACAAGCCTCTGACAGAAACTTGGACTCACCGCGCCTTCAGCTGCTGCTGCTTCAATGAGCCCACGCGAACGGCACTCGGTCATTCAAAGACGAAGATTTCCCCCGTACATCGTGTTGATGGCAAATGCCGTTAGCGAGCAGCAGCTACGGAGGCCGGAACGGCACACGAGGGGGTGGTTTTCTCCCGTGTGCTGGATGTTTACACGCCGCACCAGGTACTCGGTTTAGGCTGAGTGGACCTAGGGGAGGTCCAGGACTGGTTAAGATAACTGTCGCCGGTGTTGGGCGTGAGTGGGAATCGAACTCGGGTCGCCGGCTTTGTAGCTCAATGCGCTAACCACTGCGCCACCGCTACTACCCACGTGTGCCTCCACACGTGCAAGCATACAGACACCTACATACAGACACCTACATACAGACACCTACACAACGACATCATGATCATCACTCCACTGCTGGATGAAGGCCTCCCCCACAGCGTCGCCATGCCCTCTACGATCCGGCGACGTCACAATCCCTGTGCACGTGATCCGATCTCGTCGCTCCATCTCCGCGCCTGCACGCGCGGCAGTCTAATTCGATTGGCTGCGTCGGGTGGCGGAGGGTCTTGACGACACATTTGGCCAGATCATTGCTTCGCGGCCGAACCCAAAACGACAGTAATGAATCATAAACTCTGCAGTACATATTTTGAAAATGTTGCCTTTACAGCACACGCTAACCAACAACAGCTACCGGGGCTTGTGATGGAGAGGAGGTGGCTCGCTCCTTCGATGACCCACCGCCGGTCTCTGTTCTCAATTCGCGCCGAGAGGCAGTGTCAGGACGAGCCCTCGTCGATGAAGCCTGGCAGCGCGCGAGCCATCAATTATTGATGATCCTAAAGGTCGGGGAGCTGGGGTAACGATGGTGCCACGGCGCGGTGTGGCGTTTGAGCCGCGTTGGGCTCCGTCGTGCGTGAGATAAGTCGGTGGTGCGCTGAAGGAGGAAGAGCAAAACGTCTCGGCTGTCGCCTCCCTACCACCTGATGGAAGAAGGAGAGTTGCAACGCGGAGATTTGCTTTTGTTTTGGAAAAATGTGAATCTTTGACAAGATTTCACACGAGGAAGTCAAACCACTTGCTGTACTGGTCCGACGAGATGGCATCGCGGGAGCGCGTTCGCCGCTTGTTGCTAATGTCCCCGGTTAGAATCCAGCAGGCCGTCCTGGTTAACACTGCAGGCAGACCGCCTTGGTTAACACCGCGGGTGAATTAACCTTAAATGCCACGCGCCCTCTGCTTCGCAGTGGACGTTGAATGTTCCGTGACGTCTTTCGAAACGAGTCGGCCACTGTGTGCCGGCATCATCATCCACATTCTAAAAGTTACACCGCAGATTACGCAATTGGGATCACGCAGCCGTAGCAGCAGCAGTAGCAGCAGCGATTCGTTGATCCCTACTGTCAGCCCAATTGACTTTTAGCAAAACAGTATAAATACCAAGATTATAACAACAATTATTACCACGACATAAGTGACGAGCGTTATTCTGACCTACGCACGCAGAACACTGCGAACCCGAGTTCGAGTCCTGGTCACGGCCGTTGAACTGACAGAGGCGAGTGGTGGATCGGGCGTCATAATACATTTAGCTGGTGGCTCTGTTGTACGTAGCCTGCGATCCAGCACTGCGGAGGCAGGGAGGTTGGTGGATCACCGCACAACACCCCGCGCCGTTCGAATAACCGTCGGGGCGCGGTGTTCGACGCCATACACACCGCACGCAAGTGATAACCAGGGCGGTCCGCTGGGGGTTCGAACCGTGACCCTCTGCAGTAAGCGGCGAATACCGCAGAGATTCCCATCTGCGGCTGGGGCCCCCTGTTATCGCGGCGGCGGCGAAGGCGGCAGGGTCCGCGTTGCTGCCCAGAAACAACAACAAAAACAGCGGCGGGGAGCAGGAAATGAGATGCTGCGATATTCGGCGGCCGCAATAAAGCATCGCGGAGATAAGGTTTACGATGATGCGCCCGCGGACAGAGGACGGCTGAACTCGTTACAACGCGGCCGGCAGCCGAAACAAATCAATCTAAAACGGGATGATATCGTAGTCGAGCGATCCGAATATAGATTTGCATTTCTACAATTTTACCCAACTCGAATTAATTCCTTTCTTTTGACCTCGTCTGACATCCCATTTCCACTGCGTGGTTGGTGCTGGGATGTTAGGCGGCCTGGCAATACCCGTTGCTAAAGGCTTCAGCGGAGAGCTGGCCAAGAAAAATGCCTTCAATGCATTCTTGAATCAATTTGTGTGGGGCTTTGCGTGTTATGCCCTTGTATGCTTCACGGGTTTGTATCCGTGTCCTCTGGTTTCCTTCCACACGAAGCCAAACACTCACGAATGAAATTAGCCAAATTTCCCAACACAGCAAGATCCCCCTGAAAAAAAAGAGTCTTGAGACTCATTGAGGATTCCTAAATCAAGGGACTTATCAGCATCATCAGCGTTATAAATCACATTCACACCGACACCCAAGGTGTGCCACTCCCAGAGGCGCAGACCACAACTGGGACCATTCCCAGGCCGAGGCGTCCCCGTGGTTACTGAGGTTTGAGAATTAGCACGAACAGGGCGCTTGCTGAAACGCATCAGCAACCCAGAGCACCTCACGTGAGCCTCATCTCAAACATTCCAACGACGACGACCACAGCTGCCGCTGCTGTTACAATCTAGCCGAGGAGACCGCCGGTGGCAACTGCCCCTGTGCGGAACAAAGTGCACATGCAGCACGGGGCCGCAAGCCGGCCATGCGTTTGCGCGATCCTGGCCACCGCCCGTCACCCGGGCAGCTTGCGGGGCCTCGCGCAGCGCACGGCGGCCAGGAACTCCTTCTTGAGGCCGTTGTTGAGGAAGCCGTAGAGCACGGGGTTGAGGCAGCACGAGGTCATGCCCAGCAGGTGGCAGGTGCAGAACACCAGCTTGAAGGCGCCGTTGTCCAGCAGGGAGTCGTCGAAGTCGGTGACCAGGTGGAACACGTGCAGGGGCAGCCAGCTGAGCGCGAAGGCCAGGATGACGGCCAGCGACTTGCAGTAGACGGTGCGAGAACGCCTGCGCTTGCGTCGAGACGACGCTCGAGCCCAGTGCTGCTCGTGGCCCCGAGACTGTTCGTGCTGCTGATCCTGCTCCTGCTGCTGCTGCTGGTGCTGGTGGTGCTGGTGGTGGTGCTGGTGGTGCTGGTGGTGGTGGTGGTGCTGGTGGTGGTAGTGCTGGAGACTCAGCCGCTCGGGGCCGATCGGGGTCGTGGTCAGCGCCGGTGCCACCTCGCAGCAGATCTCCGAGATGCCCGGCATGGAGTGGGCGGACTGCTCGGAGAGACGGGAGGAGGCGGTGCGGGACACGGGCGCCGCCGACACCGCAGCACCCGCCGGGCCCTGGCGTCCGGCGCTCGATCTCTTGGTGCCCAGCATCGGCGTGATGCTGGACAAGCGCCTGCCGCACCAGCTCCTCTGCCGCTTCTGCAGAAACCCCTCCCAGCCTCGCTTGGCCCCGCCGGCACCCTCGTCGTCGTCATCGTCGCCCTCGTCGTGGTCACCGCCATCGCCGCCGCCCGGTATCCTGTTCTCGTGCGCCGACACGGCCACCAGGGTGATGCGCGTCTGCGGAATCACCGACGCTGCGGCGGACGCGGTGGCGGCCGCGGCGGCCGCAGCCGCAGCCGCGGCGGTGGTGGAGCTGAGCCGCACGCAGACGCGCGTGTGGCTCGCGGTGAGGCACGCGAGCGGGATGACGTACTGCAGCGCCAGCAGCGCCACCGAGAAGCACACGCGGTCGGCCGCGCGCGGCCACGACTCGACGCACGCGTGCCGCGACCTCATGCTGCTCAGCCCCGTCGCCTCGCCCATGTCCTGCAGCGCGTAGAAGGCCGGCACGGGCGCGCACACGCAGGCGCCCAGCAGCCACGCGGCCCCGCTCCACGCCAGCCCCGAGCGGCCGCGCGGCTGCGTCGCCAGCGGCCGGCTGATGACGCGGCAGCGCAGCGCGGCGATGGACATGAGCATGAGGGTGGACACCATGACGGCCAGGCACTGCAGGAAGGGCACGGCGCGGCACAGCGCCGGCCCGAAGGCCCAGCGGTCGAGCAGCGTGCTGGCGAGCGTGAAGGGCGCGCACAGCAGCGCCACCAGGACGTCGGCCAGCGCCAGGTTCCCCACGAGGACGCTCATGGCCGAGCAGCGGCCGCGGTGGCGCCACACGGCGACCAGCACCGCGGAGTTGCCCGCCACGCCGAAGAGGCTCACGAGGGCGTAGGCGACGATGAACGCGTAGCGGACTTCGGCCACCAGGAAGCCCTCGTCCTCCTCCCACTGCAGCTCATGGGCCCAGGAGCGGCTCGCGTTGGGCGAGGAGGCGTCGCTGAGGTTCGTGGAGGGGGCCATGGAAGGCGTTGGGTCGGGCCCGCGCGTGGTCTTCAAGCTGCGCGCCGTGCACGGAGCGGGGCCCGCTGTGGGGTTGCACAACGGGCGGCGAGATGCGGGAATCAGCGGGTGAAGGTCACGGGGGGTTACTTTGATTGTCGTTGTAGTTTGGAATTCGTTTGTTTCACCAGGTCAGAACGCAAGCCGTGACCCGGGTGACCCAAATTACAAAAACAGAGTGGAAACAAGCAAATAGAAATGAACCATAATATAGGGTTGTGGGTTCGATCGCGTAAATATAAATGCGTCGTTAAACCCGACACCACCGGACACAGCCAATTAGTAAAGCGTGCCAATTCGTTACTAGTTCAGCACACCGGTGTGTTGGAGAGTAAACCCACAACATTTACATTTTATATTTACGCGATATAACCAAAAAACGTCTATTATGAATAATATTGGTCGCGAAAGGCTACGTGTTAGACAAAAATCAACCAAACAGAAATCCGCGCAAAAGCAACGGCGTTACAGAAAAACCTTAAAACAGTACATAAACAGACATCTTTTTTTAATTTCTTCAATAAAATACATTTCCCTGCAAAGAAAGGGGGCTCGGATAAATGTCTTCAGCATCCAATAAAAGTACAATCCGTTCATTAATTATGCCACGGAGATACCACGGTGGTTGTAGGAGTGTGTGGCCGCTGATGGCTCTCGCTCTCAGACAAAGACTTTTGCTGTCGCAACGTATCGCGGCCTCCCACAGAGAGCCCCGGCTCACCACGTGACACCACCCAGGCCAATTATGGTTTGTTTATTCTCAGAGCTGAGAATTATCCAAACTCGGCGATCATTTGTGATCGGGCCGAGGACCATCAACTCACTGCGCTGGAGAACCCGGTTTCATCTCAGGCGGTGACACCTGAATTAGAATCTGACCTCTGACCCACCCGGTCACCTCCATAACAAATCCCACAACTACTGTCAGACGGCTCAGCGGCAGAGCAGGCTGCTCGCAATCGGAAGCGTACGAGTCAAATCCAAGTTGGGGGGGGGGGGTGAACTCAACCGATCATCCCTCAGTAGGTCGATAAAATAGGTTTACTTGTACGGGGAAGTCAACAGTGGGCTCGTCTAATAAACAAGACTCGCCCCGCCACAGGAATGAGAAATGTCAACGACTGCCTCGGGGCTGTGAACGGGAGATGAGCACCGTCTCGATGTGCACCGAGGAGCCCCAGACTACTCGAACCCAGGGTTCCCAGCGGTTCAGCGCTCTCTGACCCCCTTGAGCGGGAATCTCGTTGAACGCTCACGACGCCCGGAGCGAGGGTTCCGCGACAAGTCGGGGTCCTCCGATGATGCTCGCCGCGCGCTTGCCTCGGCTGGGCCATCGCGCCCCGGTATATTTGAGGGACGCGTCGGCGTGCGGAATCCGCCTGATGCGACTCAAGCAATTAGCGACCAGTAATAGGCCCTGACAAGTGGGTGGGTGTGGGTGAGAGACAGCAGCAGGCGGAACACGGGGGGGGGGGGGGGGCTGGGGCGAGGGAGTGGATAGTAGTGGGGTGGGGGAGTACGATAAAGAGAAAAAATATATAACGACGCTCTAAAAATGTCAATTAAATGGCTTGCCAATTACCGAGACGTGGAAGTGGTTGCACTGCCAATTTTGTGTGATGACCAAACCGGCTCCCTGGTGGATGGATGCCTTGGTGTTCCGCGCTATCGTTGCTGTGGTTGTTGTTGTTGTTGTTTATCGTTATTGTTGTTGTCGTGTTGATTTGACACACAGTGCACGCTCGTGCGTGGTCTTAAATCTTCTCTCGCCGCGAGTTCGCGTCTCGTTCCACGGAACGAGGAGCACGTGGCAGCTCCAGAAAGCCGAGTGGTGACGCGCGCGCGTTGGTGGCAGCCGCTCCCCAGCCACGGTTCGTGACGCAGGAGCGGGAGGTCGGGCGGGGTTGCGTCTTGCGACGCCCTCCACGGTGGCTAGGAGATGTTAACTACCTGGCCTGGTATACAGGAGGTCGTAGGTTCGATCCCGACCCTGACGCCTGCTGCTGTATATTTGGAGTTTGCGTGTCTCTCTCTCTCATCATCATCACGGTGGCTAGGAGATGTTAACTACCTCGCCTGGTACGCAGGAGGTCGTGGGTTCGATTCCGACCCTGACGCCTGCTGCTGTATATTTGGAGTTTGCGTGTCTCTCTCTCCCATCATCATCACGGTGGCTAGGAGATGTTAACTACCTCGCCTGGTGTACAGGAGGTCGTGGGTTCGATCCCGACCCCTGACGCCTGCTGTTGTATATTTGGAGTTTGCGTGTCTCTCTCTCTCCCCCCGTGGTCGCGTGGATTTTTCTCTGGGGCCTCCGGTTTTTTTTTTCCCTCCACATTTTTTAAACGTGCGTTAAGGGCAACTTGGCTTCTATGGATTTCCACGCGATGATGATGATAAGCCACTTCTTTGAGCTCTCATTTGTGATGGTCAGGTCGCTACTGGAAGAAAAAAAAGAGCTGTATAGCTCAGTGGGGCCTTACCTGGTCAAATAAAAAACAAATCATTTTAATAGTTTGCACTCCGGCTAATCACGCTGCCGTGAATCTGTCAATGGTGACGCGACTCCTGGTGGGGGAGAGTGGGCGGTGAGTGGGGGGAGGAGGTGGGGGGGGCAGCCGAGGCCGGCGCTGCCGACAGGAGGCGCCACGTGACCTCACGAAGCCCACGAAGCTCGCGGCGGGGAACCTTTTTCTGCCAATGGCCATTTGGATATTTATAACATCATTCGCGGGCCATACAAAATAATCAACTTAAAAATTAGCCCGTTATATTTGGTCAAACATTTAATTAACTCACCCCTAATGCGATGGCTGGAACTGCTTCTCTTTGGTGAGGCGTGTGATGTTAGCTGCTATTGATGATGTTGCTGCTACTCGCAACTGCTTTTCCAGGTTTGCTCCTAGATTTATTGAATTTCGAGTCCCGCCTGCGGTTGCCTTGGCAGGGCCAGACCGAATGATTTCGCAGGCCTTATACGGCCCGCGGGCCGGACGTTCCCCACCTTTGCACGAAGTCCACGATCCTCCCTCGTCGGCAGAGTCGGGCTGGCTTGAGCTGATGCTGGTGAGCTGCCTTCATGGTCATAGGCAAGGACATTTTCTTCTTCTAGATTTGAAGCTTTCGTGACTGCAAGGATTCATATTCTTTTCTGTCGTGGCTGTGACGGTTCCACCTGAAGACGGAAACTTGTGTTGCCTCCGAAACGTCGTGATTTTTTTTTATTTTACTTTTATTAATTTTAATTTCAATTTTTTACCTACGTGACTTTACCGAAAAAACCTAAGAATAAGCACATTTTCTCTCTCTCTCTATCCCATGTGGGTCCTCGGTTGCAAGCACGCCTGGCCTCTGCTGATGAGAACACCGAATATCGAAACCGGTGCAGGGTTTTTGCTCGCGTTGACCCAATGCGGCTGCAATTATGCACTCGTAGGGAAGAAGGCCGTGTGGCTGATGAGATGTGTGTAAAATAAAATAATAAACGTCCTGTCCATGCTGCTAATGGTCTGCTGATTTATAGCCGAACTGAGTCGGCTCGGTTCAAAGGGCGACGCGTGGACGTGAAATCGATGCGAGGGCACGAGGCCACGTTTGCCGACGAGCCCGCTGTCATGGTGACCACCTCCTCATCCTCCTCATCCTCCTCCTGTCCCCGCTCCCTAAGCACCGCTCGGGTTTTGGTTTGAACTCAGTCGCTCAGCACAGCGCCCGTAAAGGCCCCCCCCAAAGCATCAAGGCACAAGCTTAAGTTTCCTAGCCCTTCGAGAACCTCCATTAGAGCAGTGGTTCTTCACCTTTACTGCAGCCTTGCACCGCTTTGGTTCGCAATTGTAATTTGTGTTGATAGTGTTCATAAATGCGTAGGTTCGATGAAACAAAGCAGTTGCGCTCACGTGCTCAATTTGTGTTTCGATGATTTTCCTTCTAAAAATCATCTGGCCACGTCTCGCACCCCAAAAAGGACATCACGCACCCCCTTGAGCATGGCTAAAGACAACGACGACGACGCTGATGATGATGGTGGTGGCGGTGGTGGTGGTAGTGGTTCTCTCCCGACCCTCTCTCACCCACTGCGTGTGGATCTCGCGCTGTGGGTTGTCACCGTGGGCAGTCGGAGTGGCCGGGGAATCATTCCGCGCGCACGCACGAACGCCTCCACTACCCCATTACACGGGCCCCGGTGCCAGGCCATCGCGCCCGCCTATTGGAATGACCCCGGGGTGACCCCTTAAACTCTGAGGGTCAGGGCAATAGAGAAATCCAATATGTTTAACGGAATGCAGCCGAGGCGAAGGCGTTGGACTTCAACGCGATTTAAATGGATCGGTAGGCGCGTTGCGCGTAGTGCGCCATGCGTAGCGAAACACGCTCGCCCGAGTTTGATTCCCGGCCCCCGGCCAACATCAGTGGCGTGTGGATAGTCGCACCGATCCTAAACCACGCCCGCCTTCACCACCTACCCGCAATGACCGGCGTGGTGAAGTATGGTCAAACAGAGGGGCGACCGATAGGTCAATTCTCAACGCGTGCATTACGTCTCTGGCTCACCGGTGGGCAGTCGCCTCCTCGTCACTCTTCTAGCGCTCCTACCGTGGCTCACTGTGCCCGTGAACCTCACTCGTTGCTTCCCCCAGCCGTGTTGAGGACTCACCGACTGTGTCGTCTCATCCACACTCTGTTCAACCAGCGACACTGCAGATCAAGACGACGCAAATCACTCACCAACTCACTCGCCCACCCACCCGCTCTTCCCGACTCTTCCCACGCACTGCTCCGCTTTGGAATTCTCTCCTCGTGTCGTCTCTCCCCCTCTCTCTCCTCCCCCTCTCTCTCAAGCTCCAATTACGTTGCCGAGATCAAGAAACGAACGATCTCTGATCTTGATTTGAAGCTTTCGTGACTGCAGGAATCCATACTCTTTGGTTCTTTCGGTAAAGTCACGTAGGTATAAAATAAAATAAATCACGACGTTTCGGGCGCAACGCAAGCGTCCGTCATCAGGTGTGAAATGATGGACGCTTGTGTTGCGCCCGAAACGTCGTGATTTATTTTATTTTTTACCTACGTGACTTTACCGAAAGAACCAAAGAGCGTGGACGATCTGTGGTCAATTTCACGCCCCTTCGCGAGAGAGCGCTCTCATCCGTCGCCGCCCGCTCTGGCGTGCCGGGACCCTTGCAAGGGACCGGGTGCTCAGCGACCCCGAGCGAGCAACGCGAACGCGCCACAGGCACGCGCACGCGCGCCCGACGGGAGACTCCGCACTGGCCGCGTGAACGTGGAGTGAGCGGAGGGCGCGCCGTTAGCTGGAGCGCCTCTTCAGGCTGGGTCAGTCGTGGGCGGAGTTTGACTTCCAAGCGACACGTCCACCCCAATATTCAAATATGCTCAAAATGTCCCCCCCCCCAATATATTGCTATAAAAATATAATTGCTATGCTATGTAAATACAAACAACAATTTGCTAAGCCTTGGCCACAATATCTGGACTTGTAAAAAATAATTAAAAAGACCATCCAATGTGTTAGTGAAATATTTTAGGCAGGAAATTAGTTTTCAAATTTAGGGGGTTTTTTTCTGGGGGGGGGACCCCCAGACACCCTGGATGATTTGGTCCCCCCCAATGTTGACTCCATGGCTACGGCCTTGTTGACTTCTACGTTTGGGTGGGGCCGAGGGGTTCGCTTTGTCCCCCACATTAATGGATTAATATGCGTACGTTTAATCTTAATTGGGAACTCCTGAAAATTAATTAATGAAGGTGTCCGGTTTGGGTAGGGGGGGGCATTGCCCCGACCCTCGTCACCCCCCCCCCGCAAACTCCACCCATTGGCTGAGAGTTCTGTTCGTGAGTCGAGGCGTGCGCGCGCAGTCGAGCAACGGCAACGAATTCTGATGATGATCTCACTGGCGATTGATTCTGATTACACTGGTGATTGATTATGGTGATGATGATTACACTGGTGCTGAATTAATTGGTGATTGATGATGATTATATCACTGGTGATTGATTATGATGATGATTATACTGGTGGTGAATTCATTGGTGATTGATGATGATGATGACACTGATGACAATCTCCTGGTGATCGATGATGATGACACTGATGACAATCTCCTGGTGATCGATGATGATGATGACACTGATGACGATCTCACTGGTGATCGATGAATGATGCAAGGGAGAGAACGGCGCCCAGAGAGAGGTGGGATCGAGTACCCACACTGAACGCCATCGCACGCGGGCTGCCTGCCGATCAACTCGCTCGTTGATATCCAATCGCACGCGGCCACATTGATGGTGACAACCTGTTGCCGTGTAGATCGCGACGCGGGGTGAGGTGTGATGGGGGTGGAGGGTGAGAGGGAGGCAGGAGGCAAGGGCTCGCAACAACACGAGTCGTTCATTCACCAGAGTTAATAGGCAGACGCGATGACACGGGAGGCTGGGTATCGTTCGGGTCGCGACACTTAATTGCCGCGCGGCGCAATTAGCTCGGGGCCACGTGGCCCTGAGCAATTAGCGCCGGGCCACGTGGCACGGACTTTGTCCAATCCGCGCCACGTGGCCGACCATGTGAGAGAAGCGCCCAAAAAGGCCGCGTGCTTTGTAAAATGCAGCCCGTGACATTAGCGGATGATCGCGTCACTCACTACGCACGATTATCAAACAGGGGGGGGGGTTGGGAGTAGCGGCGCGAGATGCATCGTCCCGAGAGACTCCACGTGGCACCCCTTCTGGCAGGAGGCACGTGGCGGTCGAGGGTAACGACGGCGGAGTGGCGGCCACGGGAGGGCACGCGCACATCGGGAGACGGCCGCCGAGGGGAGACGGAGCCGTGGAATCGCGGAGCGCGTAGAGCGGCCTCGCTGCGCGCATTATTACCATCGCAGGATCGTGAGAGATGGCGGCGGGTTTTGTGTCTTTGGGGGGAGGTGGGAGCCTTCATTCAGCAGTGGATTGAGCATGGCTGACGATGAGGAATTGGTTTTACGCGACGCTGCCATTCGCCAAGATGTCAAACAAATAAATGTGATTCGGTAAAAGCGTGACCGCGAATCTGAGCAATGGACATTGGTGGTGGTGGTGGTGACGGTGAGCCCGTGGGGGCGCCGGTCACAGCATGGTGACACCCCCACATCTGTCACCCAACAACAACAACAACAACGACAACAACAACAACGACAACAACAACAACAACGACAACAACAACAGCAGCAGCAGCCACTCGCCGATTCTTCATCTTCCCAATGGCGTTTAAAAAAAATGAAAAGCAACAAGAGGCCTACAATTGTACGTCCAATGTGTTTGTCAGCTATTCTAGGGCATCAATCTGAGCTGTATTATGTTTAAACACGCGGGCTGCCGTCGCGCGGGCTGCCGTCGCGCGGGCTGCCGTCGCGCGGGCTGCCGTCGCGCGGGCTGCCGTCGCGCGGGCTGCCGTCGCGCGGGCTGCCGTCGCGCGGGCTGCCGTCGCGCGGGCTGCCGTCGCGCGGGCTGCCGTCGCGCGGGCTGCCGTCGCGCGGGCTGCCGTCGCGCGGGCTGCCGTCGCGCGGGCTGCCGTCGCGCGGGCTGCCGTCGCGCGGGCTGCCGTCGCGCGGGCTGCCGTCGCGCGGGCTGCCGTCGCGCGGGCTGCCGTCGCGCGGGCTGCCGTCGCGCGGGCTGCCGTCGCGCGGGCTGCCGTCGCGCGGGCTGCCGTCGCGCGGGCTGCCGTCGCGCGGGCTGCCGGCGCGCGGGCTGCCGGCGCGCGGGCTGCCGGCGCGCGGGCTGCCGGCGCGCGGGCTGCCGGCGCGCGGGCTGCCGGCGCGCGGGCTGCCGGCGCGCGGGCTGCCGGCGCGCGGGCTGCCGGCGCGCGGGCTGCCGGCGCGCGGGCTGCCGGCGCGCGGGCTGCCGGCGCGCGGGCTGCCGGCGCGCGGGCTGCCGGCGCGCGGGCTGCCGGCGCGCGGGCTGCCGGCGCGCGGGCTGCCGGCGCGCGGGCTGCCGGCGCGCGGGCTGCCGGCGCGCGGGCTGCCGGCGCGCGGGCTGCCGGCGCGCGGGCTGCCGGCGCGCGGGCTGCCGGCGCGCGGGCTGCCGGCGCGCGGGCTGCCGGCGCGCGGGCTGCCGGCGCGCGGGCTGCCGGCGCGCGGGCTGCCGGCGCGCGGGCTGCCGGCGCGCGGGCTGCCGGCGCGCGGGCTGCCGGCGCGCGGGCTGCCGGCGCGCGGGCTGCCGGCGCGCGGGCTGCCGGCGCGCGGGCTGCCGGCGCGCGGGCTGCCGGCGCGCGGGCTGCCGGCGCGCGGGCTGCCGGCGCGCGGGCTGCCGGCGCGCGGGCTGCCGTCGCGCGGGCTGCCGTCGCGCGGGCTGCCGTCGCGCGGGCTGCCGTCGCGCGGGCTGCCGTCGCGCGGGCTGCCGTCGCGCGGGCTGCCGTCGCGCGGGCTGCCGTCGCGCGGGCTGCCGTCGCGCGGGCTGCCGTCGCGCGGGCTGCCGTCGCGCGGGCTGCCGTCGCGCGGGCTGCCGTCGCGCGGGCTGCCGTCGCGCGGGCTGCCGTCGCGCGGGCTGCCGTCGCGCGGGCTGCCGTCGCGCGGGCTGCCGTCGCGCGGGCTGCCGTCGCGCGGGCTGCCGTCGCGCGGGCTGCCGTCGCGCGGGCTGCCGTCGCGCGGGCTGCCGTCGCGCGGGCTGCCGTCGCGCGGGCTGCCGTCGCGCGGGCTGCCGTCGCGCGGGCTGCCGTCGCGCGGGCTGCCGTCGCGCGGGCTGCCGTCGCGCGGGCTGCCGTCGCGCGGGCTGCCGTCGCGCGGGCTGCCGTCGCGCGGGCTGCCGTCGCGCGGGCTGCCGTCGCGCGGGCTGCCGTCGCGCGGGCTGCCGTCGCGCGGGCTGCCGTCGCGCGGGCTGCCGTCGCGGATGAGTGGCACCTGCTCGCCCCGCAAGGATCACCGCGATCAGCGACGTGCGATTGACGATGATCCGCGCCCTCGACGCATTCGCGATTTGACGGAGTCCTCGCTCGCTCCATTCCCGAGGGGGGGATTGACCGTACGCCTTCGACCCCCCCCGTCACCCTGCTGCTGTTGTTGTTGGGACGCGGCCCCCCTCGCTGTCGTCGAGGTAGCAGAGAGAAACCCCCACACCCCTCCCCTCCAGGACCGTTCCTCCGTGACTACTGCGCATCTGTGAGAAAAGAGCTTTGTAGCTCATCGGATTCCTCCCGGATATTGTCGGAAGATTCCGATCGTGGCTCCAGCACTGGGGTCATTTGCATAGGCGCTCGCTAGCTCGCAGCACTTGCCACAACAGCCTGCGCAGGCTACACGGGGAACCTTTGTGTGTGTGACGTAGGCGAGCAGAATTTGCAACTTCCCTTCGAAAGTGCAAATATCGCTCTGGGCATCTTACGTCGTCGTCGTCGTCGTCATCATCATCAGCACTGCTCGAGATATTCTTCAAAGCTCACGTGGCGCTTGAGAATCGAGGCGTGTGTCCGAAAAAAAAGAAAACCGGACGTCTCGATGTGGGTATTTGGTGATGTCACCGTGGCGCTTGTGCCAGGCTAGATGCACTGTGAGTCCGCGTGAATTGTGGTGTGGTGTGGGCGGGAAGGCGGTACGAAGGGCTGGTAACTCATCCTTCAACCTTTAGGCGAATTGCACAAAACACACACACACGGGGCACGAGAGAAAGCCTCGTCTGTCACACACACACACGCACAATATTCCTGACTTTACAACGCTCACCGATGTAAGTCGATATGTAAACCGGTTTCACGGGCTAACCGGTTTTCAAAGCATATGCACCGCCATGGAATGCAACTGCGGTGCAAATGGTTCGCACGCTGGATTCGCAATCCGTAGCTCAGCCGTTCAATCTCCCGGGGCGGCATTTGAGACAGCGGTGGCAGGCTTCCTCTGTCCACCCAGCAGCACGAGAAGGGACAACCACAAATCAAGACGATGGGCAGTCCGCGTGTGATGGGCTAACACGTGGGTAGCCTCGTCTAGCCCAAGGCGTCCAAGATCAGACCGAATACTGATCGGAGGGGGCCTCTCTCGAGCCCCCTCTGCTAGAGGCGCTTCCGCCAGCGGTGGCCTCGGCGAGCACTTTCAGGGCTGCGCCCGTCAGCCTCTGCATGTTGGCGTGGGTGCTTACGGCGCCGTGGTGTGGCGGCGCGTGTGGTTGATGCACGCCGTGGGGTGGTGGGTGCGCACACAGCCCCCCTGCTTAGTCGCGAGCGTTGCGCCGACTGCGCGGGCAGGGACGGCGCAGGGCTGCGTGAGGCTGCCGGTAGTGCAGGCGGAATGGAGTTTGTTGAGGCGGTGTCGCGGGTGGGTGGTTGCGCGTGCGTGCGACGTGGTAGTGACGACTCAAATCGCGCGATTCTCATCCGAGCCGTGGTACCACCACCACGCGGTCGTTCCCACGGCGTGGACGCGGTGTCATGGGGCAGTGCGTGCTGCTCGTGCAGGCTGCTTTGTCGTAGTGCAAGCTGCGTGTCGGCTGCGCTTGGTAGTGCCATCTGCCGGTGGTGCAGTCAGCGTGTCGGTAGTGCGTTCTGCTTTGCGAGCGATGTGTGGGACGCGTGGTTGCGGCGGCTGCGGCGGCGGCACGCGCACAGCCGCCGTGCGTAGCGGTGAGTGCCGTGGGCTGCGCGGTGGCGCACAGAGGCCGTGAGGTGCAGGGGGGCACCGGTGGGCGCAGCCGGAGGCACTCACCGCGGGGCGAGATCGCGCCAGCGGCTCCGGGCGCGTGACAGCTCCGCGCTCCGCGTTTGCACCGCGGTGGCGACGCAGCGCGACGCCTCTCCAAGCGCCGCGGAGCTTTGAAGAAGATCTCGAGCAGTGCTGCTGATGATGACGGCGACGATGATTACGATGGTGCTGATGATGATGATGACGGACGACGATGACGACGTTGCTGCTGCTGCTGATGATGATTTTGAGATGCCCGTAGCGCTATTTGCACTTCGAAGGGAAGTTGCAAATGCTGCTCACCTGCGTTGCACGGCACATGGATGCACAGACAAAGATTCCCCGTGTAGCCTACGCAGGCTGTTGTGGCAAGTGCCGTGTGCTAGCGAGCGAGCGAGCGCCTATGCAAAACAGGCACGGCGCACGAGGGGCTGCTCTGTCCAGAACCGAGCCAGCCCGGCTGTTGTTTACGCGCCGCATCAGGTACTCGTTTAAGGCTGAGCCGACCTAAAGGGAGTCCACACGCCGAATGCGCGCTGTCTGCTCCACTCAAATGAACGCCAGGGAGCGCTCTCCTCCGTTGGGTGGCTCAGAACAGCAGCGGCATGTCCACAGTCCACATTCTCCCTTGGGAAGGAGCCAGGACGTCCGTGTGTAACCCACTGCGCGCGTTCCTCGAAGTGGCCCTGCTCACGGTCAGTCCCTGTTTGGACCCCCCGATGCTGAGGTCAAACATTACGAGAGGCGATGTGCGTGTGTGTGTGCGTGCGTACGTGTTCGTGCGTGTGTGTGTGCGTGTGCGTGCGTGCGTGTGCGTGCGTGTGTGTGCGTGTGTGTGCGTGTGTGTGTGCGCGTGTGCGTGCGCGCGTGTGCGCGTGTGTGCGTGTGTGTGTGCGTGTGTGTGCGTGTGTGTGCGTGTGTGTGTGCGCGTGTGCGTGTGCGCGTGCGCGTGTGCGTGTGTGCGTGTGTGTGTGTGTGCGTTAGTGCGTGTGTGCGTGTGTACGTGTGTGTGTGTGTGCGCGTGTGCGCGTGTGCGTGTGTGCGTGCGTGTGTGCGTGTGTGCGTGTGTGTGTGTGTGCGTGTGTATGTGGAGCGGCGGTGTAGCGGTCACTGCGAGCCGGGCTCTTTGCCTTTTCTTTTTTGACTCAACGGCTGTGCCTTGAAGTAGAGGGGGGGGGGAACAAACAAACGCGGAAGATCGCCAAACTCTCGTGGCCTTTCCTCGCCCATCGAGAAGATGTTTGCTTTCCTCGCGACCCATTCTCCTGACGTTCACAACTCGCCGCTTTGTTGTTGGCCGCGAGGCGACGGACAGCGACGTCTGCCAATTGCAGGGGGAGGTCAAGTCGAATTGACGACGTCACAGACGTTGATTGATGACGTCACAGGCATTGATTGACGACGTCACAGGCATTGATTGATTTTGGTGACGGTATCCCCGTCACCAAAATCAATCAAAGAGACGGAAGATCCCTTCGTGTTAAAAATAAAAAAAACGGCCGCGGAAGAGGAGATCACAGAGTTACCTCTGAGATCCCTTCTTTCTTCAAGTGACGCACACAGGGGAGGGGGCAGTATTTTCTCACTCAGCCGCTCTGCACGTGAGGCCAATGGTCATCGCAATGACACTCAAACTCGATATCTTACATCACAGAGCTGGGCGGGCTGAGATCATGACACCGTGCGTGTTAGTGTGGTCAGGGGTGGCCACCACCACGCCCGGCCGCCTTTGTCTCCCCGTCGGGAATGTCTACACACGGCACCGGGCACTCATTTAGCGTTGACTCGACCTCGGGTAGGCCCCACGACTGGTTCAAACTTCGGCTGTTGTTGGTCGTGAGTGGGAATCGAACTCGTGTCGCCAGGTTCGTAGTGCCACTGCTCGCCAGATTCTCTCACACACACAGTTACTAACACACAGACTCACAACACACTGGCACACACACTCACACACACTCACACAGACTCACACAGACCCACGCACACTCACACACTCACACACACTCACACAGACTCACACAGACCCACGCACACTCACACAGACTCACACACTCACACAGACTCACACAGACCCACAACACACTCACACAGACTCACACACACTCACACACACTCACACAGACTCACACAGACCCACGCACACTCACACAGACTCACACACACTCACACAGACTCACACAGACTCACAACACACTGGCACACACACTCACACACACTCACACAGACTCACACAGACCCACGCACACTCACACAGACTCACACACTCACACAGACTCACACAGACCCACAACACACTCACACAGACTCACACACACTCACACAGACTCACACAGACTCACAACACACTGGCACACACACACACTCACACACACTCACACAGACTCACAACACACTGGCACACACACAGACTCACACAGACTCACAACACACTGGCACACACACTCACACAGACTCACACACACTCACACACACTGACACAGACTCTCACACACTCACACACACTGGCACACACACTCACACAGACTCACAACACACTGACACACACACTCACCCAGACTCACATACACTGGCACACACACTCACACAGACTCTCACTCAGAGCTCCGCATCAGGAAACACAGCGGAGGCATCCGCGAATTGACAGCTCCGGGTGGGGAGAGCTGGGGAGAGGGAGAACGGGGGGGGGGTGAATGAGACGAGAGGGCGAAAGTGGGGAGGGTGAGGGAGACAGGAGGCCTGAACAGAGGGAGTGGGGAGGGAGAGACGGAGGGAGGGAGGGAGGAGAGGAATGGAGAGATGTAGGGAGGGAGAGAATGACGGAGGGAGAGGGTAAGAGGGAGGGAGATGGAGGAAGCAATGGAATGGGAAAGGGGAAATGGAGAGGGGAAAGAATGGAGGCAGGAATGAGGGGAGGGAGAGAGATGGAGGAAGGGAGGAATGCAGGGAGAGGGCATGCGAGGGGAGGAGAGGGTAGCGAGGTGCCGTTGTGTGGGAGCGATTGGAAGAGAGAGGGAGGGAGGAAGTGATGGAGGGAGGTGGAGAGGAGAGTGGGAGACCGGGGGTGGGGGGGAGTCTGGCTCGCTCCTCCTCCCCCTGCTGCTGCTTCTCGTGCGGGCACCGCGTGGCGAATGCCGCAGCAGCTGCTGCTGCTACTGCTGCTACTCGCGGCTCGGGGCAGACAGCATCCGGACTCGAACCCGGGTGCGAGGGCGAACCGCTCGAAGGAGCGAGGGCTCGTGAGGGCGCCCCGAGACGTTCCGCGGCGACCACCTCCTCCTGTTCCTCGCGTAAGTGACCTCTTGATTGATCCCACTCACGTCTGTGCTCTCGGGATACTGCTCCTCCTCATCCACCCCTCCTCATCTACCTCCTCATCCACCTCCTCATCCACCTCCTTCCTCCACATCCGCCTCCGCCACCTCGTTCACCACCACCTCGTTCACCACCACAACTCTTTGACAACGGCGCTGAACAGTCACGCGCAGTATATGCCACGTGGATGTACTCGCCACCGGCCATAGGAGCGTCGACATGCCACCGCTGGCTGAGGGATGCCAATAGGCAGATTGCGTGGCGTGAGCTGGCAGGCGACTTGACGACCTCTCTCTCTCTCACTGCAGTCTGCTCGCCAGTCCACGCGTGGTTCTAAAACAGTCCCGACCAGCGCTGCGTCGCTCCACTGCTGGATGACGAACGCCGCGCGCTGCGTCGATGGCGCGCGCGGAGGGGGGAGGGGGGGGGGTTCGACCGCACCTCGGCCACGCCGACTGGATGCGAGTCGGCGAACGGGGAAATGAAGGGACGAGCTATGGACCCGTTCCCACGTTCCGCTCGCCCAGGCCGGGAACTCGGGGAGTGGCTCAGCGCGCGTCCAGCAGCGGACGGACCGAGGTTATGTGTGAGCACGACTCCTCCAAGTGACTCTGCCGAGAGCGGCGTTAGTCAAAGGGCTGCTCGGCGCTTGCTGCGTTGCTGGAAGCGCCCCCCCCCCCAATCCCCCCCCCCCCCCCCCACGTTCGCGGATTCCAACATTTTCTCAGCGGCCGCCCCGGTTAATACTGCGGTGTGCATTCACCCTGAGAATGCCCACAATGTCGAGCGCTCGGTGGACGTTAAAGACCGCGTGGCGTCACGAGAAGTCGGTGGCGTGTAGCGGCTGCGGGGAGCGGTCCTTGTTGGACAGGTTATGGCGGAAATGACTCAGTTGAGATTGCGAGTCGCGGCAGGGCTCCCTCCTGCAGACGCTCCTGGAAAAGAGCCTTGAGACTCAACGAGGTTCTGCTGGAGAAACGGCTGCGCATCCCCTGGGCTTTGTAAAGACAAAAGCGCTGTCGACACGATTCGTGGTTCGGTGTTTACGCTCAATTTGTATTCCTTAAAACAAGCACTGCCATTCTGTCACTCCGCTGCTGGATGGCGTTCCTCGCCCTACGCCGGTGCGGCTCGTGGAGGGTGCTTAGCCATACTTCCCCAGGCCGGTCAGTGCGCGGTAGCAAAGATGTGGAGGCGTAGAGACACAGTACCTGGTGCTGTAAACACCCCCCACACCCCCCACCCTCCCACACCCCCCACACCTCCACACACCCCCACACCCCCACCCCCACCACACACCCCCACACCCCCTCACCCCCACACCTCCACACACCCCCACACCCCCCCCACACCCCCACTACACACCCCCACACCCCCTCACCCCCTCACCCCCACACACCCAACACACCCCACATCCCCACATCCCCCCACACCCCCCACACCTCCACACCCCCACCCCCCACCCCCAGCGCGTGTGGTCGGCGTGGACGAGTAGGCCAAGCTCCCTCGACCGCTCTCTGTAGCGCCCTCCAGCGGAGGCCCTTCCGCCAGCGGGGGCGTTAGCGGGCGCTTGCAGGGGCCGCGCCTTTGCCACCAGCGGCATTACCACCTCGGCCAGATGTCCGAAGCAGAGCAGGGGTGGGCGACCCCCGTTGCGTAACCAGGTGCTCTCGGCTGCCGCTGCCGCTGCTGCTGCTGTGCTACATTGTCAGCAGAGGGCAATTGTTGTACTGCACTATGGTCCAACGTCTACGCTCTACGCATTGGACGACATGCGTTCATCTCGCGCCGACGTGTCGACACGGGGGGCGTTCTGCTGTCGTTTGTTTTGATCAAATTGCTCTTTCCAATAGCGCGTGGCAATCCCCCAGCGTTCGTTGAGCAAAAGCGCGACTCAGCCGACGAGCCCCAGAACGCCGACACCGCTTCAGCGCTGCCGCATGATGACGATGACGATCTCAGCGTGGGAAGCCACGGGGCCGACGGCGATCGCGAACCTTCATTCGTGCACGCGCGCGGAAAACCTGCGGCTTGAACACGGCACAGGGTCGGTCCATTGATAGATACCCCGCTTAATCGATCGGGCGATATCGCATGCAGGAGGACGCGACGCGTTGTTTTATTATCTCGGAGCCGCCACTCGCCTCCCCCTGCACTGTCACTCTGCGCGCGCGCGTGAACCCCCGTGACCGCCCGTGCCCCCCCCCCCACACGGCTCTCTGCGCCCCCCGTGCCCCCCCCCCACACGGCTCTCTGCGCCCCCCGTGCCCCCCCCACACACACACGGCTCTCTGCGCCCCCCGTGCCCCCCCCCACACGGCTCTCTGCGCACCCCGTGCCCCCCCCCCCCCCAGGATCTCTGTGAACCACGTGCCCCCCCCCCAGGATCTCTGTGAACCACGTGGTAACCGCACCACGGCTAAACGCGCTCGCGGGATCTCTCTTGCGTGCTGTGCCGCGTACGCCCAGGGATAAATATACAGCCGAGCAATACATAATGAAAGGCGTCCTCCTTACAATTTGTCCCTTCCGTGGTCACGAAGCGTTGCGGAATCTGGAGCTTTCTTCGCTATAAACGCTCGCGATGGGAGCGGTGGGGCGGTGGTGGGCGAAGCGGTGGTGTCACACACCAAGAAGATCATGGGTTCGATTCCCCGCCCGGGTGCCTTCCTGGCTGAAGGTTCGGACGTTCTCCCCCTGTTCTGCGTCGGTTTCCTCCGTGATCTCCGTTTCTCTACCACAGTCACAAACAAACAAAAAACAAACCATACAATGTAACCGACATTGCCCACAAATCATCCCGATGCTGAATAATGTGCCTGCAAATTACTCAATTGGGATTACTCAACAGCAGCAGCAGCAACATCGCCCCCTACTGCGGTTACATTTTATAATTTAGAGCAGTGGTGCTTCTTTACTGCAGCCTTACACCCCTTTGATTCTCAATCGTAAACAAATGTACAATGTTAATTAATAAATTAACATAGGTTTCATGAAACAAAGTATTTGTTACTTACGTGCCCCCTACTTCATTTGTGTTTTCGATCATTTACCTTCGAAAAAATCATCTGGCCACGTCTAGCACCCCCAGAAAGGGCATCTCGCACCACCAGGGGATGCGTGCACGCCAGATGAAAAAGAAGAGCCACTGCTGTAAGCCACGGCGCCAGGCACACAATTAGCCTACTCTGTACCAACTTCCTTGCGGGGTCTTGGACGTCCCAATTTGAAGGAGACGGCGCGCGTGCGATAGTTAATACACCCGCAGTATTAACCAGGGCGGCCTGCCGCAAGCGAACCACGAACCTCTGCAACGAGGGGTGGAGGACGAACTGCGGCCGATTGGATGTCGTTCGAACGGGACATCAAACCCATAGAACGTGGCAAAGTAAACACGAGCCGGATATTGTTTTTCTCAATAATACCAATGCCTGTTTTGTTTGTTTGTTTATTTTACCAGGCAAGGCCCACACTGAGCTCTTTGTAGATATTTTTCAGAAGCAACCTGGCTCAACGTCGCATGTAAATGTTTAGCTGCCCAATACTATAAACGCACGTTGTTTCTTAATGTGGGAGGGAAAGAAACCGGGGGACCCTGAGAAAATCCCACGCGACCCACGTAGAGAGAGACACGCAAACTCCAAATATACAGCAGCAGGCTTCAGGGTCGGGATCGAACCCACGACCTCCTGTACACCAGGCGAGGTAGTTAACATCTCCTAGCCACCGTGGCACCGCTAGTTTATTCAAGAGAGCTTCACTGAGTCTCAAGACCCCTTTGCACAAGGCTCCTGCTCCATTCGTATGTTTGGCCAGCTCACATTCAAGAAGCAGTTGTTTGGTTTCGTGCGTGTTGAGCCCGGAAACCCCGGGGAAAACCCATCGACCCACTTGCTGTACTGCCAACACCTGGCCACAAATCTCGTCGTGATCGCCTCGACATCGCTGGATCGCAGGCGTGCATCATCACGACCAGTAGTTGTGCGCGGTTCACTGATGATTCACAATTATTACGGTCACCCACATACTTGTAGGTACGTGAGTTGAACTTCTTTCGCACCGTATGAAGTTAACCGTGCTTATCGGAGGTGCGGGGAGAATGAGTACAAACTAAACACACAAACACACAACTCTATGTAGTGAGCATGGCTCACTGATGAGCCCCTATTTGGACGAAATGAGTCCATATCTCTCGTGCGACAGATAACCTTACCGGGATGGTGGCTGTGTGAAATGTAGAACAGTCACGTACCAGTGCATGGTTCCAATTATAGTGATTTGTGTTGCTCTTTAGTGACTGCTGACGGAGAGATAATGACACCACAGATGCAGACGCTGACACACACACTCAGTCACACACCCACTCACACACCCACTCACACATCAACTCACACACTCACTCACACACTCACTCACACACTCACTCACACATCCACTCACACACCCACTCACACACTCACTCACACACCCACTCACACACCAACTCACACACCCACTCACACACCCACTCACACACTCACTCACACACTCACTCACTCACACACTCACTCACACACTCACTCACACACCCACTCACACACTCACTCACACACCCACTCACACACCCACTCACACACCCACTCACACACCCACTCACACATCCACTCACACACTCACTCAAACACTCACTCACACACCCACTCACACACCCACTCACACACTCACTCACACACTCACACACTCACTCACACACTCACTCACACACCCACTCACACACTCACACACCAACTCACACACTCACTCACGCTCCCACTCACACACGCACTCACACACTCACTCACACACCCACTCACACACTCACTCACACACCCACTCACACACTCACTCACGCTACCACTCACACACTCAGTCACACACTCACACACCCACTCACACACCCACTCACACACTCACTCACACACTCACTCACTCACACACCCACTCACACACTCATTCACACACCCACTCACACATCCACTCACACACTCACTCACACACTCACTCACACATCCACACTCACCACGTGGACATCCACACTCACCCTGACACCCACACTCACCCTGACATCCACACTCACCCTGACATCCACACTCACCCTGACATACACACTCACCCTGACATACACACTCACCATGACATCCACACGCACCCTGACATCCACACTCACCCTGACATACACACTAACATTCACACTCACCCTGACATCCACACTCACCCTGACACCCACACTCACACCCACACCCACCCTGACATCCACATGCACCCTGACACCCACACTCACCCTGACATACACACTCACATCCACACTCACCCTGACATACACGCTCACCACGACACCAACACGCACCCTGACACCCACACTCACCCTGACATCCACACTCAGCAGCTCCCCACTGCCCTGGAGCTGCCCCTGTGAAGGATGGGGGGGTGCACTGGGGGGGGGGTTATTAAGGCGGCCCCCAGGGCCCCCTCTGTCTGGCTGGACCAGCAGCGAGCTGAGTCATCATTAGCATCGGGGTGGGGAGGATCAGTAATGAGGTACAGAAATACGCAGTCGTCTTTAGGTTTTGCGTCGTACCCAGCCTATGCCTCTCTATGTGAGTCTACGACTCTCTGTGCGAGTCCGTGGATCTCTGTGTGAGTCTACGGGTCGCCGTGTGAGTCTATGGCACTCTGTGTGAGTCTAGGGATGTCTGTGTGAGTCTATGGATCTCTGTGTGAGTCTATGGGTCTCTGTGAGCGGCTATGGATCTCTGTGTGAGTCTATGGATCTCTGTGTGAGTCTATGGATCTCTGTGTGAGTCTATGGATCTCTGTGGGAGTCTATGGGTCTCTGTGTGAGTCTAAGGATGTCTGTGTGAGTCTATGGATCTCTGTGCGAGTCTTTGGATGTCTGTGTGAGTCTATGGATGTCTGTATGAGTCTATGGATCTCTGTGTGAGTCTATGGATGTCTGTGTGAGTCTATGGATCTCTGTGTGAGTCTATGGCTCTCTGTGTGAGTCTATGGATCTTTGTGTGAGTCTATGGCTCTCTGTGTGAGTCTAGGGATGTCTGTGTGAGTCTATGGATCTCAGTGTGAGTCTATGGATGTATGTGTGAGTCTATGGATGGCTGTGTGAGTCTATGGATCTCTGTGTGAGTCTATGGATCTCTGTGTGAGTCTATTGGTCTCTGTGTGAGTCTATGGGTCTCTGTGTGAGTCTATGGCTCTCTGTGTGAGTCTATGGCTCTCTGTGTGATTCTATGGATCTCTTGTACGAAACCACAGGGCCATCAATAGAGATGATCACTATGGCTTCTTCCTCACTTGAGTGAGTCGATCACTCTGAGATCACTCTGACATCACTCTGAGATTACTCTAAGATCACTCTGAGATCACTCTGAGATTACTCTGAGATTACTCTGAGATCACTCTGAGATCACTCTGAGATTACTCTGAGATCACTGTGAGATCACTCCGGTATCACTCTGAGATCACTCTGAGATCACTCTGAGATCACTCCGGTATCACTCTGAGATCACTCTGAGATCACTCTGAGATCACTCCGGTATCACTCTGAGATCACTCTGAGATCACTCTGAGATTACTCTGAGATTACTCTGAGATTACTCTGAGATTACTCTGAGATCACTGTGGCTTTCTGCTGAGTCGTAGAGGCTACGCACGCAGTGTGGCTATCGGGTGTGCAGGCTGTGCAACTGCGCCGGGTACCACGGGTCGAAAGGGCCCACGATCTGGAGGGCAAACTCCACCAGGTCCCGTGCCAACCACGCAAACCCACTAACCACTGAGTGTGTGTGCATACGGAACGAGTTATGATTGTGCGTGCGTATTGACTCGATTGTGTTAGATTTATATTCTTAGGTTTGTTCGGTAAAGTCACGTAGGTAAAAACATTTTTAAATTGATACAGCTGTCGTGGCTGTGACGGTTCCACCTGAAGACGGAAGCTTGTGTTGCCTCCGAAACGTCGTGATTTTTATTTTATTTTACTTTTATCAATTTTAATTTTTTTTACCTACGTGACTTTACCGAAAAAACCTAAGAATATGAATCCTTGCAGTCACAAAAGCTTCAAATCTAGAATGTGTTAGATTTATTTTCTTGGTTCTTTCGGTAAAGTCACGTAGAAGGGAAGTAATAAAATAATAAAAATAAAACACAATAAAATAATTCTCACGACGTTTCGAAAAATGTGTTAGATTTGTTAACATAGAGATGACGAGACGGAGGTGGGAGTGAAGGGAGGGGCCAAGCTGGAGATGAGTGGCGCGAGGATCATCAAAGTTTGAGCAAATGAAAAATATATTAGTGGGAATGAAGGAGGGCACCGCTGAGGCTACGGCGAAGGAGTTAAGAGGAGTTGGGTGGCGCTTTGGGTGATTTGTTTTAGATGACGTTCAGGAGTGGTGATTAGGGAACGAGACGTGTGGTAGAAGACTCGGAAGCTAGGTGGTGGATGGTGCTGAGATATTCAAATATGGGCAGAGTGGGGTGGCTCTCACTATATGGGCAGGGTGTGATGGCTCTCACTCTCACTATATGGGCAGGGTAGGGTGGTGGCTCTCACTATATGGGCACGGTGGGGTGGTGTCTCTCACTATATGGGCAGAGTGGGGTGGTGTCTCTCACTATATGGGCAGAGTGGGGTGGTGGCTCTCACTATATGGGCAGAGTGGGGTGGTGGCTCTAACTATATGGGCAGAGTGGGGTGGTGGCTCTCACTATATGGGCAGGGTGGGGTGGTGGCTCTCACTATATGGGCAGAGTGGGGTGGGGGCTCTCACTATATGGGCAGAGTGGTGTGGTGGCTCTCACTATATGGGCAGAGTGGTGTGGTGGCTCTCACTATATGGGCAGAGTGGGGTGGTGGCTCTCACTATATGGGCAGAGTGGGGTGGTGGCTCTCACTATATGGGCAGAGTGGGGTGGTGGCTCTAACTATATGGGCAGAGTGGGGTGGTGGCTCTCACTATATGGGCAGAGTGGGGTGGTGGCTCTAACTATATGGGCAGAGTGGGGTGGTGGCTCTCACTATATGGGCAGAGTGGGGTGGTGGCTCTAACTATATGGGCAGAGTGGGGTGGTGGCTCTCACTATATGGGCAGGGTGGGGTGGTGGCTCTCACTATATGGGCAGAGTGGGGTGGGGGCTCTCACTATATGGGCAGAGTGGTGTGGTGGCTCTCACTATATGGGCAGAGTGGTGTGGTGGCTCTCACTATATGGGCAGAGTGGGGTGGTGGCTCTCACTATATGGGCAGAATGGGGTGGTGGCTCTAACTATATGGACAGGGTGTGATGGAAACACAGCGTTGGTTTCCGTACAGGAATCCGATGTGTGGCGAGTATCCTCTCAGCGACGTGATTCAACGTGGCCCTTCAAAGACAACCCCCACTCGAGTTCACGAGCGGCGCGATGGCAACAGTGGAAGAAGCGAGCGAGCTGGTGAGGGGGATGGGGGGCACAGTGGGAAGGGGGGGGGCGGAATCGGGATAGGGGACCCCATTCACATCTAACCCCACCCCCCTCCTCCCCGCCACCGCCACAACGAGGAGGTGTTTATCTGCAGGCGGGAGGCAATAAAAGGTCAGAGTTGATTGCAGAGGATGCGGCATTCATCCCCTGGGAGCTAATTAGGGTCGCCTGCCAGGGCAGCCGAGCGGCGGGCTTTGAGCGAGCCCCGTCAGCCACACAATCGGCGAGGCGGGTTTGGGGGTAGGGACGGGTTGGCGGTCGCCTCGGATGAATGGCCTTGGGACGACATGAGCCACGGGCAGGGAGTGGTGGGCCGTTTATCCCGCTGTACTCGGAGGTCGGGCCGCTGCCGGCCTGGCTATCGAGTGTGCAGGCGGTGCAACTGCACCGGTGGTGGATCCAAGCCGGGAGAGGAGGGGGCGGGGGGCGAGGCGATGGGAGTGAACATTGATGGTAGTGGTGGTGGTGGGTTTATAATTACCGGAGAAGAAAAAATCATGCATAAGCACGGATTGCGCAGAAGCGCTTCCCATCGTTGCTCTTATGCTTCGAGGCATCCGCTCAGCGATGATAACGGTAGCGGCGGTAGCTCTCACGCGGGGTGTGCGTCCGTAGGCCGCGATGAGACAGACATCAAATCGAGTTTGTAGATACTACCGACGTGACTTTACAGAAAGACCCAAAGCGTATGAATTCCTGCAGTCACGAAAGCTTCAAGTCGAGTTTGTTTTGTTTTTATTATCCACAGAGCTGGAATGAGCTCAGTAATTAAAAATAAATAAGATTTTTAAATGACGTTTTTTTCATATAAATTACCGCGTGTTAGACCATCGATTCGCTCCTACACTTGGCACCGTGGCTCAATCGCGGGCGGCTGGAACCTTGGAGTCGAACCCAGATCCTGGACGGTGCCAATTCAGTGTCCACTGACACGGCCATTGGGAACCCACCGAGCCGCGTGACCACCTCTTGACAGTTCCCTGCCCATCACCGTGGGCTCCAGTAGCACAGTCTGAAGTTCGTGAGCTCGTCACACAGCAGTGGATCGAGAACGATCTTCATCGGGTCGGGCCAGCGTTGGGAAACTCCGCGGTCGTATGGCAAGGAAGCAACGCCTCTCTTGATTTGATTTCGAGACTTTACGATCTTAATTCTATGGGGCGCAACGGTTTGAGAGGCGTCACACTCGGACGCTCGTTGGGTTTTCTCTGGATAATCTGCGCTCCCGCGCGTGGGGCCAAAATCACTCGCGAATAGAATCGAGCGATCACTCCCACTGGCAGCCCCACGTCTACAGCACCTGGCAAGCCCTGGTGATGGTGGTGGCGGCTGTCACCCATCCGAGTAGGCTAGAACCCCGCTTAGCCTCCGCAATGCGAATTCGCGTCTTTTAACAACAACAACAAGCGGGCTCCTTGATTCCACTCAAGGGTTGATGGAGTGGAAATCCGCCCCGCCGGTGTGCGGGTGACTGCCCGTGTCCAGGACCCACGCCACCCACGCCACCCACGCCACGCACGCCACCCACGCCACGCACGCCACGCACGCCACCTACCCCCTCACCGCCTCCAGCCTCAATTAACAGCTGTGCACGCCACGATGTTTGCTCTTGCTGCCGCTGTTTTACATTTGAATGGGCTCGCTCATTTGCATGTGAATAGCGGTGCTGGTGATGGAGGAGCGGACTAAGGTTCACGGAGGCCTGACAAGGGGCGCCTTGAAGAATCCATTTCTCCGCTGCGGCTCTTTACAATCGCAGCCAAGGAACGGAGGGCGTGTCCCAGAGGAGTACGTGCCCCGCGGAGATGGAGCGGCGAATTAAATCGGTCCGTGTACAGCAGGTGCCGGATGGATTCTTACATCGCAGGAAGGAAGGAAGGCCGCGTGAGATGGAGGCGGCTTGGGGAGGACTTCATCCAGCAGTGGATTGACCAATGGGTGATGACGATGGTGACATTGAGAGCCAACGAGCGGACTAGTCGCAGAGCAATACGCACACACTGGACTATACATGTGACCTGACATATGAACCCGTCACCAAGCCGCATTGACCAGCTTGGTGAAGTATGGTCAAACGACTCCCATGACCGCCACGGTGTGGGGAGGCCTCGCGTGCGGCAGCGGATTGCCAAAGGGCCGCGCATTGTTGATAGATCGTTGATGTGTCGCCCCTCCTCGGGCAGCCACTCTGTCCTGAGTCTCGACCACCGGCCGTCACTGGAGCGTCTGAGCGGTGACGTCCCTAACCCGCGCGTTCCTCTCTGACCCACGTGATCCCCTCCCTCTCCATCAGCGCCACCCCAAGCGCGCACCTCCCCATGCTTTTGCTCTGCCAATATCCGCGTGCCCGCGCGGCGAGCGCCCTCGGGGTGACCCCGGCATCTCTCGTGACCCCGGCACCTCTCGTGAACCCGGCGCTTCTCGCGACCCCCGGCATCTCTCGTGACCCCGGCCCCACTCGTGACCCCCGGCACATCGGGCGCGGTGGCGCTGCGCCCGGCGCGCGCTCCCGGGTGACGGGGTCGCGCGGCTCCACGCGGTGCGCGTCGCGTCTCCGCTGAGCCCAACCCCGACACGCGCACGCGGCTGTCTCTCCCCTCGCCCAGGTGCTCAGGCGGCGCTTGCATCGGGGGGACTCGCGTCCGGACGCCGACCTCCGCGGGGTCAACCCCGCAAGCCCGCGGCGGCGATGGGGCGCTGAGAGCGCGGCGGGCGGCGTCAAGGGATGGATGACTTCGGCGGCGGGCGTCGCGCGTGGAACGCCACCGCCGCGCTCGCCAACTTGACGGGCGCCGCGTCGGAGGACTACGACATCTGCCGCACGTCGCCCTTCTCCACGTCCTTCCTCATCGTCGCCTACTGCACCGTCATGACGCTGGGCCTCAGCGGCAACGCGTGCCTCGTGTTCGTGGTGGCGCGCCAGCGCGACATGCGCAACATCACCAACGTGTTCATCGCCAACCTCTCGCTGTCCGACATCCTCGTGGTGCTGCTGTGCCTGCCGCTCACGCTCGCCTACACCCTCATGGACCACTGGGCCTTCGGCGAGCTGCTCTGCAAGCTGAGCCCCTTCGTGCAGTGCACGTCCGTCACCGTCTCCGTGCTCTCGCTGGTGCTCATCTCGCTAGAGCGCCACCAGCTCATCCTGCACCCCACGGGCTGGAAGCCGAGCCTGCACCACGCCTACGCGGCCATCGCCGTCGTGTGGGCGGCGGCGGCGCTCGCCTCGCTGCCCTTCGCCACGTTCCACGTGCTCACCGACGAGCCGCTGGGCAACCTGAGCGGCGGCGGCGGCGGCGGAGACGCCGATCCCCTGGAGGGCAAGCACGTGTGCGTGGAGGTGTGGCCCTCCTCCTCGGCGCGGCTGCTCTACACCACGGCGCTGCTGGCGCTGCAGTACTGCGTGCCGCTCGCCTTCATCTTGGGCTGCTACGCGCGCATCTTCCTGCGTCTGCGGCGGCGCCGCGGCATGCTGGAGAGGCCCTCGCTGTGCCGGGAGGCGCGCGAGGCCTCCACGGGCCACTACGAGCACCGGCACGACCACCTGCAGCAGGAGAGCTACAGCCGGCGGGCGCGCCAGGCGCGCAGGATCAACGGCATGCTGGCCACCATCGTGGCGGCATTCGCGCTCTGCTGGCTGCCGCTCAACGTCTTCAACGCGCTCTACGACTGGCACCACCAGGCCGTCATGGGCTGCCACCACAACCTGGTGTTCTCGCTGTGCCACCTCACCGCCATGGCCTCCACGTGCGTGAACCCCGTATGCTACGGCCTCCTCAACACCAACTTCCAGAAGGAGCTCAAGGCGATGGCGCAGCGCTGCTGGTGCGTGGCCGCCGCGGGCCTCTCGAGGGTCAGCGACGGCGGCGGCAGCGGCGGCAGCGGCGGCGGGAGGTCGGAGGTGGCGCGCGAGGCCGGCGCGGGACGGGCGGACGAGGAAGCGTTCGAGCACTTCCCCCTGTCCACCATGACCACGGACATGTCCAAGGACTCCATCAAGCAGCACTGCAGGACCAACTCGATGTAGCGGCGGGCGAGCGGGCGAGGGGACCCGCGGGGTGTTGCGTGGCTCTGGTCGCGTGAGAGGGTGCGGGTGGTGAGAGGGCGATGAGCCGTGCGCACTCGGTCTCCTTGGGGGGGGGGCGGTGCTGCTCAGTCCGCCGCTGCGTGGCGGCGAGCGGTGATGGACAGCGTGGGCGATTTGGACAAAAACTGCGGTGGTTTTCAGGGATATCACCACGGTCGTCCGGAACGCCATGGGGGTGATCTAGAAAGGGAAAACCACACACGCACACACACAACATGCATCGCTGGATTGTGATTGGTGGAGGCGGCTTGTGGATAAGGCCTTCGTCCAGCAGTCGATTGAACATGGCTCACGACAATGATTGGGAATAGAATGAGCGATGTGTAAAAAAATCCTGGGTTGGCTAAAATCACGCCACACAAACGTGTGAACAGTGAAGCGTGAACAGAGCTCCATGTGTATGGGCATCTATTGACACTACATATGACGGTCAATATGTGTACATAATATATATATTAATAGCTGTGTGTGTGTGTATATATGCAGGGTGAGTGTTTCTCGCAGTGGTTAGTGGACCGCGCTCGAAACTCCGGTGACCTGAGTTCAATTCCGAGCCACGGCTAACATCAGTGCTGGGTGACATCTGAACCGATCCCGGGCCACCCAGTGCGGGCACCAAACCCGCACTGGGCGGTGACGTTTGGTCAAGTTTGGTGAAGTATGGTGACGTTTGGTGAAGTTTGGTGAAGTATGGTCAAACATCCGCCATGGCCGGCGCAACGTCCTTCACTCCGGGAGTGGATTGACTAAAGGGCTCTACACGATTACGATTGGGACTCAGTTGCTGCGCACAAGGCCTAAGGCAGTGGTTCTTCACCTGGGGGAAGGGGGGGGGCACACATCTTCTGTGGGTGCGAGATGCCCTTTTTTGGGGGGGGGGGGGGGTGCGAGACATGGGCAGATTTTATTTTTTTTAGAAGAGAAATCATCGAAAACACAAATTATGGACGGGAACGTAAGTTAAAACTAATTTCATATTCTTGGTTATTTCGGTAAAGTCACGTAGAAGGGAAATAATAAAATAATATAAATATAAAAAATAAAAATTCTCACGACGTTTCCACTGCAACACAAGCAATCATCAGGTGATGATTGCTTGTGTTGCAGTCGAAACGTCGTGAGAATTAGTATTGTTTTATATTATTTTATTATTTTCCTTCTACGTGACTTTACCGAAAGAACCAAGAATATGAATCCCTGCAGTCGCGAAAGCTTTAAATCAAAATTTAAAACTACTTTGCTTCATCAAATCTATGTATGTATTAACATTACACATTTATTAGTATTATTATTGAGAACTAGCGGGGTGCAAGGCTGCAGTAAAGGTGAAGAACCACTGGCCTACAGGGGATAAAACGGCAAGCGTCCAGCAACAAACAACAGCCTCAAAAGTTCTAGCAGATAAACGTTCACGTGACTGTCGAAGTGAGCAAGGTGGTTATTGTAAGGGGGGGGGGGGGGAGACGATGATAGGAGGAGGGAATTCCAGAGTGGAGCCGTAGTGGGGTGACCTGCAGTGTGGTGAGTGGGTGTGTGAGTGAGTGGGTTTTTGGGTGAGTGGGTGGGTAAGTGAATCAGTCAGTCAGTGAGTGAGTGGTGATTGAGCGAGCGAGTGGGTGAATGAGTGAGTGGATAGGTGAGTGGGTGGGTGAGTGATTGGGTGAGTAGGTGGGTAAATGGGTGAGTGGGTGGGTGAGTGGGTGGGTAAGTGAATCAGTCAGTGAGTGAGTGAGTGGTGATTGAGCGAGCGAGTGGGTGAATGGGTAGGTGAGTGGGTGGGTGAGTGATTGGGTGAGTGAGTGGGTGAATGGGTGAGTGGGTAGGTGAGTGGGTAGGTGGGTAAGTGAATCAGTGAGTGAGTGAGTGGTGATTGAGCGAGCGAGTGGGTGAATGTGTGAGTGAGTAGGTGAGCAATGAGCGACAAACTTGCTTCGTGAGTTTGGAGAGTGAGTGAGTGAGTGAATGCGTTGGCTAGTGAGTGACTTTAGTGAGTGATGAGTGGGACGACGGTGTGGCTGTGCAGTAGTGCTGCAGGTTGAACGGACGAGACTGCGACAGTCAAGAGTCGTGTGGGGACCGCGTCCTCCACACGGGCGCGTGATATCGCGCACGCGGACACGAGAGGGAGATGGGGTGCACAGGGAAGATCGCAGAGGGCTTATCGGCGTTTTGACAACGCACCCGTCGTGTGTTTTTGTGTTCTTACTCTTGGACTACGGGGCTAAGCGCGGCGCTCGAGGTTTACGCGGCGTGCTCACGGAGTCGCTCCCGGCTCCGTGAGCCTCGAGCCACGGCCGCGTTCAGAGCGCACCACGGGATCGACCTCCCGCGGGCGTTAGAGCGGCGGTCACTTAAGGGCTAAGTTCCAGGCTTAACCTAAGGGATGAGGTTAGCGTTGGCATGTAAATGAAGGTTTCATGTTTAGGGTTAACTTAATGACGAATTGGGACAACGGGGTTGAGGCTCGGGGTAACTTGGGGGGGGGGGGGGTTGGGGGGGTTAGGACGAGGGTTAACTTAAGGGCTTGAGTTAACTGCAGGGTAAATGTTCGGTGTTGGGGGTAACTGCTACGGATGACGTCACGGTCAGGGTTAACTGTTCACGCCGATGCGGGGCATCATCTCGCGTTGTGCGCGCGCGTTTGTCACGTGGCTTCCCCGCGTGGCTGTGCGTGATCCGGGTTTAAACAAAGACACCCACACACACACACGCACGTGTGTGTGTGGGTGTGTGGGTGTGAGCACAGAGAGACACGGGGAGCGGTGGTGTAGTGGTTAGCGCTCCGCTGCCCTACGAACCTAGCGACCCGAGTTCGATTCCCGCTCAGGGACAACACCAGTGACGATTATCTGAACTGGTCCTGGGCCTCCACTAGGTCGACTCAGCCCAAAAAATGAATACCTGGCGCGGTGTGTAGTAAACATCACTACTGGGGAGACAAAAGCGGCCGGGCGTGGTGCTGACCACCCACCCCCTCGTGTATTGTGCCGGCCTTTATAGGTGCACTTTCCCCCACAGTCTGTTATAGGCTATACGGGGGACCTTTGTCTTTGTGCACAGAGACACGCAGGGGTCGCCTGAGGTCGTCGAATCGCGAGTTGAGCTCAGTCCTCAAGTGGGGGGCCCGGGGTGTGGGGATGGGGGGCTGACACAAAGCGTGGGAGCGGCACGGCAACTACCCCCCCCCCCCCCCTACAACCACCCACAACATTTAGATAGGAAAGAATGGGGGACAATATGCTCTGCCCCCCTCGATTCATATATTGCATGAACCCCTTTGGTACCTGGGTCCCCTTTGCCACTCCACGTGGGTCCCCTTGATCATGAAACAAATCCCGTGGCTGCCCCATGGATAAACTGGCCCTCCGCCATGGGAATGTGGAATTTCCACTCCCGCCTTTAGGGCCACCAATGGGCATCAAGTTCCGGGTCATTGCCCGATTGAGCAGAGAGACGCTGTTGTTTTGATGGTAAAGCCCACCATGTCACCGCTATTGGACAAACATCCCAGACGCTGAAACATTGCCATGCAAACGACCCATTGGGGATTACACAGCAGCAGCAGCAACATCGCCCCCTACTGGCAGCAGACGGCTGCCCCACAATTGTGTCAACTCTTGCGAAGGAAGCTCATCTTGAGTTGTCACCGGGTGGGACAAAATCAACCCGAAACCATCAACACACAACAGCAACCGCCATTCGCACACTAAGTGGCGGTAACGTCACCACGGCGCTTGTGCCAGGCTAGGTGCACTTTAAGGCCACGTGAAGTGCCGAACGCCCGCCGGCAGGAGCTCACGCGACAGACCCAGCAGGTGCCACGGGTCGACTGACTGAGATGACTGCCCGATGCACCAACCCGTACCCCTTATTGCGCCAACCTGCTGTGTTTTAGCCGCCCGGCGCTCCGCTCATTGTTGTGAGCGTCGCTCCTTATCCCACACACGCGGACACAGAGAGCGCCTAGAATCCGTGAAAAGAACCACAGAACCGTCCACGGCGTGCAAACCGTGCACACAACCCGCTTCGTGATTCGCGTACCGGTGGCATCGGGCATCTGCCACAAGCTGTGTCCCACAAGCGCTCGGTCGTGCCCGCGTCGAGACGACACGGAGAGCTGCCCGCCAGTAATGGTCACCTGCCACTGCACTCTGGCTCACTCGGCACGTGGCGCTTCCAGGGAGCTGTGGAGGGAGCTGGGGGCTGCTGATCGTCTGACAGTCACGAGTCGTGCAAAGTGGCCCCCCGAAGATTAGCGACAACATCGTCCGGGGCCACTCTCGCGCTAATTCGACGCTTCGCGTGGAAATTGGGCCGCAAGGCGGGGTCGGAGGGAAGGAGATGGGGAGGGGTGGGGAGGGAGGAGGGTGGGGAGGGAGGATGAGGGGGGGAGGCGGGGAGGGGGGTGAGGGAGGGAGGGAGGTGAGGGAGGGAGGTGAGGGAAGGGGGGGAGGGAGTGGGTAAGGGAGGGGGGAGGGAAGGAGGTGAGGGAGGGAGGGAGGTGAGGGAAGGGGGGAGGGAGTGGGTGAGGGAGGGGGGGAAGGAGGTGAGGAAGGGAAGTGAGGGAGGGGGGAGGAAGGGAGGGGTGAGGGAGGGAGGGGGGAGGCGACGGCGCCCAAAGTGTGAGGCTGCTGCTGCTGCTGCGGTGAGAGGAAGACGCTGGGTAAATGGCGCCTCTCTGACGGGCTCGAGATGAGCGTGCAGGTGACTCCTGCCGCTAGGAGCCGCATTCGAGAGCAGTGCCGGATGAAGCTAGTGCTGGGCCTGCAGCACATGTTATGAAGGGACCCTAAATAAAATAAGAATAAAACACGTACATTTTAAAACACAAATTTTTCACTTGCATAGTAAAGTTATTTTATTTTTTCATTTGCTATACAGCCAGATAATACGACAAATCGCTAACCTTAAACACCAGTCGTTCATACAAGTTGAAGGCGGTATAGTACTATAGTAATAGAGCAAGTGCCGAATCACTGAACCGGAATTGATAGCTTGAAAGCATTTAGCGCGGGGCCCTTGAAAGTGCGGGGCCCGTAGCTACATATGTAGCTACTGTTGCTACGAGGATAATCCGGCACTGTCCGAGAGGCATGCCGGATGTGGTGTGCGAAGCTGCTGTGTAATTTGTGTTTTGTTTCCAAAATCAGACGTGACGTACGCATGTATGTTGAACGTCTTTCGCACCGTACGTAGCCCAACCGCACTCATCGGAGGTGCGTGGGGGGGGAGAACACCAAACGAAACTCACGAGAAGCAGTTCTCACGGAGTGCGTTTTTTTTTTTCAACATGATTTAAAGTGCATGGCTTCGGTGGCTTCCTAATATCGCGACGAAGAGCGTTCCAGACGGCCGCAGAAGGAAGTGGCGATGATGACGACAGTGATGATGATGATGAGGAGCAGGAGGAGGGATTTGCGGCCGTGACAATACCACGGCTCTCGCAGCACCACGGCCGTGGTGTTGTTGTCATCTTGGTCGTCGTTGTTGTTGTTGTTGTCAGACGCCACGCTTGCCTCTCCCCCGCTTTTAAATCCGCGACCCCGCGTGGAGGACCCCCCCCTCGCCCCGCCCCCTCCTCTCGGTGGAGGAGCGAGGGGCGGGGCTCCCCCGGGGCTGCTCCCCAGGGCGCGAGTCCGATGGAGCTGCGCCAGCCTCGATTTAAAGCTTTCGTGGCTGCAGGGATTCATCTTCTCGGTTCTTTCGGTAAAGTCACGTAGAAGCGAAGTAATAAAATAATAAAAATAAAACATAATAAAATAATTATCACGACGTTTCGGTCACAACGCAAGCAGCCGTCCTCTCCTGAGGACGGCTGGTTGCGTTGTGGCCGAAACGTCACCTGAGGACGGCTGCTTGCGTTGTAGCCGAAACGTCGTGAGAATTATTTTATTACGTTTTATTTTTATTATTTTATTACTTCCCTTCTACGTGACTTTACCGAAAGAACCAAGAAGATGCGCCAGCCTCGTTCGGCAGGAAGAGGCCTCCTCCGGCTCCGCTCCGCGCGATTGGAGCCCAGCACAACTCTTGCCGATCGCGCAGCCGCTGTCCTTGGAGGTGTCCGTGGAGCCCGCTCGGTCTGGTTCCCCCCTGGCTCCGTGTGGAGCCGCATCGCTATCAGTGGCTCCGTGCGGCTCCACGTGGCACCACGTGGCTCCACGCCACCGGTGTCCAATTGTGCCTTGTTGACGGGGGAGGCCCTTGGTGGTGTTGTTGTGCACAGAATTCCAGTCGGGGTTCCAGGAGTCACCGGGACCCCGTGAACCCCAGTGGTGACGTGGGACCCGGAACAGGGGGCATTACGGTGCGTAACGCGCAGTGTCGCCTTATTAATGAACAATTATTGTCGAATCTGAGAGTGAGGTTGTAATGTGGACAGACGGCCATATGAATGTGGAATGGACACCACTTTCCGTTGTTTGGCAGTGGATTACGAGTGCCACCCTGTTGCTCGCATGAGCGGGGATACTTTTATTTTTAGTACAGGAGGCGCAAAGGCCCAAATACGTCAAGCGGCCAGCAACACACAGCGCTGTTAAGCAGGTTTCTAAGCGGCGAGGGTGCAACACGCTTCGAATGAGTAGCCACGAAACTTGAGTTTATCGGTGCCGCGTGTAATTGCCCACTCGTAACCGCCTTGAACCAAGTCCAGTGACCACGCTGTGAGCAGAGCCTGGGAAAGGTGAGGCGCTAGGGGACCTACTCCACGGGCGAGCGAGTCGGAGGGCCGTGATCGTGACCCGGACACGGGCGCGACTCTGTTGATGCGGGGCCGCGCGAGGTGGTGGGAATTCTCTGCCAGGTGTGGATATTGTCACGCGGACCCACGGCCCCCATCGCCGGGTCCGCTGGTCGGGTCGCGCTCCCGCCGCCGCCTCCGCGGTTGTCCGTCGTTGGTGACGGCGCCTCCCTCTGACACAGAGAAAACATCCCCGTCGCGAGGGCGGAGCGTGCTGTGAAGAAGCGATGAACGTTTGCATGGCGCTCGCAATTTGTTACATTTGCGGTGCTTGACGAGCGCACGCACGCACACACACACACATGCGCACACACACGCATGCACACGCACGCATGCACACACACGCATGCACACACGCATGCACACACACGCACACACGCACGCACACACGCGCACGCACACACACGCACACACGCACACGCACATACGCGCACGCACATACACGCACACACGCACACACACGCACACACGCGCACACACGCGCACACACGCACACACACACACGCACACATACACGCACACACGCACACACACGCGCACGCACACACGCGCACGCACACACACGCACACACACACGCACATACGCGCACGCACATACACGCACACACGCGCACACACGCGCACACACGCGCACACACGCACACACACACACGCACACATACACGCACACACGCACACACACGCGCACGCACACACGCGCACGCACACACACACACACGCACACACGCGCACGCACATATACGTACACACGCACACACACGCACACACGCGCACACACGCGCACACACGCACGCTCAAATACACGCACACACACACGCACACACACACACGCACACATACACGCACACACGCACACACACACGCACACATACACACACGCGCACACACGCACACACACACACGCACACATACACGCACACACACACACGCACACACGCACACACACACACACACACGCGTACACACGCGCACACACGCACACACACACACGCACACATACACGCACACACGCACACATACACGCACACATACACGCACACATACACGCACACACGCACACATACACGCACACATACACGCACACACACACACTGTTCGTTATCAGTTTACAGCGCCCGCGCCCGTCGTTATTGTCTCGACGGCTGATTTCGCCACTGGGCACTTTGCCCAAATGCCCTCGCTGCCATCTCGCTCTGCTGTCATCTCGCTCTGCTGCCCTGCGCTTTTGCCTCAATGCGCGGCGTGCACTTCGAGACTCGCACGCGTACATCTCGCATGTTTGTACAAAGACAAAGACGCGCACACACTCGTGCCACGTGCGCGTCGAGTGGCTGTGACGTCACAAGGGGCCGATGCACGCGGACCCTTTAGGGGGGGGGCCACAGCCGTGTCCAGGGCCTTGGTCTGGCAGCGCACTCCGCAATGCTGCGACGCAGCGATCGATCCTCCAGCGACACGTGGTCACCGAAGCTGCAGCATCACCGCGCTGCTTGTGCCAGGCTAGGTGCGCTCGGCGGCCACGTGGCGTGGCGGAGGCTCGCCGCCACGGTTGTCTCGATGAAGGCCCAGGATGTCGTGGGTTCACGGAGCGGGGGTGACCGGCAGACGCGGCTCGCGCGCCGGTGGGAGGGAGGAAGGAAGGTAGATATGGGAGGGAGGGAGGTGAGCGAGGCAGAGAGGGAAGGAGGTGAGGGAGGGAGGGAAGGTGAGGGAGGGAGGGAGGTGAGGGAGGGAGGTGAGGGATGGAGGGAGGGGAGGGGAGGGAAGGAGGAGAGGGAGGTGAGGGAGGGAGGTGAGTGAGGGAGGTGAGGGAGGGAGGGCAGGTGAGGGAGGGAGGGAGGGAGGTGAAGGAGGGAGGTGAGGGAGGGAGGGGAGGTGAGGGAGGGAGGGGAGGTGAAGAAGGGAGGTGAAGGAGGGAGGTGAAGGAGGGAGGTGAAGGAGGGAGGTGAAGGAGGGAGTGAGGTGAGGGAGGGAGGGGAGGTGAAGAAGGGAGGTGAAGGAGGGAGGTGAAGGAGGGAGGGTCTCCCTCGGTGTCACGAAGATTCACGAAGCCACTCCCGAGAGGGAAGGGATGGGCAGGCCGCGTGCTCCGGGGTTGCGCAACCACAGCCGGGAAGCGGTGAACGAGTCTCGTGGCCAGCGAGCGGGAATCAATTGCAGTGGAACGCGAGCAACGAATGTGACCGATGCGAGACGTGTTTCCCTTCGTCCGCACGTTGTGTTTTATTTTCTTTAAAACTGCAGCGTCGTGAGATGGACTCGAACCGGCGAAGTCTCCGGCTTTTGCAAGTCCCCGTGTGACGTTGATCACCAAACACCGTCTCGCTTCTCAGTCGCACGGACAACCGCGTGTTTGTTTCGGGGAACATTTCCCTGCGTCCGTCAACAACAACAACAGCAGCAACAAACAAAAAAATCAAAACCGGTAGCCGGGATTGTCCGGAGTTTCCCACGCGGGTTGACGGTGACCCAACAAAACACAAAACAAGAACCGATCGGTAACCCCCATGACTGCAGGGGGTTTGTGTTTCTGTGTTTCTGTGTGAAGCCGTGAGAGTTACTCGACCATAACCGATACCCGGAATCCGGGCGTCTTCCTGCGTGGAGGCGACGCGTTATCCCCCTGTTCTGCACGCCTTGCACTCCGGGCTCCCCAGTTTCCGCTCATCACAGCTTTAAACAAACAAAAAAGACGAACGTTGCAACCGGTTATTGGTTCAAAAACATCACGGTAATGAAAAATAACCTGAGTATTTACTCGCCCGGGGTCAGGCATTTCTCCCTCCTGCGCAAGACTTGGCAGAATCACACAAATATACTACGTGAAGAAATGTAATAGGTGGCCGTGCATTTCAGTGACACCAAAGGGTACCATTTGAGATGGCCATGATGTGCCTTAGGGTCAAGTGGCACTTTAAAGGTTCCGACAATCCACGTGGCGTTTGACGGATTTGGACAGCGACTTTCCGTTCCAGCCCAACCCCGAGCCGTTCGCGGCTCGGCCACGGCTCCGGCTCAGCGTGGCTGGGACCGTGCCCAGAGCCGGCTCCAGTGCGGCACGGCTCTGAGTCGGCTCCCTTGAGCCAGAGCCAAGCCTGACCCGGGCCGTAAAAACTAAGAGGAATGCGGGTCTTGGTGTCGCTGGCGCTTTGTGACAAATACTCTCCTGCGGTTCAGACAGTTATCATTGGCAGTCCCTTATCGATCCACTTCTGAATGGAGACCCCGCCACGATGTATCAGCCGTGGAGGTTATGTGTCCATACTTCACCGCTCTGGTCAGCGCGGCTCGCCGGAGGCTGTATCTGACGCAGGGACCGTGCAGGGCAGACGCGGCAATCACTCGCCACTGATGTCAGTCCAGGAATCGAACTCAGGTCTGGGGTTTCACAGCGGAGTGCACGAACCACTGCGCCACTCTCCCCGTGATGCGCCACCTCCTTACGCAGTTTGCTGGGGTGACGCAGTGGCTTTCACGCAGCGCTATGCACCCAGAGACTTGAGTTCAATCGCAAACCGTGACTCCCATCATTGAATAAAATGATGACGTCACCCAGATGCTGCTCTATTTAAGACCGGGAGCAACAGGAGAGCTTCACCATTCTTGCCCGATGAAGCTGATTGTAATTATCAGCGAAACGTCGCACTACTCAAATTTCAAAAATGCTGTTGATTCTTTCTTCAGCACACCGGTGGGCTAAAGAAGTAAATTATTTTGTCCTTTGAAAAACACATTTTTTACTGTTTGGCCGTGTCGGGTGGTGGAATGTTACGACACATTTATAAATAACGCGATCTGACCCAAAAACCTATATTATGAATAATATTGGTCGCGAAAGCCTACGTGCTAAGCGAGCGGTGTCCAAATCGGCGCCCACCCCGCGTCTTCACCAATCCACGCTAACCAGCGTGGTGAAGTATGGCGAAACAACTCCCGTGATGACCAACACTGGATGTTTGGGGGAGGGGATTCCACACCCGCACACACACACACATCCCAGCGAGTCGAGGTCTGTTTGTCGGAGCTGTTGCGGGTACTGCCCTCACGTGCATCACGGCAACGTCGCTACGGGGCATCTCGACAAAAAATCGGCTCCTACTGAGGTCCGGTCACAATCCCAGACTGCTCGGGGGTCAAAACCGGGACAGCTGTCAACCGCAGTTCGTGGGGTGGCCTTCGCCCAGCAGTGGATCGGTAACGGGCTGTACATTGTTTTATCGTTGTTTTTATTGTTGGGTAGATTAGCGTCATTGTTCGTGTTTTAACTCTTGTTATTCTTCTTATTGTTGTTGTTGGATAACACGCGCGACTGCGCGCAGGGACCCGTGTACGCGTCGCGTTCCCGACGCGATAACGGTGACGCAGCGATAACAACGCTGCTGATTGCTGGTGGTGGTGGCGTCAGCCGCAGTGGCCGTGATGACCTTTTGACCTTGGTCGTTGAGCGCCTTCCTCAGAGCCACCCCAAGGAGCTGCCTCTGAATGGACGAGGGGGGGGGGTGAGGTGGGGTGGGGAGGGGATGAGCGGCACTGCTGTTCATGAGACGGCCAAGGCTCACCCAGGGCCCCACCCCGTAGAACCAACGCCGCATCCCGTTGGAGGCACGCGACACGTTGACGCCCCCCCCCCACCTCCCGCCGTGAGTGATCTCCCCGTAGCCCCGGGGCCCCGCGCTCAAATTGCAGTCGGCTGAGTTACGGAGACGCCGCTCCGCTCACGCCACGAGGCCATCGCACATTTCACTTTTATCGGCCGCGCGGGGTTGGCACTTTGAAACCACGGGGGCTCGGGCGGTACCAGCACGCGTGTGATCGCAACTGCGAGGCCTTCGACTCTTCACAGTCCCTGCTGCTGCTGCTGCTAGACCAGTGACCGATTGTAGTTGTGCGGGCTTCAAATTGGCTCCGGATTTTTTTTCTCTCTCTCTTTAGATTTCGGGCCACGGATGGAGGTGTTTAATTGGGTTAAGTTGCTCAAATTGGGATCACACGCGCAAAACGCAATCACCGCTCCCTGCTGGCGGACTTGCAGGCCACGTGACCGGTCACGGACAGCTGTCACGGGGGTGGCCCTTTGGAATGTGCCGAGACGAGTCGGATGGTCACTGCGCCTCGCCGGAGAGAATTGGACCGGCTGAGAGCATCTAACAGATGCGTCGTCATCATGATCACCACCACCATCACCGCCATCAGCATCAGAATTACCACCATTATCATTGCCTTCACAATTACTATCATGATAATTGTTTTTTTACCCTTCTATCTGCCAACAAAACTGACACCTTTTTTAACAAGGAGTCATGTTTGCATAGACCACAATACCTGCAGTCATAATGCAAACAAAAAACATAACTCTGATAATGTATGCACTGTCATTGAAGTTGATTGGTCCACAACCGAGACAGCTTTCCTTAGAGCCTAGTCTCAAATGGGTTTTATAAAAAAAAAAAGGTGTCAGTTTTGTTGCCAGATAGAAGGGTAAAAAACCAATCATCATATTTTTTACTGGCAAATGAGGTTCCAATGGTGAATTACTATCATCATGAGCAGCACCCTCATCACCACGGTGTTGCATAACAACACATCAATGAATGGAGGTAGTCGTGCTTATAGTTGTACACTCTGCCCCCCAAAATCCGGCTCTGCCCCCCCCCCACCCCACTCGCCCCCACCCCCAGCTTGGTGCGTGATCACGTGTCCATGTGGTGTCACTGTGCAGTAAAGACGCGTCTTGCTCTCTACCCTTATTGCTCTGTTCCCGTTGTACTCTCTCACTGTCTCACTCTCTGCTCTGAGCGCAAATGCTCGCAACACAACAACAACAACATCAGCCGCCGTCGTTCGCAACTAAAGTGGCGTTGACGTCACCACAAGCGCTTGGGCCAGGCTAGGTGCACCAGGAGGCCACGTGATGTGTCGAAGGCTCGCTGCTGGCAGGAGGTCACGGGGCAGACCCAGGTGCCATGGGTCGGCTGACTGGGAGGGCTGGCAGATGCACCGCCTGTGCTTCCTCTTGTGCCACCTCGCTGGGTTGTAGCCGTCCTCCTCTGCCCAGCAGCGCCCTTCACGAGTCTCATCCACAGCGGCCGATCTTGACAAACACAATAACGATAACCCACACAAGCTGTTGTGGCAAGTGCTGTTAGCGGGCACCTATGAAGGCGGGCACGGCGCACGCGGGGACGGTGAGACCAACACGACGCACCACCGTCTTTGTCTCCCCAGTGCTGACGTTCTTGACACCGGATGCCCCGGCACCGATTCAGATATCACTCACCACTGAGGTCAGCCGTGGCCGGGAATCGAACTCAGGTCACGGGGTTCATAGCGAGGTGCGCTTAACCATTGCGCCACCGTTCCACCCCAGGCCATTGCGTGTAGGCTGGCGCTGTGAAAGGATGTTTCTTTTATGCTTAATTTTAGAACTTTCGTGACTGCAGGAATTATTATTTGTTTCTTTCGGTTAAGTCACGTCTAAAATTAAGATTGAACCACTTCTACGGGGAAGTTTTAAGCTTATCTTTTTTCTCTCTCTCTGGCGACTTGTTTTCTCTGCCTGTGTCCTCTCTTTAGATTGTTCACACTTAAATTCTAACTTAGCAATCTTTGAAATACGTAATCAACCAGGCTATGCGTTAATTGTGTGTTGACCGACCCTCTGTGTTGTATTACATTACATTTCGATATTTTACTAGGTTATTTAATTTTAGTGTGTCCTTCTCCTGATTTTCAGGCTTGCTTGCCGTGCCATCGCATTCGCAGCACCACGTCTGTTGACCACTCATTGATATGCTAATTTTTTCTCTAACCCTCCTCCCTCTCTCTGCCTCCGCCCCCCCTCTGTCTATTTAAGGCCACCACACAGAGACGATCACCCCTCTCTGTTACCTGTGTTGCTCTCGCTATGTATCTTGGTGATATCTGTCTGCTAATATGTCTGTCTATAGTTTTCTGGTTAGATTTTATGTCGCTATTTCATTATACCTGATGATGATTGCTTGTGTTGCAATCGAAACGTCGTATTCTATTATTTAATTTAATTTATTATTTCATCTTTAGACGTGACTTAACCGAAAGAAACAAATAAGATGTTTCTTTTTCTTCTTTTCGGGATGTCCCGCTGTGGATGCAGCGCCGCTGACATTTTGATGGAAATTTCCTGAATGAATGAGCTTCTGTGCTTCTCCCCGCTACCGCCGGGTTCCACGTGGAGACAATGAAAGTTATACAACAACACGAAAAAACCCGCTCGACCAATCTTTGTTCTCTCCAGAGTGGGGGCGGGGGTGGGGGGTGGTGGGTGGAGATCAATGGCACAGAGGGCCTCGCTGTGCGCCGCCCGCGCCTCCGTGTCGCCGTTCGGTGCGGCGAGCATCGCGCCTCGCTCACCCTCGGCGGAACGGCAGCGTGGGAATTTGAATCGTAGATTTGAGCTGCCGGAGGCAACAGCCGCTCCTAAGGCGGACCAAGAGGTTATCTCTCAAAGCTCACGGAGACTGGCGCAACAATTCACTTCGCGTCCCTCCTCCATCCACACCAATATAATTAGAGGCGTGGGCCACGGGACCCAAATACAAAAGGCAGCAGCTGTGATCGTGCAGTTCACACGCAGGCGAATGGCATCGTCCCAAGGATGTTGAGAAACGCGAGGACGCGGTCACGGCCAGAAGGGACGATTTGGGCCATGGGCAAAACTCATAACCGAGTGACAGACAAGGGATGGGACGCGTTCCATAGGGGCACGGCCGAAACGTCGCCTGTTATATATTTGATTCTTTTAAGGCCAACCCGGTGTTTTTGACGGCTGAGTTGAGTATTTTTGTGTAATTCCAAGCATGCATCTCGATGCGTCTTTGTGCACCTTTCTGCAGCGGTCATGTTTCTGATTCATGTCATAGCTGTCCGTATACAAAAATTAAATTCTACTGACTTAGAAATGCTCCTCCTTGTTCATGTTACTTCCTTGAACTTAGTGACAATCTATGTGAGTTGTACACTACATTCTATGCTTTTGCGTGGACTCCCATCATCCGTGGAATCAACAGTGACCAATCACCTCCAACGCAGCAGCAGAAGCAGCAGCAGCAGCATCATCGCCAAATAATGCGCCTGATGATTTTGGAAGAGTTGCCGGCGGTGAGCGAACGGTCACGGGCGAAGGGCCCAGTGGGGGTCACGTCACGTGGATCACGCTGCTTCCCGGAGCATTCCAACACATACCACACCTCTCTCTCACTCTCTCACTCTCTCTCTTACTCTCACTCTCGCTGACTCTCTCTCTCACTCTCTCTCTCATTCTCTCACTCTCTCTATCTCTGCAGGCATAATCACTGGGAAGGAAGCAGGCAGAATTTAATTCGGTTTATTTTTAATTTTAATTTCGAGGCTTCGTTTAATGACGGATTCCAGTTGAGCCGCGAGATTGGGTGACGCAACGGCGGCTGCGAGAATCGGCCGATCGCAGATCTGCGCTGGGAGGTGGTCGGGAGATGAAGGCGAGGCGAGTGGGCGTGTGAACCCATCTGTGTGGACCTGTCGATTGTCGTCCCCTTCGTGGGCACGGCGGGTGTTTCTCCACACACTCGCGAAAGAGGAGTTGGACGTTGACAATCGGGGTCTCATTTCAGCTGAAGGAGTCGGGACCGCTGTTCCCGGGAATTATTTTGGGCCGACACATCCAACCTCGCCTCGTTGTATCCTTGTGATACGGCATCTAATATTTTTTAACCTGTTCACAGCATTCTATGATCGCCTTGATAAGGTAACAAGAGTATAGGATGGTTCTACAAAGGCGAATATCTTACCCTCGTGACAATTTCTTACTCCGACCCAGGATGGCAGCGTCTCGGCAAAACATCGACTGAGGAATGAATCACTTGGGCAGGATCCTCCTGAAAAAGAGTCTTGAGACTCATCGAGGAGACGGACGTGTCTCACGGTGGGGTCGCGTCTCGCCGGCTCTCCCTCCGCGCCGTCAGTGCGCCGCAGTGATCATTTCTGTTCGAGGCTGTCACACGCAGCCGCACAGCGAACACGAATTCACCATTGGCATGGAATAATAATAATGATGATAACGACAGGAAGCGAGCGCATTTGGCATTCTCGCGAGAACCCTTCCTGTGCGGCGCGAAGTCATCACGGACGCGGCGTGAAGGAACCGCACAGCGCGGGGAGTGGGTGGATGATGATGATGATGACGACGCTGCGATATCATTTTTCTAAATGTTGACAAACTTTGGGAGCGTGACGCCGGCACGCAACGACCCAACAACTCTCTCTTCCTCTCTCCCGGTGACCCCCCCCCCCCCCCGCACGGCGAGACGCGGCACTCCGAACTGTGGCCGGCGATTCCCTGGCGAGGCCGCAGCCCGAGCTGCGGATCTTCACGGGGGAAGGCGACACTTTGTTACGAAGCAGACAAGTTCCGCTCGTGATGAAGCGACGAGTTACCGCACCCCCCCCCCACCGCCAGCCGAGGCGCGGACGCGGATCGCGCCGCGGGGAGGGGAGTTCGACCGCCGACAACGACGTCGGCTGCAGTTCTCGAGCTAGCGCTGTGCAGTGAAAGCGTCCAAGTAGACGTCGGGGTCTGTGAGGTCGCCCGCGGCGTGACAGCCCTACAGCTGCCTGCCGCTGCCTGTCGCCTGCTGCGCGGATTTCATTCGGCGTGCGTCTGTTACCTTTAATCAACAGGGAAGTTTGACCGCGTTAGGCCACTCGTTATGCCCCACCCCCTCGCCTAATCAGGGCTCCCTAACTCTTTTGGCACCGCACCTTTCCTTTTTAAGCCCCGCCCCGTCTTCTCTAGGCCATGCCCACTTCTTCTCTAGGCCGCGCCCCCTTCTTCTCTGGGCCCCTCCAATTCACCGGGACGAGGGGGGGAGGGTTGGGCTGATTTTGGATTTGCGTTGTGGGGGTTGTGGAGTAGTGGGGGGAGGCAGGGTGGTGGGAGTGAGCGTGGGCAGCAGTCAGGGTGGGGGTGGGCGGAGGTCGTGAGGGGGGAGCGGCGTGGGGGGGGGGGTGGCTTCGAGATCAGGACGAGAATCGCTCTTTGAGCGGCTAGATAAGAATGATAGATTTCAAACGGGAACGCGTTGTTCGCATTGCAGGGCGCTATTATGAAATCAAAATAACGCGGTGTATCTTCTCTGGCAAATATCAACGCGACATCAATGTTAGGGGTCTCAAGGGGCGGCGTGGTGGCGCTCGCCCCCATTGCGCCCCTTCACCTCCCCCCCTTGGATCTTCCGTTTGAGTCACTCATCACAGTGGCGTAGCATTGTGGATGAGCGACACGTTCACAAAAACAAATACGAGGAGAGATGACGACTCGATGTTTTTTTTTTTGGGGGGGGAGAGGGGGGGGCGTGTGAACCCAGTGACGGTGCAGTAGCACCGCCTGCGCACACAGCCAATCGCCACGCCACTGGTCTATGGTTAGCCAATGAGAAAACAGCCGCTGAAGAGGTGGGGGGGGGGGGTCACATAGGGGCGCGCGCGCACGCGGGGTAGAGAAAATGGAGATTGTACCACGTGGCCCTTCACCTCGGTGGGGGCCACACACATCGCCTCGAGCCGGTCGAGAGAGTCCACGTGCCCCCTGCGTGAGGGCCGCGATCGGGCGGCGCTGGGATGGGATGGGCCCCTCCACCCCCTGAATGTGCCTCTGTGAACCGCCATCCGAGTTCACTTCCTCTTAGCGGCGAATCGCTGTTACGGTGCCTCCCACCCCACCAGCCCTACTGCCCCTTCACCCCACTCACTCAAAAGTGTTTCTTGACAGAAAGTTTCAAAGCGGAGGCCGCAGAATCAGAAGACTCATCCCAACCGCGGCCAACGGCCCCGATGGTGGCCCCACGCGCGCCGTCTCTCAACTCCCCGAGCGGGTCGGCAACCCAACAAACACCGCGCACGTGCCGACCATTCGGGCAATGCACCCTCCAGAGGGGCTCTGCAAGAATTTCCTTTCGTGAACTGTCAAAGGGCTTTAAACTCCACGATGCCATCATTCATTGAACCCCTCAACCCCGCATCTCCCCCCCCGTCCTCCCTTCCCCTCATCGCCCCCCTCGTCTGCCACGTGTTTATTTATTCAAGAATGTATTTCAACTTGGAGTGAATTATGCGAGTGGGCGAGCTGATGCGTGGGGCTGTCGGAGAATATTAATATATATGGTATCCATATAATATTGTGAATATCTCAAACGTGATGTAACAGAGAATAGCTGAACAATTCAGGGAAGCCAACCCGGGCATTGTGACGTCCCCGTCGTGCACACACGAACGCATCCGCAACCACGACAAGCGGAATGTACTGCTCCGATGGGTGGATGCGGGGGGCCAATTTCATTTCCATGAAGGGTTTTTGCCTCCTCGTGGGAGGAAACCGACCGCGCGCGTACCGGGAATGCGGGAGGAATCGCGCACTCAAAAACTCCGCACGGATGGGATCTCGATAAACTTCGCGTGCTGCCACGTGCGGCGCATTTCGCGGCCCGGCGCGTGAACGGGGTTCATCGTGCAGGGGCAGACATCGAGGTGTCCGCGTGTTTATTTTAATCGCCCGTGTTTCTCGTGGCGAGGTGTCATCTTCCTCGCCTGGTATGCGGGAGGTTTGTGGCACATTCCCGACCCTGACTCCTGCATGTTTGGAGTTTGCACGCTTCTCTCCTCGTGGTCGCGTGGATTTTTCTCCGGGACCTCCGGTTTTTCCGGTCTCCTTCCAGAGCTGCAAAAAAAAACTCACAATGTATTTGGCCAAACATCCCAATGCTGAAAAAGTACCTGCAAATTGCCCAGCTGGGACCACACAGCAACAATATCTCCCCTGCGACTGGGGAAAAATTGGCAGGACCCTCCTCGGTACGCAAGCGTCGACAGAATAATAATCGAGTGTGAGCGTGTGCGCGCCTGGTAGCGTTGGCGCAGTGGCTAGCGCTCCACACATCAGGGCGAGTATAATCTGAACCACTACCGAGCCTGTCCTGCATCAACACTGTGGAAGACAAAGGCGGCCGGGATACGGGAGCGTCACGTGACAGCCAAATTGATACTTCTAATTCTCAGGTCTGGATTTTGAACCACAATCAAGTGCATCAATCAAACACCACGATCGGGCCGATGCCTTCAACTCGCCACAGTCGAGGCGCCGGTTTAATCACGGGGGCGGCTGAAACTCGGAATGGAACCACCCCAGGGTCTCAGGCGGCGCCTGCTCAGTGTCGTTGACCTCGAGGTGACCCCGCCTCCTCGCCGCTGATAGTTTTCAATATCGACATCCAATTCCGCTGGAGAGTGACTAAAACGAGAGGGATTTAACTGCTGAGAAGCCACGGAACGGGGCGGACACAAAAGCCGGCCTTCGGAGGCGGAGGGAGGGTGAATATTAAATAGGAATTTGCCCCGTGGCTTCGTGCTATTCAGAGGAGAGGAGGGGGGGGGGGAAATGGCACGATAATCCCATGAGATTTGGGTTTTCCCAGAAAAAAAACATTTAATCGGCCAGATTAACACGAGCACAAAAAAAATAAACCTACGGTGAGAAATGTCAGCGATTGCCGGGCAGAATTCCTGGAGATATCGGCTCCGTAAAGCCGGAAACAGATTGCGCAATTCGACCGGGCGCCCTGATAGCGCCTCGCCGAGATCTCCACCGCCGCCTCTCCAATCACGACGGCTCGGGTCTCGGGTTTCAATTTAAGCCGCACAATTTGAAGGGAAATAAGCCCCCGCACGCGCCAAAGAGCACTCCCCAACCCTGTCAGCGGCGCGACCCGAGTGATGAGCAGCGTGAATGATGCCTCTTTATTGTCGTTGGGGGTTTATTTTTTTTTGGGTGGGGGGGGGGTTGTTGCTGCTGTTGTTGCTATTGTTGCGTGTCCCGTGCCGCGTTGCTAAGCGGTCGTGGCAGCGGACTCTGGGCCGGGGAGCCCTCTGAGCGGACAGCCCTGCCCTTCCTGCCACCCACGTGGCCTCATCGCGTCCCCACGTGACCCACGAACAGCGCATCACTGCAGAGGCGCAGCGCGGAGCCGACACCGCCGGGAGCCTGGGTTCGCATCCCGGTTTCAGCAGACTGCGATGACACCGGGTCCTCGGGTGCAGCGAGTTCATTATCTCTCGTGGCTTTAACAGAAACCCGTTGGCTTACATGGACACCCGTAGACTTACATGGGGACCCGTAGACTTCCATAGAAAACCATTGACTTAGATGAATGTCCATAGATTTGCATGGACACCCATAGACTTACATGGGGACCCGTAGACTTCCATAGGGAACCATTGACTTAGATGAATGTCCATAGATTTGCATGGACACCCATAGACTTACATGGGGACCCGTAGACTTCCATAGGGAACCATTGACTTAGATGAATGTCCATAGATTTGCATGGACACCCATAGACTTACATGGAGACCCGTAGACTTCCATAGAGACCCATAGGCTAACACAAATCGAGTTGCGATGAAACTGCGTGTTCAAGTGAAGTGAGTTTATAGCCTTGGCCCAGTCAGCAAATAATGCACACACAAAAAACACATTATTGTTGAGTAGCGCACTTAATTTGCCACAATTCCAGCTTTGAGAATCAAAAGTGTTCGATGTTGCTGCCGATGGACGAGCATTACAGGGATCTCGGAGGCAGCCCTATGATATCCGCTTCTGCGGTTTCCGCTCTGCAACACGAAGGGCTGCACTGCTCTGCAAGACATCCGGATGATATTTCACTTGAGCCTGGACACATTCAACGTGAAACAAACAAAACTCATCAGTTTCCCTCGCCGTACTCGGCGATCTGTGCGCCCCGATCGCTCTGCCACGAGGACAAATCATTCATTTGGAAATCTCGCAGCGAGCGCGTCCCTTCGTGCATGACAGACAACGGCCCGCGGAAGCCGATGCCACAGAGCTACCTCTGACTCGCCTTCGTGTGACTTCTGGGCCACACAGCGGAGCAGCAGCAGCAGTTTCCCACCCGCTCTGAAAATGAGACGAATGTTCATCGCAATTTTAAGGTTGATTTTATAAACTACTGTATTGCTATATATATACATCGTGTTATTTATGTGCAGCGTTATAGATCATTTAAATTTCGAAAGGGGCTGTGTAAAAATCGGAACAGATCGAGATTGATTGATCGCATGACAGCGAACGCGATATTTAAAATTCTCAGTGCTGGACTTTAGCCAAACGAAGCGCAGGACCACGTTCAAGGTGACCTGTGACTGTGTGCAGAGGGCCGGGGACATTTCACGTGAGACACCACGCGGAGACGCCGCAGGCATGCAGACATTGCCCGAGCGATTCCACCAGAACGATCACGGTGAACTGGGGGCCTCTCGCTTCGCCTCTCACCGCCACCGCCACCGCCTCCCGCTGTCTCACTTTCCACGCGGCGCGCGGCCTTCACCCCGAGATTGCCGCTCCAGGGCGGAAATCAACCCGTCTGGGTCCACGGGGAATCGGTCTGCTGGCTCCTCACCCACCCACACGCACGCACGCACAGCCCGCACGCCAAACCCTGACTGCTACAACTCGCCCCTGCCGCCCTCCGTCCATCTCCCTATTTCCTCCCGCTCCCTGCATCTCCCCATCACCCTCCCTCCATTCTCCCCTCCCCCTCCATCTCCCCATCACCCTCCCTTCATCTCCCCCCTCCATCTCCCCATCACCCTCCCTCCATTCTCCCCTCCCCCTCCATCTCCCCATCACCCTCCCTCCATCTCCCCCCTCCATCTCCCCATCACCCTCCCCTCCCTGCCCCTTTCGCTGCCCGCCCACGCCTCTGTCTCGCCGCGTGATGTAGAGCCGTGTCCCTTGAATTATTGCCGCGGGGAGCAACGGGAATCAGACCTGGGCCGGGAGGCAAACTGGGGAGGGGAGGGAGGGAGGGAGGGAGGGAGGGAGGGAGGGAGGGAGGGGAGGGAGGGAGGGGAAGGAGGGGAGGGAGGGGAGTGCGCAGCTGATTTTCACTGCCGCAGTGGCGAGGTGGGACTCGCCGTCTCGTGCCGAGGCTACGAAAGCCGCAGCCGCCGCTGTCTTGCTGCGCGCGGAGGTGCAACACGTCTCCTGGTCGCTCGTCCCGGTGTTCACGTACATCGACGATGAGTCGTTTATCCACGTAAAAAATAAATACGTAAATGTGTTTTTTTATTAAACACATTCCCATCATCTGAACCGGTTTTGAGCTGCTAGATTTGTTTTGTTTTGCTTAACGCGTTGAAACAATTCCGCTAAAATGATGATGCACTCCCAGTGCATCGTAATTTCGTGCGTAGAATTTGATTTGCATTCCTCACAGATGTACCCGCTGAGTTAGCATCACGCCGCTTGCATTCGACACGAGGGCGCGAGTGATTGTTTGGTTTTCCCAGTCGCCCATCGCCGTGCTCATTGTTGCGGACCCGCGAGTTGAAAGGGACGCGAGTTTGAATCCAGGCCACGGAATTGACTCAGTCGGCCATTGTCTGTCTCCGTCAACACAAACAATCCCAACCACACGACCAATGGCTGATTTTATTATTGTTATATGTATTATTTTTATTATTATACTATTATATTGTTTGTTTTATTATTATACTATTATATTGTATTATATATTATTATATTGTATCATATTTTATTATTATACTATTATATTGTATAATGTTTTATTATTATACTATTATATTGTATTATATATTATTATATTTTATTATCATACTTTCATATTGTATTATATTTTATTACGGTTCGATCACAACTCAAGCGATCGTCATCATCTTCCAACCTATCTGCGTGACTTTAGCGAAAGACCCAAAGAACAAAGCACTCGGCCCTTGTGCACGATGCAGAAATACAACAAAAACCAAAAACAGTTCCCGAAGAACTGCACTTTCGTCCTCTTGCCTTATTAGGTCACCATCAAATATTGTTTTAGTTTGATAATGCGACCGACGAACAGGCCAGCGGCGCAACGCGGGGCTTAGCCGACTGTGGACCGGTTTCCATGTCCGTATCGCGGGCTCCTCATCAGCTCGGCTGAGTCACCGGTGGGTGCTCCCGCTGCCCCAAGTGTGCACGTGGTTCAGCCGTCGATGCGATAGTCCGCGCTCCTCGGTGAGCTTGGTGAGCAGCTCCGTAGCGAGACGTGAGGCAGGTCACAGCACGCGCGCGCACCCTCGGAATGCCACAACATCACTGGACCGGCGACCCGCGTGTTGACCTGGGGTCTTGTATGTCTGTCTGTCTAGAAGGTAGTCATGATAAAGGTTTTTGGGTTAAATTTCGATTTAAAGCTTTTGTGACTGCAGGGATTCATCTTCTTGGTTCTTTCGGTAAAGTCACGTAGAAGGGAAATAATAAAATAATAAAAAATAAACATAATAAAATAATTCTCACGACGTTTCGGCCACAACGCAAGCAGCCGTCCTCCGGCTGCTTGCGTTGTGGCCGAAACTTGCGTTGTGGCCGAAAAGTCGTGAGAATTATTTTATTATGTTTAATTTTTATTGTTTTTGGGTTAGATCGCGTAAAGTATAAATGCGTCGTAACCCTCCACCACCCGACACAGCCATAACACAGGGTTTTTGGGGGGGTTAGATCACGTAAATATATAATTGTGTGTCGTTAAACCCGCCACCAACTGACAAAGCCAATTTCAGTAAGGTTTGTCACGTAAAAAGAACATGACAATTCGATACTAGTACGGCAGCACCAGTGTGTTGGAGAGCAAAGCCACAACATTTACAATCGGAGTACGACGTTTCGCCAGTTATTACAACCGGCATCATCAGGCAGCAGCCAGACACATCTGGCGTGCACTACCAGCAAAGAATTGGCAGTTCTGTTTACGTGACAAACCTTGCTGAAATTGGCATTTATATATTTACGCGATCTCACCCATAAAACCATGGCCTGTGGATGATGGTTTGCGCTGTTTGACCGCCTCGTAGCGTCGCCTCGCCTCTGGCTCGTGCCCCGCACCCTCTCCACCTCCCCATCAGCCGGCAAATTGAACACAAACACGGGCAGTGCTCATGGGCCGACCCTCATCGTGCACGGGAGGCCTTTGTTTAAAGGAGAGTGGTGGGGCAGGGGTTGAATGTCGAGGAGCCGTGGGGAGGGATGTGCTTTGTCTTTCTCCTCCTTCTTCAGATGCTGCTGCTGTGAATGTAAAATTGTCAACGAGGGATGATGGAGTTCGTCCCGATGAGTGTTTCGTTTTTATGCGCATCAGCAATCGAGCCCGCTTGGGAGGCCTTCATCCAGCAGTGGATAGACAATGAATAATGATGATGATGATAATGATGAATAGGTAATGAGGAACGTGATTGCTGACTCGATATCAGGCACTCGTTTAAGCCCACGACCGCAGATAATCACCACTGACATTCGTCGCGGCCGGGAAATTAAAATCCACGTTCTAACCGGTACGCTACCACTCCCCGCTCACAACACCAAACCTCAGCACACCTCACCACCCCACCTCACACCGCACCACACCTCACCACACCTCACCACACCTCCCCACACCCCACACCCCACACCTCACCACACCTCACCACACCTCACCCCCACCTCACCCCCACCTCACTTCACCACACCTCACCACACCTCACACCTCACCACACCTCCAAGACCTCACCACACCCACACCACACCACACCACACCTCACACCTCACCATACCTTACCTCACACCTCACCACACCTCACCACACCTCACAACACCTCACCACACCTCACCACACCCACACCACACCACACCTCACACCTCACCATACCTTACCTCACACCTCACCACACCTCACCACACCTCACCCCACCTCCCCTCACCACACCTCACCACACCTCACCACACCTCACCCTACACTACACCACCCCTCACCAAACCTCACCACACCTCACCACACCTCACCACACCTCACAACACCTCACCACACCTCACCCCCACCTCCCCTCACCACACCCACACCTCACCTCACCACACCACACCTCACCACACCCACACCTCACCACACCTCACCTCACCCACACCTCACCCTACACCTCACCACACCTCGCCACACCACACCACACCTCACCTCACCCTACACCACACCTCACCACACTACACCTGACCACACCCTACACTACACCACACCTCACCAAACCTCACCACACCTCACCACACCCCACACCAAACCTCACCACACCTCACCACACCTCACAACACCTCACCTCACCACACCCCACACCACACCTCACCTCACCACGCCACACCTCACAATACCTCACCACATCTGGAGGTGGGGGGGTGGGAGTGGGGATTGGGGGGGGTCTCCGATGGCCGTGCAGCAACTCGGGGTCGGTGGCAGCGCAGTGGGGGGCCCCTCGTGCGCCCATTTACACATGTACGCGATCAAACCCAAACACCTCGATCGTGGGAACTCCCATGGGTGTGGCTGCCACCCCGCCGCTCTTCTTGACCATCAGCCATCAACCCACATCTCGCGACGTGTCCTGCCGGAGACGAAGACAGCCCGGGCGTGATCCTGGCCCCACCGCTCTTCTCCGTCAGCTCGGCCTCCAAGGGGTCTCCTGTGTAACTGGGGAGACAGAACAGGGGACATCCCGCGCATGATCATGGCCGCGCAGCCCCTTGCGTTTGACACGACGGACATTAATAGACGCTCGCCAACCAGAGCGTTTGATCTTTGAAACGCGAGCCCGCGTGGCCTCGCACCCGCGTGCGTCCGCCTCCACGGGAAACATCGCTTGAGTCCGCCCACATCAATCACGATGCAAGGTGTGTTTGGACATCCCTAGGTCAATATCCATTAGTTCCTCGAGCATTTCAGTTTTTTTTTTGCAGAGCGGCTGCCAATAGATTCCACGTGGAAGGGCGATGGATGGACATCATGGAACCATGGGGGAGGTGTGAGGTGGGGGGGGCTGAAGGCGAAGTGGGTGCGAGGTTGCGGGAGGGGGGGGGGCATAGGGTCACCAGTAACAGCCGGGAGTGGTGGCTATGCGCGCGCGTACTCCAACAGCGCTGTGAACGTAAAGGTTGGTGGACAACACGTGGATTCGTGAATCCGTCTTCTGTATGGACCTCTGAGTGCCATAGGCCTTGCGTATGCGCTGGGTTGTTTTTCTCTGCACAGGTTCTCTCCGGTTTGCTGCCACGTGAAGCCAAACGCTCGTTTTATTCATGGAATTGCCCAAAAATCCCAGTGAAGCAGCCCCTTGAAACTCACTGGATAAATCAAACAACACTGACATTATTAGTAGTATTATTGGCGTGCGTAATGATTACAATGTTTACTTACTGCTGGATGATTTCATGCCTGGACGACACTTTGCCCTGTGACCCTTGATGAAGAGGAGGCGGAGGACGCGGTGGGGGCGTGGGGCTTTTCAGTTTAAGGGGGTGCAGTGTCCTGGCTCGAATCACTTCATGGGGGTTGGGTGCCTCTCTGCTAGATACTAATGGGGGGGGGGGGTGCGAATAGAGACATGTGATTACAGCCCTAGTGCAAACCCATTAAGATTCAAAATCTATTTGTAGTCTTTGATTTTCTTCCCCCCCAGTTTCACTCCAATTGTGCTTTTGGCGTCACGTCACGAAGCAGCGCATCGCCTCGTGTTGGAGAGCAGCCCGCGAAAGCAGACATCGCAGAACTACTGTTTCTGAGATCGATTGAAGTGGCCTCTGGTCCACACTCGGAGCAACGCACTCTCTCAAGTGCCCTCTGAGAGAGATGCGCAAAGCGTGGCCGTGAAACGGGTCTTCATTGTCCTCAGAGCTGGATTTCAGCTGGAGTGAAGGACAGTTAAACACGTTTTCATCCTCACAGCTGGAAATTTAGTGATGGACCAAATTTAATGAGGCCATCAACTCGCAACGTTTGAGATCGCGGTTTAATCACGGGCCGCTGAAACCTGTGAGCCACCCAGCCACCTCCGATAGAATCTATCATGACTCTAGGAAGATCTGGCTAAATAGAGTGAGCGTACAGTCAACCGATGTGCAGTGTGCAGGCGGTGTAGCTGCACAGGGCCCTACGGCCCAGTCCCGCCACCAGGGCCCATGCCAAGGTCACGGCAAACGACGTGAATGCGTCACTGCCATTGAGATGAGTGCGCGTGCATGGGAGCTGGATGTTCGAAGCACTGGACCCTTCGAGATGTCATCCTCTCGCAGTAGATATAAAATGGCAGTTGATGATGATGTGGAATGTGTGTTCGACCATTACTGTCATTGGCTCCTCCTTGATGATCCTCGCATCAGAATCATCATAAACATCAGCAGCCAAATAGGTATTAACTCCACCACAACAGTTACTATCTCATTGGCTCCTCCTTGATGATCAGTGACCATCTCTGGGTGATCCACCAACCCCCACCTTCCAGTGCTAAATCACAGGCGTGGTCACCCGTCAAGTAGAGATGTTATTCAACACTACAGCCATTGCCACAAGGGAACACACACACACAAAGACAAAGATCCCCCGTATAGCCTGAACAGACTGTTGGGGCGAGTGCTGTTGGCGAGCACCTATGAAGGCCGGAACAGTACACGAGGGGGCGGGTGGCCATCACCACTCCCGACCGCCTTTGTCTCCCCAGTAGCGATGTTTACACACCGCACCAGGTACTCATTCAAAGCTAAGTCGACCTAGGGGAGGCACAGGACCGATGCAAATAATCGTCACCGGTGTTGGTCGTGAGCGGGAATCGAACCCCGGTCGCCAGGTTCGTAGCGCAGCGCTCTAACCACTACACTACCGCTCCCCATACGCACACAAACAAACACAAACACAATTTATTAGCGTGCGATTACAATTCCTGCAACACGCAAAAAAAATGACAGCAGCTAATAGCGAGCAGCAAAGAGGCCCGCCAGCTGCCCGAGTTCAGGATCCCATCTCCCGGCACACGCAGCAGCTCGGATAAAAATACCCCTGGCCAGAGGCCACCACCACCACCACCGCCTCAACCACCGCTACCACTACCACCGCCACCACTGCCGCCACCACCGCCGCCGCCACCACCACCGCCACCACCAACAATGGGGAGACAAAGGTCTTTTAGCCACACCAGTCCCCTCGCTCACAGCACTTGACCCGTGAGCCTGCGTAGGCTATACGGGGGATCTCTGCCTTTGCCTTTGTGTTTGTGTAAATCTTGTGCAAGAAAAGACATTTTAAAAAAAAACGCACAGATACAAGACTCGGGCGAGTACGACTGCTGTTGCCAGACCAGCGCACCAACAAAGGGAACTATTCCATCATTAAACAACTTTTCTCAATCAGCCCGACCGGTGCAAGAGCCCCACGCGTAACGACGATCACAATAATTCGCCTCTCTCGATCGCCTGGCGTCGTTATACAGCCTTGGACACGGGAGTTGGCGGATCGGGAAGAGATCACGTGTCCTACAGAGAGTTGTCAGGTGTTCGGTAGCTGTACGCAGGGGGACGGCCGAGCAAGAGGCAGAGTGTCGAAGTTCGCATGGACAGGTAATGAGAGTGCGACGCGTTTCCTGGACCGAGCGAGATGACGACTCTAAGAGGCTTGGGGAGAGACGATGATGGGAGAGGGAATGTCAAAGTGGAGCAGTGCGAGGAAATGAGCTGAAAAAGCGGGTGCTGTGACCTGCAGTGTGGCTAGCGAGTGGGTGAGTGGGTGGGTGAGTGAGTGGTTGATTGGGTGACTGAGTAGGTGAGTGAGCGAGCGAGTGGGTGGGTGAGTGGATAACTGAGTGGGTGAGTGAGTGGGTTAACAAGTGGTTGATTCGGTGACGGAGTGGGTGACTGAGTGGGTGAGCGAGCGAGTGGGTGAGCGAGCGAGTGGGTGGGTGAGTGGATAACTGAGTGGGTGAGTGGGTAAACAAGTGGTTGATTCGGTGACTGAGTGGGTGAGCGAGTGGGTGACTGGGTGAGTGAGTGGGTTAGTAAGTGGATGGCTGAGTGGGTCAGTGAGTGGTTGAACAAGTGGTTGATTGGGTGACTAAGTGGGTGAGTGGGTGACTCAGTGGGTGACTGAGTGGGTGACCGAGTGGTTGATTTGGTGACTGAGTTGGTGAGTGGGTGAGTCCGCGAGTGGGTGAATAGGTGACTGGGTGAGTGGGTGGGTCGAGTGTGTCGCTGCCACCTGCAGTGCGGTGGTTGAACACAGTGTGGCTGAGATGATTCGACCGTGTCACGGCAATTCCCCACGCACAACACCAGCGCCCGTGGCGACAGCAGAGAGAGCCGCTCTTGACAGTGACGGGGGAGGTCGGGTCGGCCCCGTGGAGAATTTCCCGGATCCCTGCGCCAGAAGTAATGCAGTAGCAGCGCCACCACCAGCACCATCACCAGCGTCACCACCAGCGTCACCACCAGCACCACCACCAGCACCACCAGCAGCACCACCACCAGCAACCACCGGCTCAACAGGGCCCCCTTTCGTGGCAGCCAGAGCGGCCCCCGATCAGAGCGAGCTGGTGGTGACCTCCGCGGGCCCGGTGCGTGGCCTGAGCCCAAACTGCTCCGCCAGAGGCCCTGGCAAGGGGTCGGGGTGCCGGCAAGAGGTCACGGTGCCGGCAAGGGGTCACGGTGCGGCAAGGGGTCACGGTGCCGGCAAGGGGTCACGGTGCCGGCGAGGGGTCACGGTGCCGGTAAGGGGTCACGGTGCGGCAAGGGGTCACGGTGTGGCAAGGGGTCACGGTGCCGGCAAGGGGTCACGGTGCCGGCGAGGGGTCACGGTGCCGGCTCGCAGGGCACGGCTTTGTGCGGCCCACACGAAGGGGGGTCGAGCGCTGTCGTCATCAGCCGCAGCAGCAGGCCATGGTCAATCTACTGCTGGATGAAGGCCTCCCCACGCTATCATCGTTGCCGTGGTTTATCCACTGCTGGATAAAGACGTTCCCATATCGTGTTCAATGAGTCAGTGCCAATCCGCTGCTGGATGAAGGGCTCTCCACGCCCCCGCTGTGTCGCCCTTGCAGGGGTTTGTTTTGACCACGTTTTTGACGGACTGGTTACTGGGGGTTGCGGCGGGGTCAGGAGGAGATCAGATGTGACACGCCACTGATGCCAGCCGTGGCCAGGAACCGAGCTCAGGCAGCAGTGCGCTAGCCACCGCTCCACCCTTTGACCGCACAAGTGCTATCGGTGTACGGACGGAGCGGGCACGCACGGACGCAGCAAGTTCGCGGACCACGTAGCGGCGATCTTGTCGCGTGTTAACACTCAACCTCGTGTTCGTCTATTCATCAATGACGACAAATAGTTGACCGCGATAGCAGCTTGAGACGGAGCGTCTCGTTTGCAAGCAAGGGCGCGTGCATTGCCACCCGCGGCAACAGCATTCTCTCGTGCGGCTCGTAAACGACATTGGGCTGCCCGTATCACTCGCCGCTGATGTTATCCCGAGGCCAGGTTCTGAACTCGAGTCGCCGGGGTTCGTAGCGCGGAGGCGCCCGAGGCGTTCGAGCGCTGCATCAACCGCTACCCCCTCTCCCCTGCTGCATAATCGCTACGCGCAGCGGCAGCAGCAGCAGATGATTGATGCAGCACGAGGAGGAGAAGAAGCAGAAGAAGATTTGTCTCCGTGCATCTCGCTAATCTCTGCACGCCGAGAACTGCTCCCCCCCTCGCACCCCCCGCACCCACCCCCCCCGCAGTCGCTGCCACCCAGCAGCACGCGGCCACATTGTGGGGGTCTGCACTCATTGCGCACACAAAGTGCGTGGCTACATATTGAGCCGCAATACCTCGATGCCGATGTCGTCAAGGAGCGTGGACCATCGCCACGCGGACTCCGCTCGTCATCGCAGCAGCAGCAACAGCAGCCAGCAGCCAGCAGGCAGCAGCAGGGGCGGCGGATTTTGCGCTCAGCCATGGAACAGAGGCGCCGGTCACCGCATCGGACAGGGCGCTTTCGGAATGCGCTTCTGTTGGCCGTCTGGAACGCTCCTCCCTTCCGATATTAGGAAGATTGAGCACTCATTTCTTTAAAACTGCTGCTTGAGTTCAGTTGGTTGTCCTTCCCCCGCACCTCCAATTAGCACGGTTGGCTACGTACGGTGCGAAAAAAGTTCAACATACACAAATATCCCCCGTATAGCCTGAACAAACTGTTGGAGCAAGTGCTGTTAGTGTGCACCTATGAAGGCCGGCACGACACACGAGGGGGTGGGTGGCCAGCACCACGCCCGGCCGCATTTGTCTCCCCACTGGCGATGTTTACACACCGCACCAGGTACTCATTTGAGTCTGAGTCGACCTAGGAGAGGCCCAGCACCGGTTCAGATAATCGTCACTGGTGTTGGCCGTGAGCGGGAATCAAACTCGGGGCCGCCGGGTTCGTAGCGCAGCGTAGCGCTAACCACTGCACCACCGCTCCCCACCCGCACGGACACACTTACACACACACACGGACAACAACAACCGCCATTCGTCATTAAGTGGCGGTGACGTCACCACGACGCTTGTGCCAGGCTATGTGCACCTTGAGGCCACGTGAAGTGTCGAACGCCCGCTGGCAGGAGGTCACGGGGCAGACCCAGGTGCCACGGGTCGACTGACTGAGATGACTGGCTGATTTCACGGACACACAGACACGGACAGACACGGACACACACACGGACACACACACACGGACACACCTACACGGGCCCGATTGGTGACACGGGGCCCCCAGTGGCCTGCAGCGGTAGCGCCGCGCTCGCCTCTAGCTTTTTTGCAGAGGGACGTTCGCGGTTCGAATCCGGCAGGTCGCCCTGGTTATTAAGCTAAACAATTGTTTAGGCTCTAAAGAAAGCTGTCTCTGGTGTGGACCATTCAGTTTCAAAGACAATGCATAAATTATCAGGGTATTGTTTTTTGTTTGCATTTGACTGCAAGTATTGTGGTTAATGTAAGCATGATTCCTTGCAAAAGGTGTCTGTTTTGTTGCCAGAAAAAAAGGGGAAAACCCCTATTAGTAAACAATTGTTATTTTTTACGATTTCTATTTAACCAGGTCAGGCCCACTGAGCTACGTTGCTCTTTCTCAGAAGCGACCTGGCTGTCACAAATGATCGCCCAACGAAGTGGCTTATCGCGTGTAAATGTACAGCAGCCAAATACTTTAAACGCGCGTTTGTATTTCTGCGGAGTGTGTGTTGTTGGATAAAGTGCGCGCCGTCCGCCTCACAGTCGACGGTAAAGACCCGCCTGGAGTCATTCTTAACGAGTGTGGAGGCATTTTGTGCGCGTGCCGTCCAAAACAATTTTAAGATGTCCCCGCAAATGACTCCATTTGGAAAATCTACACAGAAATCACTCCCCCGCCCCTCCCACCCCTCCTTTCACTTACTGCCAAAATAAAAATTAAACTTGGCTGGAGGCTCGTGAAAGATAAGTCACGAGGATAAGTGAGGCTTTCTTGGGTAAACGAGGTGGAATAACAACGACGGCTGTAATAACACAAACAACAACAACAATAATAACGTCAGCACAACAGCCAACACCTCCCCACCTGTGCGGTGATGCCAAACGGTGATGATTTATCCGTGCATGCGGGAGGGGGGGGGGTGCGAGGTGGGGGGGGGGGCAGGGGGCTCATCTCGCGACCCCCCCCCCCCCCGAGTTGTTTACCACGCGGTCGGCACGGGGCCAAACGCACATCACGCCGGCTGGGAATCTGTAAACCAAATCAGCGTTCGCGCCGCCTCCATCGTAGACATTCCGATTTTATATTCATAGCCTGCGGACAAATATGCTTCGGACTGGTAGGTTTAACGCGGCAGAATGGGAAAGGCGGATTATAAAAACACTGTGGTTTTGTTTTGGGTTTTTTTTTTGGGAGGTGGGGGGGGGGCATAAGGCATCGCAGATGTTCAATCCCACGCGCGGGGGATGATCCCCGCGCAACGAGGCGCGCGGCTGCCTCTCGTGGTCACCGATTCGGGGACACTTTGTGGCCGCAGACATCGTGGCCACGCGGGTGGGTGGCCCGCGGGTGCCGAGGTGCTCACGCCACGATCCCTCGATCTGATCCACTGCTGGAGGACGGCTCCCCGGGCGTTGCCGCCCTCTGCGCGGAGTGGACGTCCTGTGGGGACGTCGTTCCCTCGCCTCTGCCCCCCCCGTGTCTCCACCAGCGCGGCCGTCTCGACACCTCACGCCTGGCCGCCGCCGATAATGCTGCTGCTGCATCACACCTCGCTGACAGCGGCGCACAACAACAAATATAAGAAAAACCACCTCAACATGTTCGCGTCAAAAGCACCGCGACCTTGTATTAAAAACAATACCAAAAATATATTTATATAACAGGCCACGCTATGGGCAAGTTCGCTATTATTCAACGCACATCGTCTACATGTACTTATATATTTATTTTGAAATGCATTCGGCGTTGTTGGCGAACGTGTTGAGTGTATTGTATTGTGAGCTCTGCTTGTGCATCACGCAGCAGCAGCTGTGCACGGGCTGCGGTCGAGAGTTCCAGTCACACGTTGAATGCGCACCGCAGGGAAATCCGATGAGCTACGAAGCTCTTCTTCGCAGACGCCCGGCCGTTCAGGCGCCAACGGCAACGTCGCAGCAATGCGGCGAGAGGGAACGCAACGGGCCGTCGAAGCGAGGAGGCAGGCGATAGAGCGAGAGAGCAGTGGGCGATGGAGGAGGCCGTGTGCTCGGTGGCAGATGACGGGGAGCTCTGCATGCTGATATGAGCTACCCGTCGGAGGCCGTCGGACTGCGAGAAGGGCTGCGTGCAGAACGAAAGAGCGATAGAGTGAGCGAGAGAGTGACCGAGAGAGTGAGCGAGAGAGTGAGCGAGAGAGTGACCGAGAGAGTGAGCGAGAGAGTGAGCGAGAGAGTGAGCGAGAGAGTGAGCGAGAGAGTGACCGAGAGAGTGAGCGAGAGAGTGACCGAGAGAGTGACCGAGAGAGTGACCGAGAGAGTGAGCGAGAGAGTGACCGAGAGAGTGAGCGAGAGAGTGACCGAGAGAGTGACCGAGAGAGTGACCGAAAGAGTAAACGAGAGTGTGAGCGAGAGGTGGGGGTTTACATAAAGAAAAGTAAAAAAAAAATTACGAAATGATGAACGAATCAAAGTGCCGACTACACCGAGCATCTTCTTGTTTCCACTGATCGTAAAAAAAAGAGTGAGAGACAGAGAGAGAGAGATTTGCCAGGCGCCTACCCGCTGCGCTTCGCTGCCTGGCAAGTCACCCGGTTTATCACCCCGGCAATGAGCACGTTCGGCCGATTGAAATCTTTGCAATTCGCCGGAAGGACCGTGACGGCTTAACCGACGGGATTTGTAGAAATTTAGAAGGTAAATAGAAGCGAATATTGAAATATAAACAGACGGCGTATGGATTTTCCGGGCTCGCGACGAGAGGGCGGAGAGCGGGTGGCGAGAGCCACGGGGCGCTTCGTGAGGGGCCAGACGCGACGCGTCGAATCCTCCGAGTCACCCCCCGATCTGCCTCAGCCGACCTCGATAACATCGACGACCGCCGCTCAGCACTGGTGGTGGTGTCACCAGGGCGCCCGTGCCAGGCCAGGTGCACTTGGAGGCCACGTGAAGTGTCAAAGGCTCGCTGCTGACAGGAGGTCTCGAGACAGACCCAGGTGCCATGGGTTGATTGACCGAGATGACTGGCAGATTAATTAACTATTTAAATTTGTTTTACTTAATTTTACCAGATAAGGCACACTGAGCTACATCGAGTTTTGCCAGAAGCAACCTGGGCACAAATGAAGTGGCTTATCACGTGGAAATATATGGACAGCCAGATACGCTAAACTGATGTTCATTATAAATGTTGAGAGAAAAACCGGAAGAGCCGGAGAGAATTTCACGCGACCACGGGGAGAGAGACACGCAAATTATAAATTAACAGCAGGCATCAGGGTCGGTAACAGACCCACGACCTCATGTATACCAGGCGAGGGAGTTAACATCTCGCCTCCTTGGCGCACTCCTACCACCCACCACCACTACTACCACCACTACCACCCACCACCACCACTACTACCACCACCCCTACCACCCACCACCACCACTACTACCACCACCCCTACCACCCACCACCACTACTACCACCACCCCTACCACCACTACCACCCACCACCACCACTACTACCACCACCCCTACCACCCACCACCACCACTACTACCACCACCCCTACCACCCACCACCACTACTACCACCACCCCTAACACCCACCACCACCACTACTACCACCACCACCCCTACCACCCACCACCACCACCCCTACCACCCACCACCACCACTGTAGTGCTCCGTGTCTAATCAACTCCGCTGCTGGACGGAGGAGGCTGCCGAGCGCCTCATCACTGTCATCACTGCCGGGCGAGTCGCCGTCTCGCCGCTCGCTCCAAGACACCGGCCGCACACGCCAGGAGGATGATGATGATGAGGAGGAGGATGAGGATAAGGACGAGGACGAGAATGAGGATGAGGACGACGAGGATGAGGAGGGTGTGGAGGAGGATGATGATGATGAGGATGATGAGGAGGAGGAGGTTGTTGCCGTGCGGCTGGCGCTGTTTAACGCGGAGGCGCTGCCGCTGCGAGTGAAGGAGACGACGCACCACCGCCTGCTCACTGGTCGTGTCCGACACGGCCTCGGGATTGTGTTCGGAAATGCGCACAGCCTGGCAAGCCTGGCAAGGCTGGCAAGGCTGGCAAGCCTGGCAAGCCTGGCAAGGCTGGCAGGCCTGGCAAGGCAATACATTGGGGCAAGGCTCGGCTCTCTCTTGTGGCGGCGGCGGCGTCTGCAGGCGTCCTCCTCGCGTCTCGTGGCGCGCAGAGCGTGGGCCCCGTTCACGCGCCGCGCCGCGACTTCGTGCCAAGCGGCCCGCGGCCCCGCACGAGGCCTCCCGCTCGGACACGGCCTCGCCACGGGGCCACGTGCATCCCTCGCCGCGTTATAGTCCGCGCTGATCGGACAACGGGGTGGGGGCAGGGGAACGCTTTCGACCTGGCAGCAGCAACAACAATGCGTTTTTTTTAATACAATTTTAGCGCCACGCTCAGCCACTGCCGACACCCGGCACGCGGTCTCGACTTACGGCGCGATGCGCCTACGGACTTGGCCGAGCCGCCTTCGATTCGCGACCGCGGGCCACGTCGGCGGACGAGCGATGTGTGTCGACCTCGAGCGAGTCAACCCTCTGTTCGTTCTCTCCTCTCGTCTGTGTTCACGGCGAGAGGGGATGCCGCTTCCCCCCCCCCCACCGGGAGATGACTCGCACTCGCAGCCTCTCGTTCACACCCCTCTCGCGTCCATCTCATTCAGGCCGCGATTAAACACGCGGCGCTTATTAAGCGCGATTAGTGGCGCGCGTTTCTTTGCAGAATAATTGACTGCTGTGGGGGTAACCTCACGCGGTGCGATCAAACATCCATCATCCCTCGCGGCAGGGATCTAGCACGCCCCCCCCACCACTCTCACACCGCTCGCCTCTCCTGTTTTGAGTGTCAAGACGTTGCACATTCCTCACCCATGTTACACACACGCGCGGGCACCCCACCCACCCACCCCAGCGAGGCTTTCGGGAATAAAACGGGAAAAGGTCTCTCTCCATTACCGCCTCCGGTCGCGTTTGACATTCCTCGCCCTGTTCACAGCCACGCGATCGCTCGATTTGAGACGCGCGCACACGCGCGCACACACACACACAGACACGCACACACACGCGCACACACACACACACAGACACGCACACACACAGACACGCACACACACACACGCGCACACACACACATACGCACGCACACACGCACGCGCGCACGCACACACACAGACGCGCACACACAACAACAACCGTCATTCGCCACTAAGTGGCGGTGACGTCACCACGACGCTTGTGCCAGGCCATGTGCACCCTGAGGCCACGTGAAGTGTCGAACGCCCGCTGGCAGGAGGTCACGGGGCAGACCCAGGTGCCACGGGTCGACTGACCGAGATGACCGAGACGACTGGCTGATGCACCACCTGTGCCCCCTACTGTGCCAACTTGCTGTGCTTTAGCCACCCGGCGCTCCGCTCGTTGTTGTGAGCGTCGCTCCTCCGCCCTCCGTTGTTGTTGGAGGGCGACTGCCTCCAACTGCCCAGTAGCGTCCTTCACGAGCCTCCTCCACTGAGGCCGATCTTGACACCGCTGGTACCAGTCATCGGCAAGTCCACTCAGCTCCACGTCCTCCTGTGCCACATCACTCCATCTCTTCTCTAGCCCGTGCTGCGCCCATTTAGCCCCCTCGATCCGGCCGAACAAAAGCTGTTTAGGCATGCGGTGGCTGGGCATGCGGGCTACATGACCCAGCCAACGCAGCCTTGCCTGCCGGAGGAGCTCACTGATGGGACTTTACCCAGATCTTTCAAGAACTTGTGAGCTCCTCACACAATCCAGCCTGGTTAAACCCAGGATGGATCGTAGGCAGGCCAGCCTAAATGTTTCCAACCGGCGAAGATGCTCCACTAGGGGGGTCCACGTTTCGCAAGCGTAGAGAAGGGAGGGAATGACCGTGGCCGAGAAGACCTGAAGCTTCGTGCGGAGCGACAGACCAGGTAGCTTCCACACAGCGTTACGCAACCGATGAAAAGATATTGCCGCTCGACTGATTCGGAGTGAGACCTCTGCTGATAAACTGGAGCCGGTCATAAGCACACTGCCCAGGTATGGGAAACTCTCCACTCTCTCCACAACTGCCCCATCACCGATTGGGAGTTGTGGGGGTGGAGTGCCCGATGGTACAAAATACCCAGGCAGGTGCTTAGTTTTGGTGGGGCTGATGGTAAGGCCCCACCTCTTAGTGGCACGCTCCAGTCTCAGCAGCAGCGTCTCCAACTCCTCTTCTGAATGAGCAGCTATTACCAAATCATCGGCATACATAACGTGGTTGACCAATAGGGAGCCATCCCTTGATCGCACCCGGGCGTCGATCAGCCTCCCATTATATCTGTACCAAATGGTAATTCCCCCGGTACAGCTATTGAAGGCTTCACGCACACACACACACGCGCACACACACACATACGCACGCACGCGCACACACACACGCGCACACACACACATACGCACGCACGCGCATGCACGCCGCTCGTCTCGGTTCACGACCTCGAGCCAGAGGTGGAAATTCCACGATCCCCGTCGGCGTGGGGCCAGTTTATTCCCGGGGTCAATTGCTGGTGCCTTGACACGAAAGTCAGCGCCCAATAAATTTGCTGCCACCGACCAAATCCCCCCCCACCCCCCTCCCCTCCCCGGTCGAACTGAAGCGGGGAAGCTTAGCAGGGACTGAGGCTGTGTTAGTGCTAGTGGGTGGGTGGCCACCACGAGGGGCTGGGCCTGTGTTAGTGCTCGTGGGTGGGTGGCCACCACCAGGGGCTGGGCCTGTGTTAGTGCTCGTGGGTGGGTGGCCACCACCAGGGGCTGGGCCTGTGTTAGTGCTCGTGGGTGGGTGGGTGGCCACCACCAGGAGCTGGGCTTGTGTTAGTGCTCGTGGGTGGGTGGCCACCACCAGGGGCTGGGCCTGTGTTAGTGGTTGTGGGTGGGTGGCCACCACCAGGAGCTGGGCCTGTGTTAGTGCTCGTGGGTGGGTGGGTAGCCACCACCAGGAGCTGGGCTTGTGTTAGTGCTCGTGGGTGGGTGGCCACCACCAGGGGCTGGGCCTGTGTTAGTGCTTGTGGGTGGGTGGCCACCACCAGGGGCTTGCCACGTGTTGTGGGCGCGGGGCTGCGAGGCGTCCCAGGAGATGGCCCGCGATGAGTGCCTCGCTCTCCGTGCCAAACTCTCAATAAATAAGCAAACAATTCGCCTCCTTCCCGTCTCTGTGCCTCCAACAGTCAAAGTGCATTCATTTTCTTACTCCTCCCGTCAGCCACACGGCCTTGTGGGAGTGATTTTTTTTTGTCCCAAAAGCATTAAAGTTTTAATGAAAGCAAAACTCTGGACGGGTTTCGATTTTCAATGTCCACAACAACGGCGAACAAAGTTGGCCAACAACCTTCATGAAAAACATAGCCGTCAGACTCGGGAGGGGTTTGTGGGGTAAGCGAAGGGCATTCATATAGTGATCACAACCACCAATATTATCATGAGCCCAAGGAGACCTGGGTTGACAAACTGGATGAGCTTTATTAATTTATTTTCAGTAGCTTACAATTAAGATTTTAAAAAAGACAGCTTTATTACATGCACCTGCGATTCCTAACGTGATGGACAAAGCCACCCCGTGCCCCCCCCCCCCTCCCAAATATGGAAGTCAAAATCCGCCTATGGTCACACGAAGGCTGCAGTCCACTTGCGATGTGCCGTCACAAATTGACACCGCGTCGAAATATCAACAGGGCCCATCGATGGGAGAAGCTTACAGCGACGAGAACAACAACAGCAACACAACTATTTAGCGGTAAAGAGATTTTAAAATTCCAGAGATGCATGGGGTGCGCGAGCGAACAGCGCATGCTCGTTAATGTCTGCATGCTCGTGGGGATATTTGCTCATTAAGCGCTCGCTGCGATGTGGAGAGTTGCTTTTTTTTAATCGGCATGATTCGACAATTGCGAGCGGTATTGGCTGCGATGAATTAATAGCGTGGATTTTGTTACGTAATTATTATTTTGTGATTGCCAGTGAAATTGCCTTCGTTAAGCCAGGCGTGGTCCCCTCGATATTCACTCCGCCCTTGCAACGGAGGCGGCTCGATGCAGGGATTACACAAAACGGATCAAACAAGGGTGGGGTTGTTGTTGTTGTTATTGTTGTTTTATTTATATAACGGCATCAGAATTCGGAAATGTACACAAGAACAACAACCCTCATTCGCCATTAAATGGCGGTGACGTCACCACGGCGCCTGTGCCAGGCTAGATGCACTTTAATGAAATTCAGCACCGGTATCACAGACTATGGTTAACGCGCAGCATCAAAACTGCGTACAACTGTAGAGTGCTGTACATAAAAGTCGTGATTGTAAGCATTGAAAGACACGGGCAGAGGAGCATGTGGAGTAGAGGACACACGCGGGTTCACGACCGTGGCTAGGAGATGTTAACTCCCTCGCCTGGTATGCAGGAGGTCGTCGGTTCCATCCCCGACCCTGACGCCTGTTGCATATTTGGAGTTTGCGTGTCTCTCTCTCTCTCTCTCGCCCCGTGGTCGTGTGGATTCTTTGTCCGGGTCCTTCGTTTTTTTTATTATCCACGTTTAGAATCAATATGCGTTTAGAGTGATTTGGCTGCTGCAACATGTCACGTGACGAGCCACTTAGTTGAGCTATCATTTGTGGCCAGGTCACTTTTGAAAAAGAGCTATCCATCTCAGGGGGCCTTACCTGGTAAAAAAAACAATGTTGTTTAATTGTTTTTTAATTTAGGTTGGAGGGAGTTCAGCCCAGTAGGTTTAATTGGTTGAGAAAAGTCGAACTCACATTCCCCAACCCCCTAACGCAACACAACTGTGCTGAGTGATTCATCCAGCACGGATCGCTTTCACAGATATATTTTTTCTTTCCCCATTTGAACACCGGGAGACGAAATAAGTATTGGCCGACATCGATGTTCAATTGAACAGACGGGTGGCAATGTGTCGCGTGGCGCATTCATTCGGAAGTGCAATGCCAACGGATGACACGGCAACGACATTTGTGTACCCAGGAAAGTGCCCGTCTTGGCAAATCTCACGATTAATTGCTCCGGAGGGCCCTGCCACGCACATTTGAACGTTTGGAGAGAGAAAAGCATCCCAAAGAAATGGACGTGTGCTTGGCTTCGAGTGGCAGGGCACTGGAAGAGCCCTGCAAAAAATCCTGCGGAGCGCTGCTCGACACGAGGTGGGGAAGACACTCCCCGCGACCCTCCCCCCGTAGCACGCGGGTAACCGCCGTGTCACATCGCCACCCGCACGCACCAAATGTCACTGCAGCGACTCCGAGATGATCCATAGCCGCGGCCGTGCCAAACAATCACCAGAGCGGGCGGGGCGAGTGAGAGAGAGAGAGAACAGGACGAGACAGAGCAGAGCGAGAGAGAGAGAGCGCGGGGTGAGTTGGTGAATAACCAAATGGGCGAGCGAGTCAATAGACCCGCAACGAGACGGGGAGACTTCGCGTCTTCGGGCAGCACCAGGCGTCCGCGATATAAAATGCACGGCGCGCACAAATCATCGCCCAGCATCGCGGCGGAGAATGTTAATAGCGGAATCAATGACGCCGCAACCTTCCCCCCCCCCCGGCTTCTCACTCGTACCTTACCGCAAGCGAAGTCCGGGTTCGATTCCCCACTCGGGCGGATGTTATGTGTGTATATATGGAGCGTATGTTTGTTGAACTTCTTTCGCGCCGTACGTCGCCAAGCGTGATTTCATCGGAGGGTTTGCGGGGAAGGACAACAAGTGGAGTGTGTGTGTGTGTGGAGTGTGTGTGTGTGCAGTGGGTGTGTGTGTGGAGTGTGTGTGTGTGTGCAGTGTGTGTGCAGTGTGTGTGTGTGTGCAGTGTGTGTGTGGAGTGTGTGTGTGTGGAGTGTGTGTGGTGTGTGTGTGGAGTGTGTGTGTGTGCAGCCTTCATCGGTGCTACTCGCTAACAGCACTTGCCCCAACAGCCCGTTAGAGGTTACACGGGGGATCTTTGTATTGTGTGTGGGTAGGCACGTGTTCATCAGCCGTAACACACAGCCATCTCGGTGTGACCCGCAGTGCCCTTCCACTCACGGGGAACAACACTACAACCCGTGCCTGACAGCAACCGGGACCCGGGTTCGAATCCAGATTCCGGCCCTTTCTGTGCGGCAGTTTGAACGTTCTCGAATTGTTCTGCGTGGATTCCCTCCAGGTTCATAGCAACAACAATTACAAATGAAAGTGTATATTGGTGTTGGCCAAAACATCTCGATGTTGTAAACATCACCTACTAGTGACACAACTGGGATCATGCACAGAAGCAGCAGCAGCAGCATCGCCCCCGACTGCGGGAACCTCCTGAGAAAGCGTTGAGACTCGGGGAGGCGCTCCTGGATCAACAAGTAACATGATAAAACAAACACAAAATAACATTCACCGCGGCGTTTCCTTTCAGGCAGATAAATGTACGCCGAAAGATTATGATGAAGATGAGGATGGAGTGGTGATGATGATGATGGAGTGAAAGTGGGGTGATGGTGATTATGGTGGAGTGATGGTGATGATGATGGTGATTATGGTGGAGTGATGGTGATGATGATGGTGATTATGGTGGAGTGATGGTGGGGTCATGGTGATTATGGTGGAGTGATGATGATGGTGATGATGATGGTGATTAAGGTGGAGTGATGGTAGTGACGGTGAAAGATGCCGTAATGGCTGGCGGCTCTCACTCGCAGGCGTCACGCGTCGTGATTGGTTTGTTTAATCGTGTAAAACATTAATTATTCACCGAATCAATACGTTGGCGAACATTTAACCCATCACGTTGTAATTACGTTCCGACACCGTTGTGATGGTTCCGTTACTTAGCGCGTTTTTCCAGCCTATGCGTTTGCAACACCGAAACTAAAAACACGCAACAGCTTACTGAGCATTTTTTTTTCTTGTGTACACACGCGCGCACGCAATGCATTTATATATGTAGATACATTTTAATTTTCCAACGATGATATTTGAGTCGTCACGCCGCGTGGGCCTGCGCCGAACCTCGGCCTCTCTGCGCCGGGTGCCGAATTCGGGTTGCCGGAGGGCCTCGGTAGGGGAATGAGCAGCAGACGGTGATGAGGCCGCTGATGTTGTACTGGGCCGAGTGCTGCTGGGGCACAAGGAGGGAGTGAGGACCGAGCTACGGCAGTCACAGAGATGAGGATGTTGCGGTGGATGTTGGGTTGAACGAGGAAGGACACGGGGGGGGGGGGGGATGAGAAATTAAGAAGTGAGAGGAAGACTCAAGGTAGTAAAAATCACAGAGAAGATGAGAGAGAGAAAAGCCTCAGGGCGTGGCTCGGTCATGTTGAGAGTGATGAAAGTGGAAGGACAGAGATCAAGAGGAAGGCAGAAGAAGAGAGGGGGTGATATGGTGCGATCGGGCACGGTGGCACGAGGAGCGGAAAGAGAGATGGCGCAGGACGGGGCAGCGTGGAGACATGGCAGCGTGGGGACAGGGAGAGCGTGGAGACAGGGCAGCGTGGAGACAGGGCAGCGTGGGGACAGGGAGAGCGTGGAGACAGGGCAGCGTGGAGACAGGGCAGCGTGGAGACAGGGAGAGCGTGGATACAGGGCAGCGTGGAGACAGGGCAGCGTGGAGACAGGGAGAGCGCGGAGACAGGGCAGCGTGGAGACAGGGCAGCGTGGAGACAGGGAGAGCGCGGAGACAGGGCAGCGTGGAGACAGGGCAGCGTGGAGACAGGGAGAGCGCGGAGACAGGGCAGCGTGGAGACAGGGCAGCGTGGAGACAGGGCAGTGTGGAGACAGGGCAGCGTGGAGACAGGGAGAGCGTGGAGACAGGGCAGTGTGGAGACAGGGAGAGCGTGGAGACAGGGAGAGCGTTGAGACAGGGCAGCGTGGAGACAGGGCAGGGTGGAGACAGGGAGAGCGTGGAGACAGGGCAGCGTGGAGACAGGGCAGCGTGGAGACAGGGCAGCGTGGAGACAGGGCAGCGTGGAGACAGGGCAGCGTGGAGACAGGGCGGCGTGGAGACAGGGCAGCGTGGAGACAGGGCAGCGTGGAGACAGGGCAGCGTGGAGACAGGGCAGCGTGGAGACAGGGCAGCGTGGAGAAGGCTGCTAAGGACAGCGGACCCCCTCACCCCCACACCCTCGACATGAGTGGGACTCGAACTCGGGTCGCCGGGTTCGTAGTGGAGCGCGCTAACCGCTACGCCACTTATCATTACACCAACCCCCATCACACACACACACGTAACTCGCATCTGTTACAACTGGGATATCATTCTCTGTTGGTGGCAGCTTGACGTTTTTGGGGCTTTGCGCTCAGCCACTGCGCTCATGAAACAACACATAGCGTGACCTTAATACGATCTCCGCTTCGGTTAATTTGCGGCTCAGCACAGGAAAAAAACGAAACAGATGCAAAGGGAGATGCGAGCAGGTCAATAGGCGTGCGATATGCACTCCGCATCTGTAGCACCGTGAATATACAAACGGTGCCCTCGTGAGTACACGCGCCCCCCACCTCCCACCCCCTAACAAAGGCGGAGAGATGAGAGCCCCACTTCGGGGCATGCGGCTGGAATTAAAATCGTGAAATTTACATCGCGGCTTTGTCGCAGTGCAGTTGAATAGAACGATAACCCCGCCTGAATTCCCAATCGCCAGTCAGCGAATAGAACTTCACGGAGAGATTCAGTAGCACGGCGGCCCACGCCAGGCCACGCTACACCACATGACATGCCATGGCACACAGTGCCACTCAATGCCATGGCAAAGATAAAGGCAAAGATCCCCCGTATAGCCTTTACAGACTGTAGGGGCAAGTGCTGTTAGCGAGCACCTATGAAGGCCGGAACGGTACACGAGGGGGTGGGTGGCCAGCACCACGCCCGACCGCCTTTGTCTCCCCAGTGACGATGTTTACACACCGCACCAGGTACTCATTTAAGGCTGAGTCGACCTAGGGGAGGCCCAGGACCGGTTCAGATAATCGTCACTGGTGTTAGCCGTGAGCGGGAATCGAACCCGGGTCGCCAGGTTCATAGCGCAGCGCGCTAACCGCTACACTACCACTCTCCACAATGCCATGGCACACAGTGTCACACAGTGTCACACAGTGTCACACAGTGTCACACAGTGTCACACAGTGTCACACAGTGTCACACAGTGTCACACAGTGTCACACAGTGTCACACAGTGTCACACAGTGTCACACAGTGTCACACAGTGTCACGCCATGCCATGGCACACAGTGCCACCCAGTGCCAATGTTTGAAGTTATTGGCGTCGTGAGATTGAGCACTCCTGTGGAGCCGCTCACCACCCCGTGTGCTACGGACTGCGACGCAGAAGTAGGTTTTATAGAACTACTTCTGAGAACGATTCAAGGGAGCGTTTAAGTCGCACACACACACATACACTCGGCGTCCCTGCGCCTCCCTGCATGCCCGGCGAAATAAAAAAATATGCATCGCATGCCAGTCAGACTGTTATCTCGTCACTTTTCTTGTTGGATTTTATCCAAATGAAAACATAAAATATTATTAGATATTTTTGCACAATCACTGCTGACCCAACTGAAACAATAAAATTAGATAAGCGAAGTATCCTTCATATATCCGTCTTTCCACCAAAAAAACCCTTGAGTTATTGCAGTTCACCGTATAACAGTACAGCACAAGTAGCTACACATGTAGCTACGCGCCCCGCACTTTTAAAGGCCCCGCGCTAAATTCTTTCTCAAGCTATCAATTCCGGTTCAGTGATTCTGCACTTGCTCTATTACTATAGTACTATACCGCCTTCGACTTTTATGAACGACTGGGTGTTTAAGGTTAGCGATTTGTCGTTTTATATGGCTGTATAGCAAATGAAAAAAAACAATTACTTTACTTTGCAAGTTAAAAAATTGTGTTTTTTTTTTATTTAGGGCCCCTTTATAACATATGCTACAGGACTCGCAATAGCTTAATCCGACATTGTTAAACATCACCACTGGGGGAGACAAAGGCGGTCGGGCGTGTTGTTAGCCACCCGCCCCCTCGTGTGCCGGCCTTCACAAGGTGCTCATTAACAGCACTTTTCCCTCAACAGCCTGTTCAAGGCTATAGGGGATATCTTTGTGTATTTTTTCTTTGAAACTTAAAGGCTTCTCGGTCGGGGGTTTGCTTCCCGCGATGATGGATTCTCATCGTCTTCACAGACTCCTTGTTGATTGCGGCTATTGTTGTTGTTGATGTTTGTTGTTGTCGTTGTTGATGTTGTTGTTGTTGTTTACCCTTATCGCCGCGAGCACGTGTCTCTCCTCTGCCCGCCACTGCGCGTCTCACTGGCCGGGGCCGGTCTCGCTTTCTCCCGTCTCCGTTCCTCGCGGTGTCAGGCTGCCCGAAAAATATAATTTTAAAAAATAATATGTATATATATATACCACCGAAACAGTGGGTCAAACGTATTGGAGGCGGCGGGACTCTGGGTAATCGGCTGATTTAATCTGGCGATCGCTGAAGGCTTTCTCTCTCTCTCTGTCTGTTGCTCGACTCCGATACGCGTGGGTGCCGAGGGGCCCGAGTGAAAAAATCCACTGAGGCTCAAAAATCAATTTGCTGTCTTGGTTTTCTCTTTCGTTCGTTCTCTCTCCCCGTTTCATTCCAATCGCGCTATTGGCGACATGTCACGAAGCAGCGCCTCGTGCTCGACAACAGCCCGCGCAAGTAGACATCACAGAACCACTGCTGCTGCTGCCCAGATCTCTTGACGTGGCCTCTCTCCTCCATTTGAGGCGGAGTCGACTTAGGCCCAAGGACCGGTTCGCATCATCGTCACTGGCCGTGAGCGGGAATCGAACCAGGGTCGCCAGGTTCGTAGCGCGACTGTTGTGTGTGTGTGTGCGGACCTTCACTTCGTAAAGATGACCACCGTGTCTCTGTGAATATTTGGCTTTGGATTCTTTCTGAAAAGCAAACCGAGTCCATGGCTCTCTATGTGAGTCCATGGTTCTCTATGTGAGTCTATGGCTCTCTATGTAAGTCTATGGCTCTCTATGTAAGTCTATGGCTCTCTATGTAAGTCTGTGGGTCCCTGTGTGAGTCTACGGGTTTTTAGTCTATGGTTCTCTAAGCCAAGCCCGTTGGCTGTCCACGTTCGCCTGTGGCTCTTCGTCTGAGTCTCTGGCACTCTCTGTGAGTGGTGGCTCTCTCTGTGAGTCAATGGTTCTCCGTCTGAGTCTCTGGCACTCTCTGTGAGTGGTGGCTCTCTATGTGAGTCTATGGCTCTCCGTCTGAGTCTCTGGCACTCTCTGTGAGTGGTGGCTCTCTATGTCAGTCAATGGCTCTCCTTATGAGTCTCTGGCTCTCTCTGTGAGTGGTGGCTCTCTATGTGAGTCAATGGCTCTCCGTCTGAGTCTCTGGCACTCTCTGTGAGTGGTGGCTCTTTATGTGAGTCTAAAGCTCTGCGTGTAATCCCATTCCTGGGGATTCGCCCGCCACCCTCTCAGCGCGTCTGACCGCTTGGCCAAGCACGCGGCGACACAATCGTGACGGCTCCCACCGCAGAACACAGCCTTTATCTCTCCCCTCCCCTCCATCTCTCTCTCTCTTACACGGACGACGTGCCAGCAGCGTTAACCTGCTCGGGTGCAGTGAAATCGTCCCCCCGACCCCTGGGTTTTAAAATCACCACCTGATCTCGAGGCTGCTGCTGCGATTTCTCCAGAGCGGAGCAGCAACAGCGCGAGACTCGACGCACAGCTGCTTGAAGAGCCCCTCTGTACCGCCGTGAACGGCACCCTCTTTGTTTCACCTTCGTCACGTGCTCGGTCGTGGGGCGTGGCGTGCGTGACGACCACCACCACGTGACGTTTTTTTTTGTGTCGTGCGTGGCGTGTCGAGCGCGTGGTTTGTTTTTTCATTGTGTTCGGTTACTTTTTTTTGCTGGTGACTTTGTGTATTTCGTATCGAAATCGCCTTCGGTGCTGTTGCTGCTGGCGGCAATAAAAGTGGTTTACAAGTCTCTCTCTCTCTCTCTCGTCCTCTTCACACTCGCCCTCCCTCCCACCCTGGCCGTTGCTCTTCTACCATGGTCTCTCTCGGCTCTCCTCCCCGTCGCACGAGCCGAGGCACACAGCTCTTCCCTCCATCGCTCTGCTCCCAGCGGCGCCTCTCTTCCACCACGTCTCCCCCTCTCGTGCCGTTACTTTCTCAGCTCCAGCACTCTCTGTCTCTCTGTCTGTCTGTCTCTCGCCCTGTTACTCTCTCAGTATGTGGAGAACTCAGCTCACGTGCGAGGTGACGTCACAATGATAGAGCTGTGATCATCACACAGACAACGACCCCCCCTCCCCCCCTTTATCCTTAACAGACTATTGGGGCAAGTGCTGTGAGCGAGTAGCACCTACAGAGGCCGGCACGGCACACGAGGGGGGGATGGGGGGTGGTGAGCACAACGCCCGGCCGCCTTTGTCTCCCTATTGACCTTGTTTTTACGCACCACACCAGGTACTCATTCGAGGCTGAGTCGACCTTGGGGTAGACCTTAAGTCCAGGTTCAGATAATCGTCACTGGTGCTGGCCGTGAGCTCCAATCGAACTCGGGTCGGCGGGTTTCGCAGCGCTGCGCGCTAACTGCTACGCCCCCGCTCCCTGCTGTCGCACAGAGACACGCACACGGCCACGTGCAATGCCGACCCGAAACACAGCCGTCAATGGCATCGACTGAAATATACGAGAAATGTTTTTGTTGTTGTTGCCTTCATCACTCGGGGTGGGGTGGGGTGAAGGGGGGGAGAAGGGAGGAAGTGGGGTGGGGGGGATAAGGGGGCGTGGTGGGGGGGGGGTTCGGGGGAGAAGGAGGCGGGGTGGGGGCGAGGAAGAAGGGGGGGTGGGACACGCGTAACTCTGGGACACAACCGACATTGACCAAGTTCTCAATTATCTGACCGTATTTGTGCCGCCGTTAAGAACCCTCCACCACCCGACGCAGCCCCAACAACAGCAAAAGGTGTAGAACTGCCGCGTGAGGCAACGCCGTTCAACGACGCTGCTCGACCGGCGTGCCACCGATGGGTCGAGGAGCAATTCTCAAGGCCGCGTTGAGCGTCGATCGGTTCGCGAGGTAGGGAGAGAGGGGGTAGAGAAAGAGGGGGGGGTAAGAAGGAGGAGAGCAGAGCGTGAAGTCTTTTGTGAGATCTTTCATTTAAAAGGGGGGGGGCACATAAAGCAAAGCATTGAAAAAAAAAACTCAATGATGAACGAAGCAAAGTGCCGGCTACGTTCTTCTTGCTTCCTCTGATCGTAAAGAAAGAGAGGAGCGATGGATGCCTCGCAAGACCTGGAACACCCCGCCCCCCTCCACCACCACTACCCACGACATCCACAGGGGTCGACCCCAGGGACATCCCGGCGGCTTTTTCAACAGGGGTCCTACATTAATAGCACGAATGGAACCCTCAATGTGTTTTCTTTGCTAAATATCCATGAACACAAATTTTCGGCGTCTCAATTGGTCGGGGGGACGATCGCACCCCCCCCTTCCCACCCTTCCACGAGGTCAAAGCGTGGAGCTTCAGCACCGAACGCGACGAGACGGGGCCGACTGTGGCATCAGGGGACAGACGAAGAGAGCAAGAGCCTTGGACTTGTTGTTCAAGGTCCTGAGAAACATCCTCCTAAGGTTCAGCCTCCACTTCTCCCCGACGGTCCTCATCTTCGGATACTCGAAGGGCGACGGACCCCAACGTCTTCAGGGGCTGGTCAACGTGCTAGTCGGCTACGCCAAGCTCGCCATATACGGGGCGAGGAAGGTGGCCCTGGAGGGGAAACGTCCGGCCAGCAGCCTGGGCATCTTCCGCGCTCTGGTCAGAGCCAGGGTGTGTGGGCTGGAGTTCTGCCATGCGCTGCTGACCCACGCCGTGCCGGCCTTCAAGGAGCAGTGGGCGATGGAGGAGGCCGTGTGCTCGATGGCAAATGACGGGGAGCTCTGCATGCTGATATGAGCTACACGTCGGAGGCCGTCGGACTGCGAGAAGGGCTGCGTGCAGAATGAGAGTGAGCGAGAGAGTGAGAGCGAGAGGTGGGGGTTTACATAAAGCAAAGCATTAAAACAAATACGAAATGATGAACGAAGCAAAGTGCCGACTACACCGAGCATCTTCTTGTTTCCACTGATCGTAAAAAAAAAAAGAACGCGACGAGACGGGGCCGACTGTGGCATCAGGGGACAAACGAAGAGAGAGATAAGCGAGAGAGAGGAGACAGAGCGGAGAGAGAGAGCGAGAGGGCGAGAGAGAGAGAGTGAGATAGGGGAAGCGAGATAATATTTGCTTTGAAGAAGAGAGAGCGGAATGACGGACAGAGGCTATGTACTGTATCTGTGACAGGATCAAAAGAGCAATCTCACATTCATCATCATCGTCATCGAGAGACAGAGACATGCTCAATCCACTGCTGGGCGAAGGCTGCAACGACGAGGAGAAGGTTGGGATTGAGGACCTTTTGTGATTCCTCGGGGCGGATTGTGACCCGGCTACTCGACTGGTGGAAAGCATGAGCTCGAGTGAGCGGACCCGGTGAGGTCATTGTCGTCAGTGTAGAGGGGAGGGTGAGTAGATTTATACTGGTAGGAACCTCCTGCTTACACCAGCCCACAGGGGATTATTGTGTCCGTCCGTCGTGCAGGGAGGGGCTGGGTGGGATGGGGAGGGTGGGGAGGGGCTGGGTGGGGAGGGAGGGGCTGGGTGGGGAGAGGAGGGTGGGGAGGGGCTGGGTGGGGAGGGTGGGGAGGGGCTGGGTGGGGAGGGTGGGGAGGGGCTGGGTGGGAAGGGTGGGGAGGGGCTGGGTGGGGAGGGTGTGGAGAGGCTGGGTGGGGAGGGTGGGGCTGGGTGGGGGGTGGGAGGGGTGGGGCTGGGTGGGGAGGGGATGGTCACCCCGTGGTGCCCTTATAAAACTCAATGTTTAATCTACTCACGCCGGCTTGTGCCCGCCCTCAGTCGGGCATATTTGCGGAATACACCACGCCGCCGTTGACCCTGGCCATTGACCGAGCAACCCAACGTTCCTACCAGCTCCCTCCGCAGGAATGTGTTAAACGCGGAAATCTCATAACCGAAGTTATCACGAGTGTGCAATTAAGCAGTTTGACACGCAGGCTTTCGCGACAAATATCATCCAAAATAGAGGGTTGTTTTGGGTTACATCGCGTAAATATATAAATGTGTCGTTAAACTCGCCACCACCCGACACAGCCAACTAGTAAGATTTGTCACGTTAACAGAACCTGATGAAGCTAGTTGTAATTACTGGTGAAACGTCGTACTCAGATTGTAAATGTTGTGGCTTTGCTCTCCAACACGCCGGTGTGCTGTACTAGTGACGAATTGGCCATGTTCCGTTAACGTGACAACCCTTACCAGTTGGCTGTGTCGGGTGGTGGCGGGTTTAACGACACATTTATATACAGGGTGCTTCAAAATGTTTTTAACACTTACGTGGGACGATCGTTTCTAATGGGAAAAGAAACGGAGAATGCACTGTAACACTCTAACAAATGAATGTTAATAGCTTCAAAAAGTCAAAAAGTCTCCCACGTGTTCGCCATCATTGTCAACGCGTGGCCTCGAATCTTCTCCAGGTGGTCTCCGGAGCCCCGAGCCACATGTCTCGTGATATTGTTGCAAATTCTCAGAAGTGTTCACATTGTTTTTGAAGCATTCTGTGTTTACGCGATATAACCTCCCTCCCCAAAACAACAACAACAACATGTATCACGTGTCATGTGCAATCACCCCGTGACCACGAGAATGATCAACGTCGCTCCCGAACGAGGCGCGATCTGGCGGCTGAGAGGTCCGGCCCCATCGAGACGAATGAATGTCAAAACAACACACAAACACATCGATCGGGCACACCGTCAATAATTCAAACACCCATGAATTATGGTTATGTAAGTATACAGTATATATATAAATCTGGAGTTGTTTTTTGTTGTTTTGTTTTTACAAAGTTGGCCAAAAGAGTTTCAGGGCTGGAAAAACCAAAAACTCTCATCATCGCCTCCCATCTCTCCCGCAGAGAATCGCTTCAAGCGGAGCTGTCATTTTATAATAAAAAACGAAAACAACAACAACAAGAACATCATCATCATCATCATCACGCCACGTCCTGCCAAAGCCCGCGCGTTAATGGGCTGACATTCTCGATGTTGCGCCCCCCCCCCCCCCCACCGCGAGTCAATTAAAACTTTCCTTTGAAAAGTTTGCACGCAAGTCGTCGCTCTTATTGAGGCCACAAGCGGTGGGAGGGGAGGCAGGGGGGGGGCAGGGGGGGGGGCGGTGGAAGGTCGTCGAACGCTCCTCGCCGCGTGGGGCCCAAACGCGGCCTCGCAACGCGCGGTCGCAATCAATGCAGCGCCTCCCCCCCCCCCCCCTTCGTCAACACCGGCCTCAATAGCCGTGCCCCCCGTAGCATAGCAACAGCACGCTACCGAGCAGTGGTCGTGGTGTGATTGGCATGGACCCTTGTGCAAGCGATCTCATCTCCCCGCCTGCCGCCCCCCCCCAAGACACCAGCCCCGTCCAAGTTGTGTCCTCGTGTTCGCAGCCCAGCGGCTGGGGGTGGGGGGAGGCATGTGCCAGGCTGGGTGCACCTCGAGGCCACGTGAAGTGTGGAAGGTTCGCCGTTGGACACAGGGCGGGGCAGGAGGTCACGGGTGACAGAGACCCAGGCAGGGCGCCGCGCGCGGGGTCACTGATTTCGGGATGAGCAGCTGATGTGGCACCCGTGCCGCTCGACCGTGCCAGCTCGCTGCGATTTCGCCGCCACGCCCCCCCGCCGATTAGCCCCCCCCCCACCCCCCAAGCGAGTGGGCAGCGGCGGCGCTCGCCTCTTTGTTTTCAGTGGAAATTCTACATTCCCATGGTTGGGGGGGGCAGTTTATCCACAGGACGCCCGTTTGTTGACCTTTTACAATTTCTTTCCCGCAGTGGAATTCCTCCTTGGAGTGATCCCGCGCGCGGGTGTTCGTGCACAGGTTTATTTATTTATTTACTCACTTGTAGGTAATGTGTGCTCACCTGGAGTTCAGGCCCATTGGAATGAACAGCTCCTTCGGGATCAGAATCTGTATTGATAGCGGAGCAATCCGATGACCCGTGAAGCTCTTTTAACCAGTTGTCCAGTAGGTTGCGGGTGAGCACCCGGGGAGTGGGGAGGGGAGGGGGAAAGGGAGGGGGTGGAAAGGGAGGGGCAGAAGGGAGGGGGAGAAGGGAGGGGGTGGAAAGGGAGGGGGTAGAAAGGGAGGGGTGAGAAGAGAAGGGGCAGAAAGGGAGGGGGCAGAAGGGAGGGGGAGAAGGGAGGGGCAGAAGGGAGGGGGAGAAGGGAGGGGGTAGAAAGGGAGGGGGGAGAAGGGAGGGGGTGGAAAGGGAGGGGCAGAAGGGAGGGGGAGAAGGGAGGGGGTAGAAAGGGAGGGGGGAGAAGGGAGGGGGTGGAAAGGGAGGGGCAGAAGGGAGGGAGAGAAGGGAGGGGGTAGAAAGGGAGGGGGGAGAAGGGAGGGGGTGGAAAGGGAGGGGCAGAAGGGAGGGGGAGAAGGGAGGGGCAGAAGGGAGGGGGTAGAAAGGGAGGGGGTCTGATAACTTGAGCCAGCAGCGCTGAGTTGCTGGGTTCGAATCGGGGGTTGGGGCGACCCTGACGGAGCCGGCCTCTCCCGGGAGAGCGAATCGAGGGTCCCAACCGGGCCAAGAGTGACCCTGGGGTTGTTGAACGATGGCCGATTTCAGAATCTATTCGCCGTGTAAATAAGGCATGAATGGGTAATCGATTCCAGTGGGATATTTTGTAAGAACTCGCCAATTGCCACGTGCGAACATAGAAACCGCATGGCGGCAGGCCCAAGGGTAAATATTTTATGTGGGTGCAGTGGTAAAGGTGCAGGCCTGCAATTGCCTTGCTTATGCCACTGCTGGCTGAAGGGGCTCAGCTAGAGGGAGCTCTAGAGGGTACTTGGTCTACTTTTCCACACTTACCAGATGTGTTCTAATAGGTGGGTGTACCCACATTTTACCCCATCACACACGACTAACTGTTGTGAACACATTTTTCATGCGTTACCGGTTATGCAAAAACAACGATTGTAACCACCCTGATAATAACTGCACACACTAAATAACAAAACAATAAAATTTTAAAAAATTACTGAATCTCACGGCGTCGTCTCCCACGCGACGAGCGATTTTCTCTTTCACGGGGACAAGAAAGTACTGCCCGCCCCCCCCCCCCCCCGGTGCACAACGGAACGTGTCACTTGTAGCGATCTCAGAAGGAGTTCTGTGATCTTCACTTTCGCGGACCATTCTCGAGCACGGGGCCATGCACTGCCCGGGCCAGGATCCCATGTGGACACTTCATCCGATGACAGGATACTGACAGCAAAGAGGCCAGCGCACACTTTGTACGAAGCAAACACAAATTGCTTGGGATAGACTTGTTCCGGACACGCGAACGTGGAATCTCCACCACTCAGTCAGGTCTGGCCAATTCAGATGAGCGCTGCTTGCTTCTAACCACACCCGCATGCACTGGACGGAAGATGGGTGCTGGCGGTGGTGGGGGGAGGTTCACGAATTTCGGAGAGCGCAGAAGTACAGCCCAACGGTGGATGTTGCTGCCCCTCTCCCGTCTCGCTCACCGTCCGATTGTAAAGGCCACGGGCACGGCGATCATTTACGGAGTCATCATCGGCGCAAACTTCTCTCTGTAATTACCTCGGAGATATGCGCACGAGCGGCACGGCGAAAACTTCAAGAGGTCCCGGGGCCGCGAAACTCGGGCCCATTAACTCGGAAGCCGAAAAGGTCGCCGGGCGAGCGAAGATTAAAAAACAAATCACGGGGAAGAATGGGGGATGAGAAACTCTCGCGACGCGAGAGGCGAGGAGGAGGAGGCGGACTAATTGCACGCAAAGGGCATTCGGCGTAATTAGTGTAGAGGACCTCCGCGAGACCGTGGGGGAGTGGCGGGGGGGGGGGGGTGCAGGAGCCAGAGGCAACGCCACGAGGCGGTCAAGCTGCGTCGACAATCATCACGCCAACTCCGGGTCATCCTCGGGGCAGCGGCTTTTTGGCTGAGCCATCGAACAAAGACTTTGGTCACCGCATCGCGCAGGGCGCTTTCGGATGCGCTTCTGCGGCCGTCTGGAACGCTCTTCCTCCCGATGTTAGGAAGACACTGGGAGTTATGCACTTTCCAATCATCATCATCGAGATTGAAAACTCATTTCTTTCAAATTGATTGTGTTTAGTCTGTCGTTGTTCCTGCCCCCCGCACCTCCGAGTATCGTGGTTGGCTACGTACGGTGCGAAAGAAGTTCAACATACGGACGTACATATATAGTGTAATAGCGCCGGATGTTGGTCAGCGGCGGCAACTGTGGTGGACAGACAGCGCACACGCCGGTGAGCGTGATCACGTGGTGTTGGCAGAGCGGAGGAACTGGGGCAAGAGTCACGGAGGACCCGTCTGGAGGCCCCTGGAACCTGCCGCCGGGTTTGAGAAGGGGGCGTGGTCAGGGCAGGGCCAGGCCGTGCTGGGAGCATGAAAGGAGTCGAGAGCAGGGGGCTCGGGGCTGCGTGTGCTGGGAGTGGACTCGCCTCGTCGTCGCTGTCGTCTCGTCGCCGTCGTCGCTAAACGTCTCCGCTTGACGCTGCGCTACGTAGGATGGTAGTTGACTATCTCGGTCAGCGCTGTCAGTGCTAGACGGCTGGTGTTGTGTACAGGCGAGGCTGAGCTGCTGTGGAGAGTGTGCGGACGAGACGGTGGAAGTTGTTAATAAAGAAAGTGCCTCCTAGAAACTCTGAATCGTTGACGCTTCACACACAAGCGCACGCGGCCGCAGGGGCTAGGCCAACACGTGAGCTGCCGTTCCAGTGAGGTGGAGGCACTCCGCGCGTGCTTTGACCTGGCTCACCTCTCGCTACGGTGCTCGCTCCGCGGCTCCACAAAGCTATGGGCCCCCGTGGGAGGGGAGGGGGGTTAAGGCTTCTGTAGCCCCCACCCCCCGCCGCCAACCAACCTTTGTGCCCCCCACCGAGAGATGAGAAACGAGCCGTGGGAGAGCTCTGGAGCGACAACCGATACGGATTCCATGAACGAGAACCATCAATCGTATGAGGGCGTAACACTGCCATGGATGGATTCTGCACAGGTGGATTTAATAATCCGCTAAAACGGAATATAAACTGATGGTCGACCTCAAAGTCCAATCCGACAACATCTGGGGTTCAACATCTGGCATTCACCAAATATCCACAGAGACACGGACACTGCCAAGTAGGTTAACGCGTTTCTTCTTCCAACGACAACCAGGACCCCAGCAACGTCCCTCGCCGCCGCTTCAAGTTCCGAACCCCCTTCTGGGATCGCGCCGCTGCTGCTGTCACCATCCTAGAATCTCACCCGGATCCGAAAGAACGCCGCTGCTGCTGCTGCTGCTGCTGGAGTGGAACAACGCAGAAGGTCCAGAATAGAAACCTCATCTCCAAGCACCTCTGATTAGCGCGGTTGGCTGCATACGTTGCGAAAGAAGTTCAACATACATACATCAGTGCACCACCTCCCGGCTCTGACATTCCTTCTCCTGGAAGATATCGGTGGAACCATCAATCGCACGAGAATACCCACAGGCCGATGCCGCGCATCTTCTTCACGAATGGGAAATTAAAGACTCACTCCGCGGGAGTTGTGACTGTGGCCATGCAACCCAAACTATGGACCGTAGCGTCGAGGCGGCTGTGGTCTGCAGGCATGGAGGAGATAGACGGAGGAGGGGGGGCTAAATGGGCGCAGCACGGGCTAGAGAAGAGATGGAGTGATGTGGCACAGGAGGATGTGGAGCTGAGTGGACTTGCCGATGACTGGTACCAGCGGTGTCGTGATCGGCCTCTGTGGAAGAGGCTCGTGTAGGACGCTACTGGGCAGTTGGAGGCAGTCGCCCTCCAACAATAACGAAGGGCGGAGGAGCGACGCTCACAACAACTAGCGGAGCGCCGGGTGGCTAAAGCACAGCAAGTTGACACAGTAGGGGGCACAGGTCGTGCAACAGCCAGTCATCTCAGTCAGTCGATCCGTGGCACCTGGGTCTGCCCAGTGACCTGCCAGCGGGCGTTCGACACTTCACGTGGCCTCAACGTGCACATAGCCTGGCACAAACGTCGTGGCGACGTCACCGCCACTTAGTGGCGAACGACGGTTGTTGTAGTGTGTGTGTGCGTGTTCGTGTGTGTTTGTTTGTGTGTGTGCTTGCTAACAGCTCTTGATCCCATCGTCCGTTAAGGCTATACGGAGGATCTTTGTCTTTGTGTGTGCGTGTTCGTCCCTGTTTGTTTATTTTTGGGGGAATTTGAGGACACGTGTTACACATTCAGATAAAGCCGCTGCCGTTCCGTGCACGGGCGAGAGGCTGGGAATTGGCTCCGTCGGCATCACTGGCACAGAGAACGCGGAACAAATGCTGATAAATCCACACGGGAGTCCGTGGAGTCTTTTCCACTCTCGCGTGCGAGCGCAGCAGCAGCAATGCGGTTCAGGAGACAAATGACAATATCGAGGACTGCTTGCCCCGAAGAGAGGGCTTTCGGAGCGAGAGAGAGAGTTCGTGTCGTTTTGCTGTTCCTCCCCCGTTGAAGGATCGCAGACTCACAGTGGTTGGTACTGCACGGTTCATGGCACGTGGATCTCGGGATGCGCACTCAAAGCAGAGATGACACAGGTGTCGACACAGTCGCAAGAAGCGAGTGGGGCTTGAGTGGGACGCGTCATCATCATCATCATCAAGAATGGCTGGACGATGCCCCGTGGACGAGACTGGCGACGGAACGGCAGCTAAAGGAGGGAGGATGGGGGTGGGGTGGGAACCCGTCCACGAGGACCACCACCGCGGAGACGGAGCGATGAGATCGGTTCAGGAGACGGATGGCAGCGGCAGCAGCGGGCCGCGAGGGGTGACGGTGGCGTGGGGAGACCTCCATCCAGCAGTGTATAGAGCGTAGATGCTGCTGGTTGTCGTGGTGGTGGTGGGGTGTTGGGTAGGTGCCGTGTAGTGCGGGTTTCGAGATTTGAATTCGGTGCCCCCCCCCACGCTCGCCCCGCCGCGTGATGGATGACGACGACAACGAGATACGAGATTCCACACTCCCTCCCTCCCCCTCCCACCATCAATACACATTCCACAAAATCTCCCAAACGCGGTGGGAGTCGCTCAAATTGTCGAGGCAAAATGGGAAAATAATAAAACTCCGATAATTGGTTTTCAGTCGCTGGCTCGACCGTGTCGCGCCGATGTTGTTACCGCGTTTATTTCCACTCGGGGAATTTTGTCCCAGCAGACGGAGAGTAACAAAAAAATAACGACAACAACAGCAGCAGCAATATCGCGGCGCCAGCGCTAAATCGAGCGTTGTGTATTCAACAAACGCGCAGCCGTTCAGCAGAGCGTCGCTCAGATTTGTGTCGGGTTTTACGGATGAACGCCGCGAGCCCCACGGGGTTCATCTGCATACTTTGCTGGGACCGCTGCTGCCACACAATTTGACCCCAACGCACGCGACCTGCCCATTGGCCGGCGGCGGTCAATCCAGTTGGACTGCTGCGTGGAAGTTGGTGGGGAGGGGGAGGATTCACGGATACCGTTTCAGCTTCTGGCGCCCGGAGATGGGATCGAACCGGCGACCCTCTGGATTGCAAGTCCGACGGCGCTGACCATTGTACCACTGGTGGAAGCTCGCTGTGACGAAGAGTCGAACGGTTTGCACCGAGGTCGTCGTTTTAACACGAATAATGCAAACAAAAATCAACAACGTCGCCTTCAGTAACTGTTGTTGTTTTAATTAAATCCCTTCAGTTTTGCTGATACGGCGTAGATTAACCCTCCCGGGTGGGGCCGCATACATTTCAACCGCACCACCGCTTCGTAATTGCCTCCGCCCCGAAGATGAGCTCACTGCTGCTGCTGCTATCCCAGAGCTATCGCTCCAGACAGGGCCCCGGACAGGGCCCGGTTGTTCGCACGGCCCCAGGGCCTCCGTGTGTCAGACCCCTCAGCATCACCGGGGCGCCGTGCTGATGAACGCGCGTAACGAGAAGCCCTCGCCAAGGCGGGCTCCGTTCGCCTGGTCTTGACATCGCCGTGTTGCGCGGCGGTCACATGGTGGCTCAGTGGTAGCGCGCTCGCCACTCGTTGCAGAGGTTCCCGGTTGGAATCCGGCAGATACGCCCTGGTCAATGAACCGTAACGACAACAGGACGCGCGGTCTGTGCTTTGCGCAGTGCACGTTAAAGATCCCCCTGGCGTTGTTCGCAAGTGGGCGTCAAGGGTGCGCATTTGGCAAATTAGCAAAACATTGTTACGCCGCAAATTTCTCAATTGGGAAACACATTGCAATCATCGCCTCCCTACTGGCAGACTCATGCCCGATAGCAGGTCTAAATAAGCCTGTGCCGCACAGAGACAGCTGCCACTTGGGGTGCCCTTTTAAGTGTTGAGATGACGTGACGATTTCGGATCGATCTGCAACAATTACTTCTCTTTCGGATCAATCCGAAGTTCCGTGTCTCGGACCGGTTTTCGGATAAAATATGTTTAGGATGAGTCCAAGAATGGGTAAAGTAACCCCGAATGTCAACAGCGTTGTGCTCATTCGACAGTTTGTTAGTCTGTGGATTACCTTTTCACTGCCATGGGGACGTGGAATTTCCACCGATGGCTCGGAGACCGCCCGTTGGCGCATTGCGACTTTCGGCCTGCGTGGACTGAGACGCGCGTGCTGTTCATTCACCGCGAAGTGCGTCGTTGTTTTTCTCCGCGTCAGTTAAAAAAGGAAAAACTCGCGACTCTGAACGTGCCCCTGGTGGCCCACAGAGTGCTCGGGACAGACGCGGACGTGATCAACAGGACGTGATCAAGAGGACGTGCTCCTCCTGGGACGAGAGGAGGCAAGTGTCAGCACCTAATCCGCATCGCTTCCTCCTCCTCATCCTCCTACTCGCCGTGGCACAGTGACCCTTTGTATGTGAGCGGTAATTGTTTGCTCGAGTCATTATCTTTATTCATTCGTTCATTAACCCGTGACGGATCCACGATTCCACATCGCAGCAAGGCAACAGCCGAGCTGCCCGTGGCAGCAGTAAAGTCCCCCAGCCTACCTCTCTGTGACGGACAGATGGATGGACGGAGCAAATATCGGTAACACTCTCAGCCTCGGTGTGAAAGCGTCCGGCGATGCCCGTCGTTTAACCGTCAGAGCCTCGCTGAGCCACTGCGGGGAGTTTAGCAGTTTCACAGATCCCCGCATGATCCACCAACCCGTGAAACCCAGCTGTGCGCAGCCGCCAGGCGCGTGGCTCGCCTCGAGCGGGCATCACTCTCAGCGAGACCCTCAACGCAGCCGAACGGAAATCGCGCGCAGCTGCTGATGCTTCGCGAGCCGTTGTGAGGCTCTTGGTGCAATGGGCCATGAGGAGCGAATGCGCTGGAGATGATTGCAAGATAAACGCGCCCCCCCCCACCGCGAGGCCGGCAGAAGGGGGGGGAGGGGGTTGGGGGGGGGGCTCTGATTAAAGGGCGTAAACAGCGCTCTTCACGTAGCCTGCATCGTGCAGCCAGTCGCCGCACCTGTCCCCTGTCGAGTCGTGCCGTGCGAGGACCGAGACCCGTGCCGGACGGCGAGAAGGCTCCTTGCCAGTCAACATCGGGCAGACGCCAGGCAGCGCATGGACCATGGCTACTGTTGCTGCTGATAATGATGCTGCTGATGATGATGCTGCTGATGATGATGCTGATGATGATGCTGCTGCTGATGATGCTGATGATGCTGCTGCTGCTGATGATGATGATCTTGATGTATCCGTACTCAAACGAGCGCGATTGGGTTGTTGCTCATCTCCGTTTGCGGACCTGAGCCAGTGATATAAATTCCACATTCATATGGCAGGGCCAGCAAATACAAACTGCGAACTTACCCCGAAGTGCTCTCCATCGTAGGTGCACGCAAGCCGTGGCAGATGGCGAGGGCTTGGTTGGGGAGGCCTTCATCCAGCAGTGGATTGGTCATGGCTGACGACGACGATGCTAATAATATGGGAGCTTTCTTGCCAGTATCACAATATAAGAAAAGGTGTTTACCGTTTCTGGCTATAAAACAGTTGTTGTGTTAAGATGAGTTCTAGATTTGAAGCTTTCGTGACTGCAAGGGTTCCTACTCTTGGGTTTTTTCGGTAAAGTCACGTAGGTAAAAAATAAATAAATGAAATCACTGATTTTATTAAATCACTAATTTAATTTAGTTATTTCATTTATTATTTTTATTATTATTATTTTTTACCTACATGACTTTATCGAAAAAAACTAAGAGTATGTGTTAAGATGTTAAACCACCAAACTGAAACCTTTTTCAAGGAATCATGTCTGCATTAATCACGCGTACTAGTGGCGAAGTAGACGTTCGCCTTTTGGCGTCCTCTGGTCTAAGACTGCTTGAGACTAGGCTCTAAAGAAGGCTGTCTCTGGTGTGAACCAATCAATTTCCACGATAATGCAGCAGTTTTTGTTTGCATATTCACCACAAAGTATGCAGACATGATTCCATGCCAAAGAATTCAATTGGGTGTCTTAACATCTCAACACAACGGTTTTATTGCCAGAAAGAGTAAAACCTTTTCTCATATTTTGATAGTGGCAAGGGAGGTCCCATAACGGGTTAAGAATTGTTGCTCGTTTTGAGCCAACGCTGCCGCAATGATGCCATCTGTGTTCGATGGGAGGATGTGCCACAATTATACTTGCCCTGTTCATGTGGAGTGACAGATATGTGATTTGTCTCGCACGCTCCCACCTTGGCTATTATACGGGGTGCTTAACAAAATGCGAACACTTCTGAGAATTTGCAACGACACCACGAGAAATGTGACTCCGGGATCTGGAGACCACCTGGAGAAGATTCCAGGCACGTGTTGACTATAATGGCGAACAAGTGGAGCCTCTTTGAAGCTAAATTAAATCACGACGTTTCGGGCGCAACACAAACGTCCGTCACCAGGTGTGAAAGCACGATCTGCTGCTGAGGCAGACTGTTTTAAAAGGTTTTTTTTAAACAGTCTGCCTCAGCAGCAGACCATGCTTTCACACCTGGTGACGGACGCTTGTGTTACGCTGCTGAGGCAGACTGTTTTAAAAGGTTTTTTTAAACAGTCTGCCTCAGCAGCAGACCATGCTTTCACACCTGGTGACGGACGCTTGTGTTGCGCCCGAAACGTCGTGATTTATTTTATTTTCTACCTACGTGACTTTACCGAAAGAACCAAAGAGGTATGGATTTCTGCAGTCACGAAAGCTTCAAATCAAGCTATTAACATTACATTTGTTATCATGTTACAGTCTATTACCCGTTTATTTTCCCATTAAAAAGATAGTCCCATATAAGTGTTTCAAAAAATTGACGCACCCTGTACTGCAATACGCAGAATAAAAAACATCGTGTTCTGTGTGCATCCATTGGTGGCGGGGTCAAGGACATGAACGCGCCGCTCTTGATTGGAGCCCAGGACCTCAGCGGCTCCTGCCACGGTACCGACCCAACGAGACCCGCGTGGGTGTCTCTGGCTCCGGGTTGAGCCGTGTCACCGTCTGCGTGGTTGAGCCGTGGACGCGGTGATTGAGACGGAGGCTGCCCCGGCGTGAGAACCGGGCCGAGTCGCGCCCTGGGAGCCCTGACCGCCTCGCCGGAAGCCAGGAGACCGGGAGTCAGGGCGCAAATTTAATTAAAAAGCCAATCCTGGCAGCCAAACGCGAGACCAGCGGAGTTTCCAGGCAATGTATTCCAACGGCTCAGTTCACCAAAGCCCAGTTAAGCACATTATTTATTCAGGAATCGCAAGGATTAATGTTTTTCTTATTATTAAGAGAGATATATAAATAATGTTTTATTGTTGTTCACCCTCCCTCGAGATCCGAATTGAGTCAAGAGGAGAATGGACGCTCCTCTTACACTGGCGAATGATGTCGCGTAGCGAGCGGAGCGCCGTTCGTCTTGAGCCGTCGCTCTGCGGTCCGCTGCCGCTCTAATTGCCGCTCGTCCATCAGCGGCTGGGAGGGGGGGGCTTTCGTGAAAGCCTCCCCAAGTCCTGCGTGACAAAGGGGGGCGATTATTTTGTTTGTTTGTTTATTTTTTGGTGTAATAACGGGCAAACCTAATTACGGACGGCAGAAAACCGGCCCTCATTATTCCTCGCGTTATGAGCAGCAGCAGCAATATTCACACAGCGTCCAATGTGATTTAAACCATTTGCAATTACTCGATCTGGATGTTTTTTCATGTTATCTTTTGTTGCCGTTTTTTATAATCTTTCCTCGCCCACATGTGTTTCGTTCTTTCACTATATTATGTTTTGTGAGGGGGGGGGGAGGATACTGAAGCTTGTAAATCAATAAATATGAATATGAGCGGCGGAATTGAATAAAAAAAAACGAATTGAGGAAGGGCACGAGGCGCGATGCGATAATGCCTCCTCGAGTTCCCATCAGGCGAGAAGATCGCGCGAGACTGACGCTCATCACCAAACTTGTGATCTGTGTCTCCCTGATCATCGTCGTCGTCATCGCACACACAGTGGTGCGTGCGCGTATAGCCAGGACGGCCGAGCTATCGGAGGGGCAGGAACCGAGAGCAGAACGACGACGCGAGGCGGACGAGAGGGAGCAGTGACGGAGCGCAGTTGGCGCAGCTGAGTGAAGGGGCGAGGAGTGAATCAATTGGGGACGCTGCTGCTGCTGCCGCTGCTGCTGCTGCCGCTGCTGCGTAGCGCGTGGAGACACCGCGGTCATTCGCGAATTATAGGGAGCGAGAGAAAGCCTGTTACGAGGAGCGCGTAAGAGCAGCGTGGAGAGACGCGCGCTGGGAATCGCAACCGGGATGAGACGGAGAGAGGAGCGCGTGCAGTAGGAGGATCGCCCACGCGGTCAGGAGAAAGTGAGTGGGACTTGGGCAGGACGCGTCCCGGCTGGAAGAGACGACGGGCCAAGAACGATAACGGCGCGGGGCAGCCAAGGAGCGGGAACGCGTCCGACAGGACGTCCTGCAAGCGGAGATGGAGCGATGATATCTTCTGGTAATGAAGGATGATGATGACTGATGACGATGATAGAACGACGGGGCTGAATCAACCTCGGTCAGGATTTGAACTCGGCCTCTCCCGCCGCGGGGCTCCCCGCTTCTCGACCAAATGCAACGCGACCGCATTCCCCGCGGCGAGTTTCGTTCGACAACGCGGCCGCGTCGCACACAGCAAGCGGACCCTGAGCACGGCGGAGACGTTCGGAGTGGGAGGGGGACACGGGGTGGGGGTTGGGGGTCACCTCGAGACCCCCCCCGCTCCAGCCCCCCGCGCGCGCCACTCCGAGACCCCACCCCCTCCAGCCCCGCGCGCGCGACACCCCGAGACCCCCCCCCCCTCCAGCCCCGCGCGTGCGCCACCCCAAGACCCCCCCCCCCTCCAGCCCCCCGCGCGCGCCACCCCCGACGCCCCCCCCCCCTCCAGCCCCGCGCGTGTGCCACCCCGAGACCCCCCCCCCCTCCAGCCCCGCGCGTGCGCCACCCCGAGACCCCCCCCCCCTCCAGCCCCGCGCGCGCGCCACCCCAAGACCCCCCCCCCCTCCAGCCCCCTGCGCGCGCCACCCCGAGACCCCCCCCCTCCAGCCCCACGCGCGCCACCCCGAGACCCCCCCCCCTCCAGCCCCGCGCGCGCGCGCCACCCCAAGACCCCCCCCCCCTCCAGCCCCCTGCGCGCGCCACCCCGAGACCCCCCCCCCTCCAGCCCCCTGCGCGCGCCACCCCGAGACCCCCCCCCCTCCAGCCCCACGCGCGCCACCCCGAGACCCCCCCCCCCCTCCAGCCCCCCGCGCGCGCTGCTGATAAACTCCTCGCGCACAATGGACCAACCGGCGCGCAGCCTCTCCGGAAATTCAATGACGATTTCCATTCTCGGGGACGGCTCAAAGCTCCGGGGGCGTCGCTCTGATTGTGGAGCGGGCCTCGGCGATTCCTCCACGACAGCGTCGTTTGGCCGCGAGGTGGAACAAAGGGGAGGGGGGAGGGGTGTGTGTGGGGCACGAAGCAAGTCCCCCGGCTGTGATTCGTCATCGGATTTCTTTTGTGTGTCGGGTCGTGCGCGTGGGACGTCAATTAGAGGCCGCGCGCCTCTCACCGCCGAGCGATATTTCGTGACAATTTTCATTTTTAGGTCAAAATAGTTTCGCTCGCTTTTCACTTTCGGTCTCCTGCGGCGACCTCATTTGATTGTTGGCTCGATCGTACACGCGGAGGAGCCCGGTGATGCATCGCAGCGGTGGTCGTGAAAGCCTCTGCGTCAAAAAGAGTTGCAATTTTGGTCATCCCTTCGGGCGCAATACAGTCGCGCGTTCAGCCATTCCTTTGAGCTGGTGGTCTCGACAAGGCTGGCCTATCGTGCATACGTGGCGGCCACGTGACAGGCACGCAAGGCATGATGGGTGGGAGTGGTGCCTTCATGCTGTTTGTGAGCAGCACACCATCGCACGTTGCTGTTTCTACTCATCCGCCCACTCACCCATCGTCTCACTCAACCACTCACCAACTCACCCTCGCAACCACTAATCCACTCACCCTCTCAACCACTCACCCATCGTCTCACTCACTCAACCACTCACCAACTCACCCTCGCAACCACTAATCCACTCACCCTCTCAACCATTCACCCATCGTCTCACTCACTCAACCACTCACCAACTCACCATCGCAACCACTAATCCACTCACCCTCTTAACCACTCACCCATCGTCTCACTCACTCAACCACTCACCAACTCACCCTCGCAACCACTAATCCACTCACCCTCTCAACCATTCACCCATCGTCTCACTCACTCAACCACTCACCAACTCACCATCGCAACCACTAATCCACTCACCCTCTTAACCACTCACCCATCGTCTCACTCACTCAACCACTCACCAACTCACCCTCGCAACCACTAATCCACTCACCCTCTCAACCACTCACCCATCGTCTCACCCTCTCAACCACTCACCCATTCAATCGCTCACACCTTCCCGTGCTGCTCATGCCCATTGTCCGCAGCTTGCGCGCGTCTCCCCGTGCCACTCGCGGGCTCTCTCATCATTACCACGGCGAGTGCTGCCATTGAATCAGTGGTGGTCATCCGTGGCCAAATAACCAAGCTTCTTGACCGACGCAGTGGGGCGGTGTGGAGGGGGAGGGGCGGTAGTGGGGGGGGGGGGTGCATCCAATTAAGCATCCAATCAGGGCCGGGGGGGGCTGGCATTGTGCGCTGCACTTGGAGAGGAGCACGCGCTCGGCTCATTACAGACGATCGCGCGGGGGTTGACGGGTGGGGGGCCACTCAATACTCAACGTGTGGAAGGTAACTGGTCTGTCGCTCCAAGCATCGGGATCTTCTCGGCCACAGGTCGTGACCTCCCTTCTCTTTGCTCGTGGAACGTAGACCGCTCGCTAAATGGAGCATCTGCGCCGGTTAGATACATTCAGGCTCGCCTGCCTACGATCCATCCTGGGTTTAACCAAGTTGGATTGTGTGCTGGCTGGGATGTGTAGCCCGCATACTCGGCTATCTTACCATCGTGGAAGAGGAGACAAAATACCCTCTAAGGGTTGGGAGGAGGGGCGGTTATATATTGCTGAGGACCTTCCGCTAGCAGTGGCATGACCAAGCACTTGCATGGCTGCGCCTTCAGCTTTGATGAAAGCTATGACGGTGTTCATGCACGCGGTTGCGTCGGCCCAAGATTGTGAAACGAACTCACGGACTTAAGTTTACCACCCCGCGGGTTGATGATTGGTCTGTCAAGTCGCCCACAGCGGAACAGGATTCGATCTTGCGACAAGTGAGCACGCTTGCGGATATCACATGAATATCATTCCTGTTCAACCACGCCATTCGTGTCCATCCTCTACTCAGTCCTGAGCCAGCGGTGGAAATTCCACGTTCGCATGGCGGTGGCCAGTCGTCAGCCACGGAACAACTATTTACGCGATGTAACCGAAGACAACTTTATTGTGAATGGATAATATTGGTCGCGAAAGCCTACGTGTTAAACAGCACCACCACTTTTGATCTTCTCCACAGAGTGGTACTCTTTTAATCGACCACGGAGGGTGCGATGATGGGTTGAGTCAACTCCCCTCCCCCCGCCCCGCACCCCCCAACCAGGATTTGAACTCACAACCTTCCGATCGCGAGCCGCTCGCTCGGCCGCTGAGCCCCGTGTTGTTTTGAGGCGGACACCGACGAATCCGCGGCTGCTTCATCTCTAAATTGGCGCATTCCGTGCGCGTGCAGCAGGAGTGCGATAATCTGCCTAACAGAGTCATTCATAACCCCCGCGCGCCAGGCTCCGTCGCCACAGGAGCTGTCCACTGCCAGGATATTAAACCGCCACACCGTCCCCCTGCAAATTAGAAAGTGTCATTCGAGATCGCGTGCGGTGTGCAGGATGGATGGGAGAGGCGGCGGTGGGAGCGGTGGGGGTGGTGGCGGTGGGGGGACAATGGAGACGATTTCTGATATCATCACAACAGGCCACAATAATATCGCGCGCGCACGGACGCATGAGCAGATGCGAGTTAAGTGGCATTAACGCCGAGAGACGGGAAGAGCAACACCCGCATTAGAGAACACGCGCAGGCTGCGGAGACATCGCGCCACGACCGTTAAGAAAGGTGGTTCGGACAAGTGAGATATCTTGGGTCGACGTGTTGGCCGTGTTCGGGAAACGGGACTCAAGTTTAATTTTGATTTAAAGCTTTCGTGACTGCAGGGATTCATCTTCTTGGTTCTTTCGGTAAAGTCAGGTAGAAGGGAAGTAATAAAATAATAAAAATAAAACATAATCAAATAATTCTCACGACGTTTCGGCCACAACGCAAGCCGCCGTCCTCAGGTGAAGAACAGGGCTGTCGGAAAGACATTCGGACGCTGTCTTTCCGACAGCCCTGTTCTTCACCTGAGGACGGCTGCTTGCGTTGTGGCCGAAACGTCGTGAGAATTATTTGATTATGTTTTATTTTTATTATTTTATTACTTCCCTTCTACGTGACTTTACCGAAAGAACCAAGAAGGGGACTCAAGTTGGCCGCGTTTGTTTCAGCAGCGCGCTGCCCTCCGCGGGTCCACCCACGAGACACGCGGCTAAGCCACGAGCGTCGATTGCCAGCCGTCCTTCTAATCAATTGCCCGTCATGACTCCGACAGAGGAATTCATTATGAACACGAGATTCTATGACAATGATGATAATAATATTAATCAGCGAGCGGGACGGAGGTGCGCGTGAGTTACCTCGGCGACAACTCAATGGGCCCCTCCCCCTCTTTCGAATGACACCGCCGGGGGGGGGGGAAGCGGCGGGGGGGGGTCTTTGACGCCCACTGGGAAGCAGCCCGGCGCGTGCAATTTCAAGGTCAACGCGACCTCGGCGTTAACCACGTGAGTCGGGCTTGACGGACTCGAATCGCGAATTTCTGCAAAACAACAAAAACAAAAAAAACAGGCGACGGGAACGCGCGCGACCGCCGGGGCCCGCGTCAGCGCCCCGGGTTGCACGCGGGGAGATCATTAGCGGCGCTAATTAAGGCACGCGCGCGCGCGCACCGCGTTAATAATTAGAGAGGCGAGGTGGTGGAGGGGGGGGCCTAGAGAGATGACTGGCGGGGGTGGGGAAGGGGGGGGGGGGCACTTGCACACTGCGGCCGCCGCGAGGATAAAAGACGTAAGCCGGCACTGGGGTCAATTCGTTATCCAATTGCAACTCGTCGCGCTGGTAACGCGCCACCACCACCACCACCGCAGCAGCAGCAGCAGCAGCGACGGTGGTCATGGGCCACCCAATGCCTCCCCAAGCCGCCTGCAACCTCTCACCATCATGGGCTGCTATTGTTTATTGATTTTTTTTTTTACTGTGATTCGTTGCGTATGTCGGGAGAAGCGGCGGTGTTGTTGTGTTTTTTTGTGTGTTGACAGTGAAATCCGATTGATGGAGCTTCTTGGCTCGGGGTCATTCAAAATGAACTGAACGGAACTGAAGCCATCCAAATCCATCACCTTGGACCGTGGCAGGGAGTGGACGGCACGAACGGCTGTGGTGGTGAGTGGGTGAGGGGCGGTATCAGCACGTGGACGGAACTTTAAATCGCGGTCCACGTCGAAAATCAGAATCTTCATCTAAACTGGAGGAATCGCATTGAGCTGTGAAGCTCATATTCACATATATCCATCGATGCGCAACTGGAGACCCCACGGCATACGTATGCACTGGATGTATGTTGAACTTGATTCGCACCGTACGTAGCCAACCGTGCTAATCGCAGACATCTCTCTCTCTGACCGCCCGCCCGCCCGCCCCTGTGATCCCAAAGGTCAGAGCCGTCTCCCCTCCCCGCCTCCCCCCGTCACCTTCAGTCGTCCCGAGGGGTTCACGATGCCGTCGCCCGCGGTGGAGAGGGGGATCCAGCCAATTTCACGTGGCGGCTGATAGAGGCGTCAAATATCTTCTGCAGCGAGCCCTACAGACTTCACATCATCCCCCTCTTCCTCCTCCTCCATCCACGTCCCCATGTAAATGAGATTTCTCCGATATCTAAAACTCAGCGGCTCTCTGTGCCACGTGGGCCAGGTGAGCATAATTGGGATTTGTTTTTTTATTTTCGCGAGCACCGCTGCGACTGCTCTCTCTACGAGCCATCGCCATCATCCGTGGCCAATCCGCTGCTGGATGGAGGCCGCCCCGACGAAGTCGCTCTTTCGCGCTCCCACGCGAAAGCCGATTTCATCGCTCCATTTCCTCGCATGGCTAGCGCCGTCTGTCTGCTCCGTTGTGCATCGTGGCGTCGGTGTTCATCCGTTCACAGCCCCGCAGAGCCATCAGTGGATATTCCACACTCCTGTGGTGGGGGCGAGTCTGTCCATAAAATGACCGCTCCCAGCGCGCAAACTGAAACCACAGGTGTGTTGCGTGCGGTGGGGTAAAGTGTGGGGGCTCCTAGTCACGTCGTCACGACATGATCAGCTCAGAGGGTGCGGAAATCGGTCAGGTGGGGCCCCGATTTTTGATTATTCTCGCACGGTCCCACCTTGGCCACTATACAGGGTGCTTCCAATTTGTTTTTTTATACTTCTGAGAAATTGCAACACCACCACGAGAAATGTGCCTCCGGGCTCTGGAGATCACAAGGAGAAGATTCCAGGCACGTGTTGACAATGATGGCGAACAAATGGAGACTGACTGTTTGAAGCTATGAACATACATCTGTTATCACGTTAGTGTATTATCCGTTTTTTTTTTCCATTAAAAACGATAGTCCCATATAAGTGTCGACATTTGTTTAAAGCACCCTGTAAATCACGGATCCTCTTGCCTAATCACATCATTACATACGTTTTTGTTAGTTTACACTGTTGTTGAAAACATATCTCATGGTTGTCGTCAAGGGTACTCCCAACACGTCTGGTGAGCGTGGAATAGTAGACAAATTGCCATCTAGAGCTCGCTCGAAATGGAGGCCCTGTCCACTAGCATTTGGAGTGGGCGAGCCAATTCCACGGCTGTGCCTTTACCTCTGAACGGAGAAACGGGGGCAGATGAACCACGCTGTGACTTAGGCCGCCGTGCGGTTTGTACGCTCGAGGGTGCCAATCGGTGCACTCGTTACGAACATCCCACTGGAATTGGAGACCAATTCCTGGCTTGCATATCCTGAAATCAGTTACCGGTTCGCCGGCGATCGTTTAGCAACCTCAGCACGCACGCGCGGTCCTTAGGAGTGTGGCTTCTGAGCCGAGGTGTGCGCGCACGCGTCCCTTTAAAAAAAGAGCCGCACTTAGCGGCTGACCTACTTCCCACTTTAACAAAGACTGGGTAATGAGGGTTGACTGGAGGAGGCACGCAGCGTGAACTAATGTGGGCCACAATTGGCGCTAATGTACTCACTCACTTGGCGAGCGAGCAGCCACAGCCAGCCATACATTAAAATTCTCCACTCCAACCACAGGCTCCCATAACACAGCCCAGCCGCAGCACTTACGTCGCTTGCGGCAGAGATTCGAATCCGGCAGGCCACCCCGACTAATACTACGGGTGGATGAAACCGTAAAATCCTACGCCGTCTGCTAGAGGGTGGACGCTCAAGATCCCCCTGACGTCATTTGAGAGGAGTATGCCAGTGTGTGACGGCGTCATATCCGAATTCAAAACACGACCTGCAAATTATTCATTTGGGTTTACGCATGGCAGCATGGCGCCTTGAGACCCTGTGAAAGATGCCTGCTCAGTGCAAGTGACAAATATTGGGTCTGTGTGGTTCAATATTGTGGATTAGATGAAACAGCCAGCCTGGTTAACACAAATCCTCAATACGAAGTCACCTCCATGGTTGTCGTGATAAAAGAGTGACCAATGTACCACCGTTCGTGCAATCACACACCACACACACACGTGCGCACGTGGTCAGTTTAAAATGGTTCTTTATTTAGTCTCAACGAAAGAAGCAGCACTATTAAAGAGATACAAACATATAAAGCTGTGTGCTTAGTTCTTACCCACACCAGGGTGACGTGACACGACCAGACAGGCGGGAGTTAGTCTGTCGGCGAGACGCGGCCGCCTCGTGCCTCTCTCACGCCGACCATCCACGCGACGCCGCGATCCACAATTAACACAGATTTGATGACCAGGCGGTCGCACTTTGCTGACACGTAAATGACGAAAAACCCCCACCACCATTCCACGAACAAACAAGCAATCCAGTTCGGCATCCCGAACGACGTGGCCGTGAACGCGCTCCCCAACGCACTCCCGACACGGCGCGCTCGCCAACGCGCTCCCGACACGGCTTATTGCGGAGGGGCTCGCGGCTCTCGTGGGTTGCAAGGCCGCCGCCCCGGTTACCGCGCGCCGTTCTGCTTCAAGGTGCGCGCGGTCAAAAAGATCTCCCCGAGGTCGTTCGAAAACGAGGCCACCACCGCGTGCCGATATCGCGTCCCAAAGTTTGCCTTAGTTATGGGGGGAAAAAAATTACAGCGCACTTCCCTCAATTCGAATTACACACGGGCAAGATCGCTCAACCCCCCCCCTCCCCTACAGGCAGGCTACACCGGTCCTTTGCGATAGACTTGCACCACAAACACAAACGGTACTCGACCACCACCCTTCACCATCCATCATGGGCATCGCTCTGCGTGGCACCCCATCGCAAGCGGTGGAAGGGAACGGCAGCAAATTTGGGATCGCGCGCTGGGTCCGACGCGTGCAGCCACGGACAAAATTTCCACGTCAACGCGTAGTCTCGCTCCTTCCCCCCCCCCGCCCCCCCTGCACGTTTCCTCCAAAAGATGTGACGAGACGTAATATTCACCGGTACGTGAATCGGGGGGAGGGGGGGGGGGTGTGTCCGGGGAGAGAAAGAGAATTAACAAAATCGGAACCACGGTGGGAGAGGCGAGCAACGGGGTGAGGACACTGGCGGCTTGAGGAGCCGCCACGCGTGGAGATAATTGGTGGTGTCGAGGCTTCACTAACAAATGTGATGCAAAGCGGAGCAGGCGCGGCCCTGGGGAGCCCACCACGGGCGAGAGAGAGGCCCATTCATCAAAACGCTCAGTTCATCCGTACATCAGCGGGGTTTCCAAACTCCAGTCCTCGCGACCCGCCACGCCGCACGTTTCCGCGCTCACATCGAGCACAATCGCGCACTCGCCAAGCTGTTACGCAACTGCACGCACCCCAATGATCGCTGGACACGTCGTTGAATCCGAATCGGATCTCTTCCCCGTCGTACGAAACGCACGCCTATATATATACACACACACATACACAGTCGCACGCACGGACGAAAAAGCCCCCATCTCGATTTGGTTGGGCGCTCTGTCAGGCGGCGTGTTTAGCAATCGCCGGGGGCGTGCGGTCGCGAGCGCTGGGATTTGGGAAGCGCGAGGCAGGCGACCTCTGGAAAACGTGGAGCAGACCGATCTACTTTGCGAGAACGCATCAATTCGAAAGAAACAAAAATCCACGGGCCACATTTTAACCTTCAGAACCAATAACTGTACTTTGTTCCAAGTCCGATTCAATTAAAGATTAAAGCAACGTTATTAATAAAGATATTAAATTGGGCGGCTACGGCTCTCTGGGGGAGCTGACGCGCCGTCGGTGCCGACCTCCCGGCAGCTCGCGACAGCCCCTCGACTCGCACCATCGATTCGATCCCCTCTCCTCCACCCCCCCCCCCGCCAGCCTTGGGTGCGGTGACCCGAGCGGGGAGGGGGTGGGTGCGAGGGGGGGGTGGGGTCGTGGCTTTCACACCACGTTGCCGAAATGGCCTTCCCGAAAGAGCGGACCCATTTGTCTTACTCCCACCTGTCACTTCGGAGCAAGCCGTGGGCGCCGAGGTCGGGAGCGGCGACGCGGCCAATCCCCACGCGAATACTCCCGGCACCGCGTCAACGAAACGGGAAGTGGCTCTCCGCCCAAGATACCTGTGCGACGGGCTCAAGAGCGCGCGACACGCACAACACGCTTGGGCGCGCCACTGAACGTGACAGCACGCACAGGTCAGTCAGCCGGGTTGGCTGCCGAGCTGTACTCGAGGTCTTTACGAGGCGAACCCGAGGCCTCTCCGGGAGCAACAGCAAACGGTTTGCGCGGCGTTAGCGGGGTCAAGATAACGCGCGAGCCGACAAACTCGCGACGCCGGATGGGGGAGCGTTCAAGTCGCGAACGACGGGAGTGCCCAGCCAACTAACGCGAGGGCGTAACAGGCACCCACGCCACGCATGCATGCATTTGAGTGGGCGCGATGGCACTAGAGCGTGCACCTAACAGAACTCACAGTGGACACCAACATCACGGGTCAATGCTTTATACAGAGCGGAGCAACGACTCGCCAAGCGCAGCGTCGGGGGCGCGGGTGACATTTACCCACGCGAGCTTCCCTTGACCCTACCGAGCGACCGACTGCCCGGCTCACGCCAATTCGAGAGGATATTCGGCGGACACCGCCACGTTGACCGGACGCGTGGGAAGGTGCGGGCGTGCCCACGCTTTTTATCCCCGCCACGCGCGGTAACCTGTCGGTCGTGCGCCCGTCTGCTCCGCTGTGTGGACAGAGGTCGTGGGGGTCGGCCGGATTTGAGATGCTTGCCCCCCCACCTCACCCCACCACCCACGAATCGTTTCAACTGCAGCGCCAGAGTCTCGGAATCGAACCGGCGACCTCTGGATCGTAAGCCCAGTGCGCCGCTCTCCACGAGGCCACAGCGGCCGTGGCGAGCCTCGGTGTCGCTGTACCAACGGGAGCTGCACGGAGGCGTCTCTTTGCTCCGCGGTTTAAAGACATTGAAACCCTGAACGTATTGCACAACCTACAACAGCAACAAAACCCAACGGAACCGTGACTTCATTAGCGGGAGTGGCGAGCGCGGGTCAGAGCCCGCTGCACATAAACCTCTCCGCCTCCGCGAGACGAGGGAGTTTTGTTTTTGTTTTAAAATCTGGCCCAAAGTTAATTTCCAGGTGGGGCGTCAAATAGCAAAGGCCAGGGCTGGAAAACGACTCCAATTTAGAGGAGGGCTGGCATTCCATCACGGGGGTTTAACACAGCTGGTGCAGACAGGAAGAACAATTGGGAGTTGCTAGAAATTGGAATTTGCATCGGCTCTGCTCGTCACAGCTGCCGGGGTGACTCTCTCTCCGTGGGTGTGGATGCACACAGAGGAGACCACACGAATCGGCCGGCCCGCTTACATTGCAGTCACGTTCCAACTTCAAGTGAGGTGTAATGTTTTATTCATAAACGGTTTCACTTCATCTAAAGTGACCAATTTACGGCTACCTTTGCGATCTTTACGCAAACACACCGAGTCCAATTATATAAGCCCTCAGTCAAAGGTCAGCCTATACAAGAGTACAATACTAGCAAAACGCGCACGCGCGCACCCACACGGCCAGTTTTCACGCACACACAGCCCGTGTACATGCGCACGCACACACGGCCAGTACACACCCCCGCACACACAATCACACGCACAGTACGCATGCACACGGCCAGTATAGAAGTGATCACACGCACACAGAGACAAAGATTCCCCCGACAGCCTTAACGGACTTTTGGGGCAACTGCTGTTTGCGAGCACGTACATGCACACACACACACACTGCCAGTATACACTTATCCGTATTAATCTGAAAAGCTGCATAGCAGATTAAAAAAGAACGACGTTTAGAAACAGTAGTTATAGATCAACGGAAAACACACGACGACGACACTTATCACACTATTGTTATTATTATGATAAAGGCCTCATTCCATGTTCTATAAAAATTACGATGTTAAGAAAAAAATAACAGTACTAATAAAACCAACCAGCATCACGTAATAGTGCAATCCTCTGCAATCACGGCTTAAAACAAAAACGAAAGCGCACTCCGTGTAGCAAGCACACACAAGCACCCATATCTTTATTTAATTTGTGTACAAGGTGAAGGGGTCGACATTCCGACCAATGTCCTGTACGCAGGGCAGCCGTCCGCCGGGAGGAAAGCGACAGCCGCTTCTGTCCGGATTAGGGGATTCCGAATCATCGCTCCGGAAGTGGAAAGCGCCAGAGACGCATCTCCCACGGGGGAGGGGGGGGGGGGTTGGAGGCAGCCGGGCTCACATCGTTCTGCCGACTCAGAACATCGGGGAAGCACGTGGCGCGCGTTGGGGGGGGGCCAAAAAAATATGTACAACATTTTCCTTCCACGTACCAATTCCCTAACCTAACCTGCAATTTGATCGTCACCGGATCCCTGCGTGGACTCGGCTTCGGTGCCCCCAAGTTGTGAAGATGGGCACCGGCATTCCTGGCATCCACCAGGCACGCAACGCCTCGCGCACCCGCCCCCAACCCTCCCGCAATGCCGTGAGAGATTGCGGAGATTGTCGCCAGTCTCGTCCTGCTCAGACACGAGTGCGACTCCTTTCCGAGCAAGCGTCCCGTGATGCCGGGGCATTTCGGGAGACCGCTGTGCGCAACGCACTCTCAGCGGGGTGGATTGACGCGTGCACGAGCGTAAGAATCGGTGCGTTTCTCTAGAACCCCCCCCCCCCCCCCCCGACGTTTAGAACCCTCGACGTGTTTGCAGTCGGGAGTGGGGGCGGAGTGTGGTAGGAGGTGGGGGCGGGGGAGGCAGAGGGCAGACCCAGCGGCGCACGTCTCCATCAACAAAATAGAAAAGTAAAAAACGGAAGGACCTCGACGCTGGCAGAGAAGCAGGAGGGCGAGTGGCCGGCCGGACCTAGATCTTGGGCAGCTTGGGAGCGCTGATGGCCGGGTGGCTGTCGAGCAGAAGCCTGCGGCCTGTGCTCTTGTAGTCGAAGGTGCAGGCGTGCACCTCCGCGTAGCGGTGCATGCCGCAGAAGTTGTTGCCGCACCTGCGAGGTGGGGGGGGGGGGGTGGGAGAGTGTGGGCGGGGGACGGCACGGGTAAGGGGGGGCATCAGCGCGAGCGGAGGGCCGGCGGTGGCCCGAACGACGCCGACGCCAGGCCCCGTTGAGGCAGGCGACGGCAAAAGTAAATCCTATGAACTAGACCAGAGTGATAGAAAATGGTGGCGATTTGCGTTTGACAAAGCTGCCTTTCTTTGCGCTGGGGCGTCTCGGAACACTTGACAAGCGATAAACGTCCCCTTGGACGCGTCTCATTCCTCAGCCGCCACTCCATTATTATTCTTGAGCGTCGTCCGTCGTCCCTTCTAGCCGTCACGTGTCCTGCCAAAGTCCCACTCACTTTTCATTTGAATGGCGAGGATGATAGCATTATAACTGGGGTATGGACTGTTTGTATCGAAGGATCGTGGGGCGAGAGGGGTGGTGGTGGTGGCAGCTTGGCAAGTTCTTCATCCAGCAGTGGATGGATCATAGATGATGGTGAGAATAACAGTAACAGCGGTGGCTGCCGTGAAACAAGTCAAACGTCCCGATAATAATGAGTCTCGTCGACCGTTTTGTAAGGCGGGCGTGGGAGATGACCTCTTTGACAGGAGCCTTGTTTACGGATGAAGCAGAAGCGATGGGGCAGGTGGCATGGGAAATCTATCACTCGCTTTGCCCCAAGACGAATGTGCAGGTTGGCACGGGCCACAACAGCTCCTGGGACGGAATAATTTTTGTTTTAATCTTTCACTGCGTCGTCTTTTCCCCCCCATTCCCATCCCGGCCGCACAAACCACGTCGTTCAAGAGACGAGGGAATCCACGCGGATCTCTCGCGCAGAGCAGCGCGACAACCCCCTTCGCGTTAAAGAATGGCCCGCGCAAACGGATACCACAGAGCCACCCCCGAGATCGCTTTGAGAGACATCCCGTCCTCACCGTAGGGAGCGTCACTATCCCGCCCGTATTGCCACGATGCTCGCTGCACGACAGGATGGATGAATTCCTATAATGCGGTGGCAAGTGGGTGCTCCGCTTGCGTCAGCCAGATGGATGAACAACCGTCGAGGTGTTAAATAATTTGCCTGCCGCGGGCCGCTGGAGGCAACGCTGGCAACCGCGTTCGCCGAGCCTCGCTCGCGCAAGCGAGGCCTGGGCCTCTCGGCGGGAGCTCCCTCCCCTCCAGCCTCCAAGAAAATGCTGACAAACGATAACCCCTTTGCAGCTGACGAGCGACTACCGAGGGTATTTTTAACACTTTCCGACGAAAGCTGATTATAAGTGAATGCGTTGTAGCGCCCGCGCGCCCGAAATCGCGGCGCTCCTCGACCATGAATCATGCCCAGGTGCAGTGGCGCATGAGCTCCGTGAAAAGGGAAACGTGGGTGAGAAGATTGACTGGGAGAGCAACGGCGAGGAGTTGTTATTTTGTGTGAGATTGCATGACAATTATTTATTTGCTGCAGGCGCTCGCTTTCATCCACGCCGGTGCGGAGCGGCGCCGTGGAGCAGCTCGCGCTTATGCATTTTGCTCTGTCCATCTGATTGAAATGCCGCCCACAGTTTGTACAACAAAACCAAAAAGGAAAGGACCACTAATTAAATACTTCCGAAGATAAAAGCGTGTTACTAATTTGTTGATTATCATAAGTGTAATGAGATCGACTTGTGCAAAACTCACAAAACGACCTCCCCATTACCCATAGGCTGATTATCGTGGTTGCTGATTAACCAAGTAACTGTGCTCTTGTGCACGCATATGCATGTGTATGTTTTTTCATGTCAGGAGCTCACAAATTCTTGAAAGATCCGGATACATGCCCATCGGTGAGCTCCTCCTGCAGGCGAGGCTGTTTTGGCTGGGTCATGTAGCCCACATGCCCAGCAGCTGCGTGCCAAACTAGCTTCTGTTTGGCTGGATAGAGGGGGCTTAATAAGAATGGCACGGGCTGGGAGAGATGGACTAATGTGGTACAGAAGAGTGTGGAGCCAAGTGGACTTGTCGAAGACTGTAACCAGCGAAGTCCAGATCAGCCTCGACGGTAGAGATACGTGAAGGACGCTACTGGGCAGTTGGAAGTAGTCACCCATCAGAAACGGCAGATAGCAGAAGAGCGACGCTCACAACAACGAGCGGAGTATCGGGTGGCTAAAACGGAGTAGGTTGGCAGTGGGGAGGGGTGAATCAGCCAGTCATCTCAGTCAGTCAACCCATGGCATCTGGGTCTGTTCCATGACCTCATGCCAGCGGGCATTTGACACTCCATGTGGCCTCAAAGCGCACCTAGCCTGGCACAAGCGCCGCGGTGACGTTACGAATGGCAGCTGTTGTTTTTTATTTTTACACACAAACCTCCCAGTGCAGGATCCTCCAAACAAAGAAAGAAAACAATTGGTGAGCAGATCCCGATTTTTCGGAACGGGTAGCCGATTCCGGAATGGGTTACAGGATAACCGATTGTCCTTTGACAACCCCCTTCTCGGTGGGTGCGGTGCGCGGTGAGCGACCGGGGTGGCTTGCCTGCACTCGTAGCTCGTCGCCAGCCCCGTCTTCCGACCGCAGAAGGAGCACCTCTTTGTCGCCGCCTTCTTCCTCGGATACCAAGTTTTCACCGCGTACATCTCGTCACCTGCCATGCACGAGACGGAGGGGGCACACGAGGGGGCACACGAGGGGGCACACGAGGGGGCACACGAGGGGGCACACGAGGGGGCACACGAGGGGGCACACGAGGGGGCACACGAGGGAGCACACGAGGGGGCACACGAGGGGGCACACGAGGGGGCACACGAGGGGGATCGGGGGGACGTTGACGATCTAATAAAGGTACACGGGAGCTTCCAACCTCACACGACGCCCGCGCGTGACGGTGCCCCCATCTACCACGACCCCATCTACCACGACGTGGACAAATGGGGCTACGTGCCGGGGAAGGAGTGGGGGGGGAGAGGATTTGGATGAATATGATCAGAGTTTCTTAAAATCCATGGCCACAGTAGGGTCAGCGCGATTCTAATTCTACATTTCAGGGAAATCCGTGAAAAGTTTGCCTTCAACCAAATCACCCGAAAGCTGCCCTGGCTTCTGCTTGGATGGGCACCGAGCGTGTAAAACGTGGGTGTTTGTAGGACGCTGCAGGCAACATTATGGGCAACAGATGGCAGTGCAGCAAAGTCCATAATTATACTGTACTATCCTCCAACATTTGTGCCTTCCCTGTCATCACGAACCCCGAAGTGACCAACACGGTAAAGGTAAAATAAACCCTACGACCCACATGGGGGGGGGGGGGAACAGAAGGCCGCCGTGCGTGTAAGTGAACAATCGGAGCCCAACGCCACAGACGTAGCCGACATTAAAAAGCCACGTAGGCGGCGATGACGTGAGGCGCCGCGCTGATTTGTAATTTGACACGACGTAGCGCGAGCACATTCGCGCGCAATCACGGCACGCTCCTCGACCGTTAATCACGCCCAGGAGCAGCGACGCATGAGCTCAGTTTGAGGGAAACGTGGGGAGAAGATGCGACTGGGAGGAGAGGAGCAGCAGCGGGTTGTTATTTTTTGTGCAAGATTGCAAGTAATTGATTGATTTAGCTGCAGCCGCGGCTTTTATCCGCGCCGGTGAAAAAAGCGGCAGCGCGCAATTCAACGGTCGTGCTGAATCGGGCAATTGCAGCATAAGTGCCTCGCATAGAGAGAGGTCTTAAAATTCTATTTGGCCATTCTTGTGCTGATCTCGGTTTTGTCGTGTGTGCTCCTATTTCTGTTTGCCTCATTGTTGCACTTTCTTTTATCCTCTTATTGCTTTTTGTCCTCTTCGTGAACCAGATCACTCGATCGCACGAGACTACCCAAGGTCTCCAAGGTTCTCGCCTGGTCAAAAAGTCAACTCTGAGACTTGAACTCTGCGGTTCCATTTTGCCGACATGAATGAGCTTGCGTCTCGCATACCGTTCCGCCGAATCAGCACTTGCGAGAAACAAATTGCGATTTTCAGCGCGAACATGAAAGCCGCGTCGGGTTTCGGTTAACGGGGGGGGCGGGGGGGGAGGCGACACCCGGCGGATTTAACACCCAGCGCCCAAAAATCAATCGGCTGCTGATTTAAACGGATTTGCAAACCCAACGTCGACGCTCGGGTAAAGCGGCAGAGACTTCTTCCGCTCCGCCATCACGCGCTCGTATCTCTTTCCCTGCCATTGGCAGAAAGTGTTTTAGTGCAGGCGAGTGCCAATACGGCTAAGCGATTGCATCGGCTCGCGGGGGTTAAGTGAAATACCTGATTCTTCGGCATGTGGAGAGCAAGGTTCTGAGCAGCGAGCACCATTGAGAGACTGCACACGCACGGAGAGGGGCACGCGGAGACGGCGGTTCACACGGCACGCTCCGGCTAACGCGCCGCAAACCATCTCGGCTTCCTTCGTTCGGCAAACAAATCCCGGGGAATATGAAGCGTCCGTTTGATTTTGTCCATTGCATTTTCACCGACAGCTCGCAATCATGCATTATTAAAATGGCAGCCTTGTTAAAGTATGAAATCGTGAATTATTGAGCGAGGAGGCAAAACGCAACGCGCTCCCCTGCGCCACGGGGAACGCACGGAGAAAGCGCGCCGGCTATCTCCGCGCAAATCCCGGCTTCTCCGCGGCATGCCAGATCGACGGCGCCATCTCTCTCCGACCACAACGGACAACACGTGTCCCCTGTTTACACTGCGTCAGGATTACAACCCCAGACGACGCCGACGTCGGTAAAGACGAACGGAACCTGCAAAATTTCAGGCATCACAAGTGACGCCTTGACCAAATCTATATGCCCACCATTCCTTCCACTCCGTGACGATTATCGCGATGTCCGTTTCCCATAAGTCTGTAATGGTATTTCGCATTTCTATCATTTGTGTGCTTTGCCATGCTTCCAGTCCGAATATAGATTACTTACAAAGTTATTTAAATTGCAGTCCACTCAACAGTAGCCTGCCTCAAGTCTTCTAATCATTGTAACTTTACGAACTGTGATGCTTTTATTACACACACACACACTGTCATTTGCACAATATTTAAGCAATTAACTTAATTACTACATTCATCCAATCATACTTAAGTTTCGATGTATTTAGACCTTTAATGATTGTGTTTGTTATTTCATAAATATCGTGTCGAAACACAAAGAGGTGGCATCAAGGCCAGAAATGTTGATGTCAGGAATGAAAATATGAATAAAAAAGAGCAACAATATTCCGATCATCCTGGACCTTGCATCACACATCGTATCGCCACATTGCGGCTCCCGTACAACTCGGTCAGACAGAGGGGGGTGGGGGGGGGTGAGCGGACACGGCCCGCGACCTAGGATCTACGATCCGTCCGGAGGCCCGGCAGGCGTGATGCCGTGCGAGCTCACGTAGGATGCGGCCCCGAAGGGATAGGAAGAGACGGACGCCTTTGTCGTTGTCTCAGCCCCGCAGCGGTGCAGCAGGTCGGGCGTCGCGGCTCGAGCCACAGAGCTGCCGTGCGGCAGGTGGCGGTCGCGCGACGTCATGCGTCCGAGCAGACGCATGTCTCTGCTGTTGCTGCTGCTACCACCGCATGATGGCACGGCGCCGGCTGCCGCGGCGTAGTCGCCCTCCGAGCCGCTTCTCGGCCTGGCATGCGCGCCCACCACCTTCTTGCCTGCGCGGTACAAGCGTGGGGGGGAGAGTCACGGTTGTTGGCCCAACCCTGGTCACTGTGTTCACACCCGCCCTCACCGCCGCCATCATAGCAATCGTCGAGCCTCTCCTGCGAAAACTTTCGCGGCAGCGGAGAGCGACAGGACCCTCTTGAGACTCATTGAAGCTTTCCTGGGTAAAAATGCCTAAATAATAATAAGAATACAAACTAGACTGGAGTTGAGAACCACTGCCCTTGACTGCCTCTCTCAAGCCCGCTGTGTCGGTACAGCTGAGAGACGTGCTGACGTTGGGAAGACGCCACGCAAATCCACATCGTGTTGTGGCTGTAAGGGCCCCCCCCCTCCCTCGTTTAGCTTCAGGCCCAGCCACCTTCGTCTCTCCAGTGCCGATGCCGAATCCCCACAAGGGAGGTGGAAGACCAGTTCAAATATTCGCGACTGATGTTGGCCGTGGTCGGGAAATTAACTCGGGTAGCCGGGTTCGTAGCGCAGTGCACTAAACACTTCGCCACTGCTCCACCCATGTGTGCCCATGCACAAAGACAACAATTCCCCCATATAGCCTTTAACAGACTGTTGGGGCAAGGGCTGTTAGCCGGCACAGCACCCAAGGAGGGCGACTGGCTAACACCACGCCCGGCCGTCTTCGCGTCCCCAGTGCAGATGTTTGCACACTGCAGCAGGTACTCATTTAAGGCCGAGTTGACCTAGGGGAGGCGCACAGGACCGATTCAAATGTTACCCACCATTATTGGTCGCGAGCGAGAGAATTGAACACTGGCCGCCATGTAACACGGCACGCCAACCGCTGCGTCATCGCTCCCCAAACACGCGCACACGCAAGCACACACGCAAGCACACACACACGCAAGCACACGCGCAAGCACACGCGCAAGCAAGCACACGCACAAGCAAGCACACGCACAAGCACACGCACAAGCACACGCACAAGCACACGCACAAGCAAGCACACACACACACACACGCAAGCACACACACACACACACAAGCACACACGCACAAGCACACACACACGCGAGCACACGCAAGCACACGCACACATGCACAAGCACACGCACAAGCACACACACACACGCAAGCACACGCACACGCAAGCACACACACACGCAAGCACACGCACACACGCGAGCACACACGCAAGCACACACGCGAGCACACACGCGAGCACACGCGAGCACTGACCGGGTCAGAAATTGAATTTGGGCAGAATTCATCACATTCTAGGGCCACGAGAGGCATGCGGGCCGTCGAACGTCCGACTGCCAATCTCGGGCAGCGTTTATGTGACCGGCGGCGGCCAGGAGAGCGACCGCGACGTGAAGTGGGAGCAAATAGCCGTGCAGCGGTGCAATCCGAGGGACGATTTACAGAATAAAGTCTTGCGCTTGCACGAATGTGCGCGATCAATCGTGCAACTCGGAATATATCATTTGCAATTTCGGCTAGGTATTCGTTGCTTGGGTTGCAGAGAGACAATAGGAGGAAATACGCCAATTGGAGAAGGCACGCAGGCTGAATAAGAGAATTTTAACCGTCAAGAAAAGTCCGCGGGAGCGGGCGTGGACGTGTCGCGATGGCCGGCGGGCAAGAATACGGACGGTGGCGGCCAGAGGGGGGAACGGGTTCGGGAAAACGTCCTCTGTGGAAACCGAGCGATGAATTCAGCTCCGTTGCAGGTCACGGGGTGCGTTCGTTAACATCGCAGGTCCGCGAGAAACGGCAACGGCTTGGCGGGGGGCCTTCACCCAGCGGTGCATTGACTGGGGCCGACGATAACGACGGACGAATCATATCTGTTTTTCTTATTTTGTTTGCTGGCCCCCGATCGTAACAATCCCTTCAATCGCCGTGATGCAATTTAAGGCTGAGTCACCACATGCAGGCGTCACGCCATGTGTGACGCAGCGCGTGACGCAGCGCGGTCTTTCACAATCTCATGACTCTGCAATCCATTTAGCGCCTGCACACAAACACACTTGCACCTGTCATGGGAATGCGGAGTTTCCACCCACTGGCTCAGGGCAGTAAAAGGGAGGTGGGAGCACTGCCTCAATGCTCATTTTGAGTAAGGAAGCCAATCATTTACTCTGGGAGGAAAATTGGAACACCTGCGGTAACTCACAATTAAAGGCGGCAATTCAAAAGGAAGATAAAAGGGTGTGGGGGGGGATTTGCATAAAATTGTTGAAGGAAACACGTGGGGGACATCGGTGGCTCGTTCCGAGGAAGGTGAAGCAGCGTCGCACAGCACAACTACTTCGGAAGAGCCATCCAAGGGCGAGGTTCACTGCAGGGTGGAGCAGCACCGGGCTGGTGAGCGTTAATAACCAGCGAAACGACATTTACCTTCGCAACCTTCCCCGCAAGGCCCCGTGCGCCCCCCCCAATGCCCCCACCCCCGGCACCGCTGGCAACTGGACATTAGCGGCGCATGTGGCAACCCTCCCCCTTCCATGACGGTGAGGGGGGAATTGATTGGATCCTTATCTCATTCATGCCGCCCGTCTCATTTCCTCTGCTTTGTTTCTTCCGACGAGACCTTCTTAAGCAATCTGATTGGTTGGCAAATAATCGACAAGCACACGCATGCACGACTCAATGCGCGTGCCGTGAACGTCGCAGCGGATTTTTAGTCGCTGAATCGTGACACGTGGACTAGGGTGGTTAAACAATAAATCGGATGGGGTAGGGATTATGAAAGGCAGCAATCGGTCATCGAATCCAGTGGAATATGAGCAGGGAACGGTTGGAATAGCCACACTTTACCCCACCGTACACGACCTGTCGTTTGACTTCCCGCGGTTGAACCCAATTACACTGCTGGGTGAAGAGGGGGGGGGGGAGATTTGCCCAGCCCGAAAGGTTGAACCAAGCCAGCGACCTCTGCGTTGAACCCAATTTTAACCACCCTAACACAGAAACACAAGGCGAATGGAACCATATTGATTATAATAAGAATCAATTCTTAAGCTTATTATTATGAGTTGTGCAAAATGAATGCTAATGGTACGCATATCAATTTTTTGGTAAACGTTTCATGTCCACGTGATGCATCTATGGAGAGCCGTCTGCGTGCACACGAGCTGCTGCACAGCAGCGGCTGGACCGTTGAAACGTGACGATGGCTTGGGGAGGGGCCTTCGCCCCGGCAGCGAGTTCACCGAGGCCGACGATATCAACGACGGCGCGCTCCCGTTACATTCCTCAAGTAACAACACTGCGCGACGAGGCCGACACGAGCGACTATGGACACATTGCACGAGAGAGGCGGTTCAGAAGACACGAGGAAGGTTCGACCCCCACCCCTCCTTTTTCAGAGACGCGCGGCGTGGAACTCACCTGCCGACACCACCCTGCTCGGGTTGCCGGCTCCGCCAAAGTTTTGCTGAAAGGCACCGGGGCACATCGGCAAAGGCAGCTGGAACCTTTTCACCTGCGCCGGCGGGCGCAGGTTGCTCGCCCCCAAAGAGGATGGCGGTCCGAGGCCGTCGGGGGGCAGCCTCGCGGCACGGCGGCGCGGGGACGGCACCAGCAGCGGCTTGAGGAGCGGCACGGGCGGCGCGCCACGCCCCCCGGCAAACGGCGCGGTCCGAGCCGCCCCGCTCTTGGCGGCCCTCGGAGGCTCCCCCGCCGACCGCTTCAGCCTCTTGAGGGTCTTCGTCGACTCGGGGAGGTCGTCGTCGCCAGAGCCGACGCGGCCGCCTTTCAGCTGCCTGGAGGGGCAGTGCGTGGCTCGCGAGCCGCTCTGCGCCCCCGCGATGAGTTCCCACTTCGTGTCGAGCCTTGCATTGTCGAGGTCGCTGCCCTCCTTCGGGATCATCAGCCGTTCCAGAGCCTGGACGGTTTTGGCGACTTCCGCTTTGTACACAGACTCTCTGCGCTCCGCGGCGCGGGCGGCCGTAGCCGCCACCGCCGCCGTGGAGATGTTCAAGCTATCCATTTCGTCGGCGAGTTCCGAGAGATCCTCCGTCGCGACGAGGCATTCCGGCGCGGCGTCGGCGTTCACCGCGGCCGCGTCCTTCTCGCCGCTCGGCGGGATGCAGAATGCCGAGGGGCCCAACCCCGGCAGAGCGCCGCCAACGTCGAGTTGCGGAAAAAGAGAGTACGCGGGCCAAATGTCGGCCGCAGAGAGCGCGTAGGAGCCAGCGACATGCGAGTTGTTGAACAGACTGCCCCCTGCTTCGTGCATCAGCAAGTGAGTCCCGGACGCCAAGTCCTCGTGAGTCGAACCCAGGGTTCCTTCAGAAGGCGGCACTGCCGGTGCACCGCCGGCGGCGCCCGCCTCGCCTCTGCCCGGCACGGCCACACCCTCCAGAACGTCTGCCCCCATGGACAAGCTGCCACCGGTGGCGTCACGCAAGCCCTCGGAACGGACAATCGCGTCATAGGCCTCACCCGTCAAGGCGTTGGCCGCAAAGTTTCTGCCGTCGAAGAGGTTTGGGATGGCGGGGAGAGGGCTGAACGAGGACATGAATTCGGCGTGGCTTTTGGTGATAGTGGCCTTCTGATGGTCGGTCATCGGGGCGTGTGCACCCTGCCCGCCGGACATCTGCCCAACTGCTGGGTGGAAACTGCCAGCAATCACGCCGGTGGTGAGCAGGCTGGTCGACACGTACGGGAGACCCACCGGCGCGGCGGAAATCCTGCCGCCGGCATAGCGAGGGCAGAACGATAACGGGTTTATCAAGGGGACCGGCGGCAGAGTCGGCGGCGGTGGCCCCGTGCGCGAAGACCCGCGCAATGGTGCCGTGGTGACCGGGCTACCCGGGAGATACGGCGATGCCGGCGGTTGCTGGGAGCTCTCGGCGTTTGAGTCGTGGAGCGGCGGTAGCAAATGCGGCTCTTCGCACTGCGGGAAGGCACGCAGACGGTGACGGGAGTAGCGGGTGGTGATATCTTCATACAAGTCCTCGGGCGACGGAGGCCGCGGCTGCAGCTTGGGAATGCCTTTCTTGGGCTGCAAACACAACCACAGTTTTTTTTTTATAACTCCTCCGTTACAATGAGGGTTGTTAAATGAAAGCCGTAAACTTGTTTCAAAATCAATAACCAGTTCAGAAAGCCAGGAACCTTTAAGCGATCAGAGTGTAACTGTATTCAGGAATGCACCGATTGGCACCTAGGCCTAGGCAAGGTAAGGTAAAAGTTAAAAACAACGAGCCCACCTTTACCCTCTACCCTACTTTTTACCCTATATAGCAGAGCAGGTAAGGTAAAAGGTAAAAAGCAACGAGCCTACCTTTACCCTACCTTTTACCCTTACCCCATACAAATTACCCGATTACAGGGTAATTACTGGGGTACTACACATGAAAAAGGTTTATAACGGTAAATGCTAGGTAGAGCGCTTTATACATATAGAATACTCTCGACGATTCCAATTGTACACGCTTTCTTTGAACTCACTGTGTCTGTTGTTGTTGTCGTTATTGTTGTTGTCGTTGTTGTATCCTCAAATCTTGTAACTCAATTTTAACCCACTTCCCAATGTGTTATCGACTGCAAACTTGGTATACTTATGTTATACTGATGACAATACTATATTCTATTATAAATAACGGAAAACATATTTTAAACATTATTTTTTATGTTATGTTTCTGCTTGGGTCTAATTGTCCACGCTCAACTGACGTTGGCTGTAAATCAGCACGGTTCCTTACGTTATGGCAAGCTTCGGGGCCACTTCCTGGAGTCGTGGAGTTCTGCCATTACGAATACGGTACATTTCATAAAAGTGTGTTTACATTTTTTTTTAATATCACTTATTAAATGGAGGCCACGGACTGCGCCACGGAGCTTTTAGCGGTAAACAAAGTACCGTATTTACCGGGTAATACTTCGCGCTACCTTTACCTTATCGGGTAATTCTTCCGAGCTACCTTTACCCTACCCTTTACCTTATCCCTTGGGCATGTCGACACATTTACCCTTTACCCGGTAAAAAGGTTAAATTACCTTACCTTGCCGAGGCCTACTTCCACCCCAGAAGATGGAATTCTGGATTGTCTTGTGCATTCACCATTACGGCATGAAAGCTCCCTTCACCCATACATTGACTTGGTTCATAGCGAGACACACCTCATTTCACACCGGAAACCGGGAATGGCGAGTGGGCGACACGAGCATATATATTACACCGACACACGACGACCAGATCACAGCTGGAGAACAGATCAATCTCCCATCAGTGCATCTGTTTTCATTAAATGTGCCGTCCGGTTCCGTTCACTGTTGTGTAACGTTGTTGAAAATAAGACAGATTAGAAATACTTTTGAAGAAAGCATGTGACATTCTAAACAAACGACCAGATAGCGACGCAACGACAGTGCCGACCGCGCGAGAGGAAAGTGTCCACGACCTTCTTGGCGAAGCTCATGTTGTTGCGGAGCACGTTCATCCTGGTCATGGTGAGTGCGTTCTCCTGCAGCTGCTCCACCGAGGGTGACTCCTCGGCATCCTCCTCCTCCTCCTCCGCGTAGAGATTGTACATCGAGCCGCCACTGCACAGCGCGCACATAGGGAAGTGCAGCGGCGCACGCACACAGACACACACATACGAGGCTCAGATCTCCCGCGTAGCCTCAATGGACTGCCGGGGTTGTTATCAAACGCCTGTCAGTGACGACGTGGCTCACGAGGTGGTAGTGGTGTGGCCAGTACCACGCCGGCCACCTTGTTTCCCCAGTGCCGAGGTTTGACACGCTGCACCAGCTACTCATTTCAGGCAAAGTTGACCAAGGAAAGGGCCCAGGATCAGTTTTGATATGTCACCGATGCTGGCTGCAAGTGAGAATTAAACACGTTGCCGGGTTCGTAGGACAGTGCGCTAACCGCCGTGCAACCGCTATCTTACGCACGCAAATCCCCGTATTCACACACACAAAAAAAACATCCCCGTATAGCCTTAGCAGACTGAAGGGGGAAGTGCTGTTAGCGAGCACCTATGAAGGCCGGAACGGCACACGAGGGGGTGGGTGGCCAGCACCACGCCCGACCGCCTTTGTCTCCTCAGTGGCGATGTTCACACACCGCACCAGGTACTCATTTGAGGCTGAGTCGACCTAGGGGAGACCCAGGGCCGGTTCAGATAATCGTCACTGGTGTTGGCCGTGAGCGGGAATCGAACCCGGGTGGCCGGGTTCATAGCGCAGCGCGCCAACTGCTACACTATCGCTCCCCACCACACCACACACATGCACAGACGTTTGACTTGTTGATGAATTCTATTAACGAGTTATTGGCTGTGATTATTTAGTATTACTATTATTACGCTCGGAAAGCTTCATTAAAGACGAAAGATTACTTATCAGGAGGGCCTTTCTGAGCTATCACAGTGAGGGGGCTTATGATTTATCTGTGCGTTTCCCAATCAAGTAAGGTTTTCAAATTTGGCAAATTTCAACCTTGGTGTCGGCGCACAATGTCCAAACTATGCTTCGAGAGACGTCCGGGCACCATCATCGTCCACTTCAAAGCAGAAAGTGCAAATGTTACGGTTAATAACACCCCAAGCAGTATTCACCGGGGGGGGGGCCTGCAGGGTTCGAACCGCGATCCTCTGTAACAAGCATCGATTAGCACTACAGCTGGGCCATGGCATCGCGTATTCTATTTGTGCTGATAATGCACAAAATATGAATTTGTAACCAATTTTCATTTAACCATACAAGGCTCTTTGTGAGAAGTGGCCAAATGCACGTCTCAAAATATGGAGGGAAAAATAGGGGGACCTGGAGAAAAATCCACACGGCCACGGGGGAGAACATGCAAACTCCAAATGTACAGGCGTCAATGTTTGGGATCGCACCCACGTCCTCATGTATACCAGGCGAGGCAGTTAACATCTCGCCACCGAACCGTGCCAACCAAACGATGCCACGCGCTCTCTCCGCATTTCTCCGCAGCGATGGAATCTGTTGGTGCGCAGCGGCCAGACTTGGGCGTCGCAAGGTCGTGGCAGATGGCGACGGCGTAGGGAGGCCTCTATCCACATCTTGAACGGTGACAACTCGCGGAAAAAAACCGTGACACCGCAGCTAGACAAGATTCAGCCCCTTGTCGCTGGAAGCCCCGCTAAGCGGCAATCCACGGGGTTGCGACTATGCTTCAAGAGCCGAATGGCTCACAGGGCTATACCTAATAAATGAACTTGAAATGAACTTGAACTTCAGCACGCTTGTCTGCGAGAGCGCCAAAGGCAGGAGAGGGCGTGTAATATAACACAAACAATTACATTTACGGAATCGCCTCGGCAGTGGTGCACATGCAGAATCAAACGCTAAGTTGATCGCAAACATTGCCCGACCAAAAATAAAACATCATAAGACTCGCGTTTTGGGCAGGAAAGCACTATTACAGGTTTGAATTACTTTTTCAACAACTTGTGCCATGGAATGAAAGTACCAATGAGCGTTGTTTCCGTCAATGTTTTTGGAGATTTATTCAGCTGTCTGGAAACCACTTTGCTCTGGCACAGAACAAATATTTGTCTTGTTTTATTAAATTTATCCTGTGCTTAAGGACTCCGTGAGCTCTCTACGTCATGTTGTGATTGTGTTTGCGCAGTTGCAGCAAGTACACACACACGACATTCACAACTTGCGATTGTGTAATCCACACACCACGACGGTTATGCAACCAAAAAAGGTTCCCGCGATATTGAAAGGATGAGCAGGAACAAAGAATATTATCGCAAATCCACCGCAAATAACAGGTCTCGTAACAGGCCAACGGAAGCCTGCCATTTTCACGTCAAATAGCAGCGAATCGCGAAGAGGCGAGTCAAACTTTTACCTACGGCAAATACAGGCTCCACCGAGCTTCGCATTATATCACCGTACCGAGTACGGGCAAAAGGTTCAGCAACACTTTGTAAGATTACTTTGACTTCACCGTAATGAGTTTTAGATTACCCTAAAGTAGACTGTTTCCAGACAGGGTTGATATTGGACGGTAAATACACCGTCCCGTGTGGCGGTTAATTTATCATTCTTAATTAGGAGCGCTGAAAGCCAACCACAGTGTATAAAGCAAGGTTCTCTCTCTCCGTCTGACCGCACAAGAGCAAGAAATAATAAGTTGGGAATTAAATACGGCTATTTGCTTGTTAATTTATTTTCAGCTACAATATGCAGCTGCTGGGGAGAACTGTGGTGCAGCGGTTAACAGACTACGTTATGAACTCGGCCCCGCAATTCACTGACCCAAACAACGGACCCGCGGCCTCCGATCAGCACGGTTGGCTACATACGGTGCGAAAGAAATTCAACGTACATATGTAGATATACGTCAAACGACCAGGAGTGGATTGACAAAGGACTGTGAAGAGATAAAGGCGTCACCATTAACCTGGGAGGAGATTGTTGGCTGGAGCGAGAGACCGGGAGTAATAACTTCTCCGCCGGTGCTATGGGTGCCAGTGATCCACTCAAGATGCATCTGCCTTGAATAATAAACAAATTAACCAGGCTCGCCTGCCGTGGGCGGGAATGTCAAAAGTGCTGTGAATTATCATTATTATTTATTATTTCCAGCAGCAGCTGCTGTCGTCAGGTCTTGGCTCACGGCTTGAGCGAGACTGTGACCGAGGAATAGTCATTGTAACTTACAATGAAGCAACGGGCGTAGATCCTGCCAAGCGAAGCAGCGCCACTATTAAGGAACGCTCATAACTTCAATCATGCCATCTGTGTCACGTCGCAAGAAAGACGGCTCCATTCGCAACTCTCGCAGCAGGCAGTACAATACCCACAATAATAGCCATCTCCATTCACGGGAGGGGCATATCCCTCCGCAAGACATGCAAAGCATATTCACATCACACCAAAACAAAATGTTCCATTGTCAGAGCAGGAATAAAGCCAAATTTAAGTAAAAAACTGTAACTTATAGATGTTAATTTTTATCTTGTGCAGTCACTCCTGACCAGGCTGAGGCCATCAACCCATCACGGGTGGCTGAACCCAGATTCAGACCCAGGATCTCAGCGGTGCCAGGCTCAATTTGCCAATCCGGCAGCAGCCTCCGTTCAGTCACCCGGCCACCTCCAGCGTCACTCCTAACGGCACCTCAGGCTTGACCAGAGCGCGCAGGCCCAGAGAGGAGTGCCCGTGCCATCACGCTCACGGCAAACGTGATCGGTTGACGACACGGATCAGTGGCACGGCAGAAAATGCGCGCAAGCAAATCTCGCTCTATCGTGGGGCATCTGGAGCGCAACCGACACGACGCGACGACTGCGTGGCGCCGAGTTGGGCAATGCCACCCAATGCCACCAGTGATTTGCCACCAAAGGTGCCATCGGGTGTTGCTTAGATGCGTCGTGCCCACGCCCCCTGTGTAAGCGTAGCATCATGGGCAGTGGTCGGTCATGTCTTGAGCGGATCGCACTTCACCACAATCGCCCTTTCATTTGCGAGCAGTAAAACGTGCACACTTTTGCCAGTGACTTTGCCAGCGTTCTTAAGATGGCTCGAGCCAGATCCCAGACACCCGTGAGCTACACGGTTTTTGAGCCACAGGCCCAAAGCACAAATAAGCGAGCAACAAACAGTGCTTTTGAAGGTACAAGAGATAAGAGTTCATTAATTTCTTAAATTAAGAAACGTTATGAGAAAATGGGAAGAGAGAAAATAGGAAAAAAAATGATAGGAGGGAATTCCCATGTGGAGCAGTGTGAGGGAAGAAGCAGAAAGAAAAGTGGTGACCTTATGCCGGTATTTAAATCTATTCATGGCTTTGCCCCACCTTGCCTCGCTTCCCTCGTCTCGTTTCATGTCTCCTCCCGCCCTCTCCCCTCTCAATCCCTCCTACTCCTCACCGTTCCCCCACTCTCCTTGCGCACAATCACCGTTTCCGCTCCGTTCCCCTACTTGCCCCCTTACACTGGAACAAACTTCCCCGCCGCATGAAGCAACGAGCACCCTCCCTGTCGAGTCTCCGCTCCTGTCTCAAGACCCACACCGCTACTCCCTGGCCTATCCTTCCCTCCATCCCTAGGTACCCACCAACTGCCCTCCCTATACCCCATCCCTATTCACCGCATCACTACCCTAATTGTACCACTCATAACCCTTGTCAAGCGCCTTGGATCAAAGTGCTATATAAATATACGATAAGACCTGCAGTGTGGTAACTCGGTGAGTGTGTGAGAGAGTGGGTGAGTCAGCTGTTTGTTGTGACCTGCAGTGTCGTGAGTAAACACAGCCTGGTAGAAGACTGAGTTCTCAGTATGGGAAGCGGAATGAAGCAGTAAAGTTGAAACGAACAGTAACTATGGTAGTCACAATATAAGTGTGATAGGGATGCGGTGAGCGAGTGAATCAGGAAGCGCTGGATCGATAATCAATCCGACTGCTTCACTTGGAATTATATCCAGTGCAGTAATGTAGCAACTGGATGCTCCATCGCAGATATGAAAACATTCCAACTAACAGGCCAGGTACATCAACTGTGAGGGAGTGGTCCGCTATCGGAAGGCTGCGAGTTCAAATCCTGGTTGGGAGTCGACTCGGACCATCATTCCTTCCAGGGTCGATAAAATCATTACCACTTTGCAGGCAAGTCAACAGTGGTTATCCTGTGGATGAACTCGCCTCCATCACAGCAGTGTGGAATTTCCACCACAAGCTCAGGCTTGCACACAAGAGATAATGCCCCTTTAAATCAAAGTGAAATCACTTTGACTTTTATTCCACCTTTGGCCGAGTTCGTGCTTTGTCTAGGGGAAATGATCGTTCGGAATTAAACAAGGCTCTGGCACGGAAAGGAAAACCGATTCATCTCCATCGCTACGGCGGCTGGCAGCAGCTCGTCCTCGCTGCTGGGAGCCACCGTCACCAAACTAATTTTCGCACACACACATACGCGCACCTTGCAGGGACACAAACCCCGCCCCCCCCCCCCCCCGTGTTGCCGCAGCAAACGTTGATGCAAGTCGCCGCGCGGCGATCGAGCTGCCTTGTCCAGTGGGTTTATATAATAAGGACGCCGGTGAGCCCTGCGTGGAGAGCCACCGAGTCTCCATCGCGCCGACCGTTGGAGCGGCTTGAAATGTGCGCGACGCACACGGCCAGCTAATGGGCTGGCAAGAGACTTGGACTGAGCGGAGGAGGCCGCTTAATAAAACATGCCGCTTTGAACGGCTTCTGCACGCTCATCTCATCCATGAGTAATGCTCGCTGGCACTGCGCTGTGTGCGTGCGTCGATAATGAATGTAACGCCAACTCGCCGCAATATCTGAACCCGCCATCCAATGTAACATATCGGAACACTAATTGTTTTGTAATTCTTCCCAATGAGACTATTAAGCGCATATCAAAGAGTCTGCTCGATAGAACAAATTGTCCGTGCGCACAGCAGACAAAAACTATTCTGAAGATAAATGACATTCATCTCGCATTCACTTCAAGGCAAGTGCAGAATGATGAAAAACATTCTTTAGATTATTTTTGATTTACATCTGCTTTAAATTTTCATTGATTTTGGGGTAGTGAGAAACAATATTAGACAGGTTAATGAAACATTTAAATGGCACTCAAAGCACAGCAATGAGCTACCACAGCGGTGTAAAGGTGAGCACGCCAAATTTGGTCCTGCATGGCAGTTTAAACAATGCGGCAAGTTTCTTAAACCTCCCTGCTTCTGTCCACAAAGCAGCACATTATTGACCCACCAAAATTAGCCAATCGGCAGGTACGTGGAAGAGTAGGCGATTGCCCTCCAGAGTTTATTCAGGTGAAAGCCCATTAGCCAGCAGTTGCATGGGCAAGCAATTGCAGGACTGCATCTCTACCTTTTGACTGCAAAGCGAGAGCAAAGGCTGTTTGTGCGTTTGCTCCAGCCATTAAGTGCATTCGTTACCTACGTTCAACTGGAAGTGGTTACCAGTTCCTGACTTTCAGAACTGGTAACCAATTCTAAAATCGGTAACCGGATGTTGTTCAACAACCATACCTCTTACCAAGTGTGGAATTGGATAGAGGATTTCTGCAGTCAGCTTCAACATCCAGCCTGCTGCAGACTCGCGCACGCTGCGCTGAGCACCAGGGGATCCTGGGTATAATTCAGCCATGACCATGGGGGGGGGGTGGGTCTCTACAAACCAGCAATCACCTCTGGCCCTTAAATCCCCAGTAGATGTGGGCAGGCGTGTGGGTAGGAGTGTTGGAAGAAGAAAAGTAAAGGGTATGTTGGCAATTTAGGTCAATTACAAAAAAAAAAATTCCCGTTGAAATAAGTTTCCCTCTAAAACTATTTTCAACAAAGTGAAAATGGGGCGCCGCTGTAGCGAGATGTTAACTCCCTCACCCGGTAGTCAGGAGGTCATGGGTTCAATCCCCACCTTGATGCCTGTATATTTGGAGTTTGCACGTCTCTCTCCCCGTGGTTTTCCCTCCATATTTAGAATCACATGCGTTTAGAGTATGTGGCTGCTATAAATGCCCACGTGAGAAGCCACTTCTTTGAGATATCCTTTATGGCCAGGTGGCTTCTGAGAAAAAGCTCTATAGCTCAGTGGGCCTTAGCGAGTAAAATAAACATAGTTTCATGGAATAGGCCGTTTCAAAACATTGGCAGTGGGAACCGTGTGAATAAATGCGATAATGAACGGTCGGGAACGCCTTCATGAATATATTTATTCTTAATAATTACACTTGTTTACCAGGAAAGCCTCGCTGAGGGGGGTGATGTTGCTACGTGTAATCCCAACTGAGTAGTTGGCAGGTAACTTTTGAGCATTGGGATGTTTGGCCAATTCCAATTATATTAAATTTTGGGTTTTTTTTAAATATATTGAAAAAAATAACTGGAGAACCTTGGGGAAACCCACGAAGAACAGGAGGAGAATGAATAACTACATGCAGAGAGATGTCTGGGTCGAGAATTAAGTCCAGGAACTTCATGCTATGAGGCACAAGTGTGACCACTGTGCCGCCCTGCCACCATAAATAAAAAATGGATCACAGTAATCATGCCCTATAAAATGCCCTGTAAAAATGAAGCATATGCCCTATAAAAAAAAAAGTATTTTACTGGGAACCAGAGATTGACGAAGGAGTTGACAGTTTCATAGGGCTGAACGATTGCACCATCAAGAATTAACGTGTTCGTCGCATTCCGTTTTTCAAAATTTACTTGGAATGGTATTTCCCAAATAATTACGTGATGTAAATTTCCCAATTTGCTTGACATTAAATCTTTGGATCAAAGAGTGACCTTTTCGCAGTGGGATTAACAGCAGATTCCCATCGACCCTGCTCTTTCTGACGATTCACTCGGCACGCATCCCGAGGCCCGGCATTCTGGAAGACCAACGTTCACGATGCAATGAGCACGGAGTACTGCCACCGTGCCACGGCGATGAAATAATCATGGCCCCATGCGATAGTCGCGAATCTATTTGAAAAAAACCAAACCGACCGCAGTCATGAGTCAAAAAGTTGGACTCTTGGATGCGATGCACGAGGAAGGTCCGTCAAGGTCCAGAAATCCATAGGCCTCACTACAAACATAAACCTACAGTTGATCATCGATTATCCAGCATGCAATTATCCGGCTTTCAACATTATCCGGCGGTCCGGGGGCGATCCAGTGAAAACCGGCAAAAACGCTCCAAAGGCTGTACCAGTCCGGCGATCGGCACCATGTGCGTGACAAAAAAAGTAGGTATACTTGATTTTAGTGTAAAATATTATACACAAGACATTACAAACAACTTCAACAATGCAAATACTGCACGTATACACATTTTTCGTGAATAATAACTACAGCAATAAAAAAAAACTCTTATAATGCCATCTGGCGAAAAGTGCGTGTAATTCGGCATTCACCGAAGCACAGGTTTAAAGGCTGCATCAGTCTGGAGATTGTCAAACACATGTTGTTAAAACAAGAACTAGTGCTTATCATTACCCCATGCAGAGTCTTCGAGATTGGAGTGTTAAATACTGTACGGTAAATACAGTAACTTTTTTACAGAAACCTTTTCACTTTTGTCTATTTGTATGTTTATTTATCCCATTTTCATACAGTCAACAAATTAAAAACACAAAAATGCTATGCCTATACAAAAATAAGCGATTTTTTTTGCATGTGATTATCTGTCGTTTTTGAAAATCCAGCACCCCCTTACCCCCGTGCCCCGAAGCTGCCGAATAATCGATGTTCTACCTTTCTTCTGTCATTCGGTCGTGTAAAAAACTCTGGAAGCAATCACGCAAAGGTTCACTCGCAAAGGTCACAATGTTGCACGTGTGCTTCAAAGGGAATCCACATGCATTGAACTTCAGAGAAGCTCTCTGCTTGCCCGGGGGGGGGGGGTGACGGGAGTCTTCGTCTTTTAAGAACAATACAATCCCTTCTCGGAGGATAATTCGGGCATAGCTCATCCAATAAAAACATAACCTTTGGAAAGTCTCTCGAGCCCAAAGGAGTAGAAGTGGTAACGGCAAGGCATGCAGTGCCACCTGCTGGCGTTTAACTGGAAATGCTGCACACACGTTTCGGTACCGCGAGGCGAAAGAAAGATTACACGGCAGGCTAAATATGAATGGCCTTCAAACAACGCAAAAAATCTATGCAATTGTTCCGCTTAAGGATTAAGCGTCCGATATCGTCAGATCTCGGAAGCAAAGCCAGTTTGTGCCTCGACAGCGATTGGGACGGGTAATTAACGTGCACGCCAGGCTATCGCTGCGAGCCGTGGATTCGTGCCACCTAACTTGGTGGCAATAGCAATAACACATCACACGACGTGACCTTAACACGACCTCCTGCAAGCTGTCAATAAAGTCAAGTGCAATCTATTTCAGAGGAACACAATCAAATGGCAATTAAACTTCCAGGCGTGTTGGCACACGCTTGTAGCCCTGCGTTCGGGAGACTTGTCAAACTCAGCTGGCATCAATGTGGCCTCGATGTGGCAGTACAGCAAGTGGACATATTTTTCATATTTGCCATAGTCACTGAGTGCCGGCTCGAAGGCCCAAACTGTTGAACGGCCAGCAAAAAGTAATAAATCATAATTAAATAAATTGATGGAACACGATAAAAAATATTGACTAAATTGAGACTTTGCTGTTTAGAAGCACCACGTCACAATTCACAATTGCACGGCGATCGCCCAGCAGGGAACGCACACCACTGCCCCGGCACGCACGCACGCACCCACACACATAAACGCACCTGAGGGATTCGGAGAGCGGTGTGAGCGTGCCGTCGCCGCGCTCCAGCACGCGGAAGAAGTTCAGCTGGTCTCCCTCCCGGAACACGAGCAGCGTCACCTGCTTGTTCGCCGGCAACTTGTCCAGGATCTCCTCGCGGTTCTCCTCCATGTAGTCAGCCATCTCGCGCACCGCTGGGTCCTCCACCGCCACTGCGCCATACACGCGGCCGTCATTATCACTGAAGGTGTGCCGAGACTCGCACCCCCCCCCCCAGTGGCCGTCCACCATAGGCACCGACGATCCAGGCGCCCAGTGAGCGATTTACGTGTTGTGAAGAATGGCCGGTGACTGAAACGTCGCCTATTATAGATTTTTTTTTTTTGCTACTGTGCGACAGCTGCGATATATGGAAGAGGTTGGAAAGCGTTGGTGAAGGGTGTGGGTGGTGGCATAAATGGCTTAGGCCATGATGATATCTTGAATCCACCACGGATGCAATTGTGGCACCGAGGATGGCCTGCTCTAATTGTAATTCCCAAGAGTAGTGTGAAAACAAAAAACGATTGGACTAAATCATCCATGAGCCCAAATAAAAATGAAAAAAAACCCATAAAACTCACCACCTCTATCACTAGCAAATGTGTAAGAGAGCTCTCCAAGTGACATCTTGGACTCATTTACAGCAGTAGAGCTTGTTTAACATCCAGTCATGGTTAAACTAACACCGCCTCATTGTTAGGCAATGTATTATTGGTGATACCATCGCTGTGTAAAGACAGTGACCAATTACAAAAAAAAATAGACTGTTGGCAATGTTGAACAAGTACAAACAAGGCCCTCCTAGCTTTGTCATTAACACCACCATATACTACGTGACCAAGTCAGCCAGGATCTGCCTGATCTCATGATGGTTGAAACCTGGAGAGTGCTTGTACAATGAATCTTAAAATTGGCTGCAAAAACTTACGTGTTAAGCAACATTAACGGCTACAGTGTGTTTTATTTAGCAACTCAGCACATTCCAACATAAAAAAATAAAAATCAGTTCCTACTGGCCACATTTATTTAACCCCGATAATGTGGGTGCCTCCGCACGTATATTACGCTGCAGGCGCCACCCACTAGCCCCGCCTCGCAGAGCGAGCGCCGAATTAGCGGCGAGCGCCACCCTCCCCCCCCCCCCGGCTTGGCACGGCAACAAGCGACAAGGTCTGCTGCCCTCGGCTCGGCATTTCTGTGCTCACTGACCTTTGCGCGTGTTGATAGGTCCTCCCCTCATGGCTAGTACCAGCTTGATGGTGCAGCCATGCGTAATGCTAGGAACACACGGAGGAAAAGCGCGAAGTCATTTTACCAACACATCAGACCAAATCCCGGCACCCCCTCCCTCGCCCCCTGAGCCACTGAGCAGCAGGAGGGCGGCCAGCACTGTCAACAGATTTACTGCTCGCGTTTGTAAACAAGGTCCCCAAGCAAGGTTAGAGAGGCAGGGAGCCATAATCCACAGCATAGCCACGGGGATTTACACTTTAGCCTCGGAGTGTCAGAGTTAACACGTCATCAGTTTACACGAGAAATTTAAAAATATATGCGATGCATTATGTATGGTCAAACAAACAACTGTGGTGAAGTATGCTTAAACAAACATCCATGAGCGGTACGGCATTGGGATTTCTTTGATCGCCAAAGCGTTGAAAAATATTGTTATGATTAATCATATCAGGCAACAAGCCCCTGTACGCCCGATGACAACTTGTTTGTGTACAAGGTGGACACAACCCAAAGCACCTGACACAATTCCTTATTTTGCTGGACATCTGTGAATAAGAGCTTCATAACTCATCGGATTCCTCCAGTATAAATTAAAATTCTGATTCAGATTGAGATGTGACACCTGCTTTTCAAAATGTACAGTGCACAACTAAAAAATCTTAGAAGGTTTGTTGTCAATCCACTGCTGGATAAGAACATCCCTATGCCTGCGTACTGCCCTCTACTGTTCACGAATATTGCACGGTAATACATATTTATTCAGTAATAACACTGTAACAATTTTATTTTGCTCCTGGGTAGTAAGTGTTGTTTCCTAACTACTTATGCCTCAAAAGTACAGAAAATGGCTATTATTCCCCACAAACTTTGCTTTTGTGACCAGGACAGTGATATTTTGAATTGTACTTATTTTCAATGAGAACACGGGTGAATATGTCTTTTCGTTCACATAAAGTCAGAAAACAACATATTTATAAAAATGTACATGTATTTTTACTAAGGTAATACAAAAATTACTACAAAAGATTTAGACACCAAGGCGCACGACCACAGGCGGGACTGGCCACAGCGGACTGAGTTCTCTGTGGGGAAGAACAACGTCAAGTGGGAGCCACAGGTGGACCCCCGGAAGGTGCTGATGCCACCACTGCACATCAAATTGGGCCTTATGAAACAATTTGTCAGAGCTGTAGATAAGGAGTCGGCAGCCTTCAAGTACCTTCAAGATTTCTTCCCTAAGCTGTCTGAGGAAAAGGTCAAAGCCGGTGTCTTCGTCAGACCACAGATAAAGAAGATCGTGGAGTGGAATGAATTCCCCAAGAAGCTCACTTGTAAGAAGAAAGCGGCTTGGAACAGCTTTGTCGAAGTGGTTCGTGGCTTCCTCGGCAATCACAAGGCCGAAAACTACGTGGAGCTGGTTGAGACTCTGGTGAAGAACTACGGCACAATGGGCTACAGGATGTCCCTCAAAGTCCATATCCTTGATGCTCATCTTGATAAATTCAAGAACATGGGAGCGTACTCGAAGGAGCAAGGCGAGCGCTTCTACCAGGATAGACTGGACTTTGAACGCCGCTACCAAGAACAGCATAACGAGAACATGATGGGAGACGACATTTGGGGGCTGATTCGTGAAGGTGATTTACAGTATAATCGTAAATCTCGAAAAACTACTCACTTCTAAATCTTTTGTAGGAATTTTATTACTTTAGCATAAATACATGTAATTTTTTTTATACATGTTGCTTTTTTCTGACTTGAATGAAAAGACACAAATTCGCCGGTTTTCTCATTGAAAATAGGTAAATTTCAAAATATCACTATCCTGGTCACAAAAGCAAAGTTTGTGGGAAATAATAGCCATTTTCTGTACTTTTGAGGCATAAGCAATTAGGAAATAACACTTACTACCCAGGAACAAAACATGTTTTTGTTGGTGTTATTAGATGTGATTGGCAATGGCACTCCATGTAAACAATGGGACCAATTTTTATTTAACTTAAAAAGCCGAATGATAAAAAGCTAATTTGTATAGAACCATTAACACACAGAACTGTATTATATGAATCCTTTGTATACAATTCATAATTATTGGGATTTTTAATAAACATATTGAAAACGAAGTTTATATGAATCTTAATTTGACTATTACAAAATATTTTACGCTGGTTCCATGAAACTTCTTAACATTAAATTGTTTATATTTTAACTCTGCTTCGTGTATTTCATTTATTTTAAGTAGGCTTTAGATTAAAGCCGGGGGGGGTTAGTAACTCAGTCGTTAGCACACTGAACTATTAATCAGAGTTCAATTCTCAGCCATGGCTAACATCAAAGGCCTTCGCGATCCAACACTAAATCTTGACTTAATGCTTTCGTGACTGCAGGAATTCATATTCTTTAGGTCTTTCGGTAAAGTTACGCAGATAGGTTCAAAGAAAATAACAAAAACTACGACGTTCCGATCGCAACACAAGCGTTCGTCATCAGGAAAAGTCACGGTTAACATTAGAGGCCAACACAAGCGGTCGTCCTGATGACCGATCGAAACGTCATAGTTTTTGTTATTTTCTTTGAACCTATCTACGTAACTTACCGAAAGACCCAAAGAATATGCATCCCACACTAACCAGTTTGATAAAGTGCGATCAACCAAATGTGCACGAGCGCGATGGCATGGGGGAGGCTCGCAACCAACAGTGCATTGATAAAGGCAGTGAAAATTATAATTGGATATCTCGAGCCAGAATTTATTTATATCAAACCAATTACCTCTGCGCCACCCCGTCAACCCAGGGTGAAGCAGTGGTAATACTCGTGGCCTTACAGCAAGGAGTGCCCGGCTCGAATTTCAACTCGCACACCTTTTCTCTGCGGAGGTTGTATGTTTCCCCCCTCTTTCGTATTGGTTTCCTGGATTTCCAGTTTAAAACATCATACAATGTAACTGGTATTGGCCAAAAACATCTCGATGCTGAAAAATAACCTACAAATCACCGAATTGGGATTATACATTGTAACATTGGCCCCTTCCTGTGAAAACTTGGCAGGACCCTCCTTAAAAAGTATTGAGCCTCTGAGGCTTCTCTTGGTCTGCAATTAACCAACAGGTATATAGATGGTGTTAAAAAACTTACTGGTAGTCATGCAAACAGTAGTCATCCTCCAGTTCAATGTTTCTCCAAATCAGATGCTGCTGTGCGATGGGAATGCCTATGACACACACACGTTCACAAAGGTCATTAACATAAGCTACAATAACTATTCCTCCAACACCATCAAAACCACCATCAACAGACAGATATTACTAATGATAATGCCTGGAGATCGACACTTTCATCAATATCACAGACACGGGCACTCTATATGGCTGGCACTGAAGAACATGACGAACCTCAGAAAAGGGGGCCCCCCATCTCGACCAGAACCAGAACACAAACTGTTAGCCGTGAAGAGCGGACCGACAAAATGGCCAATTAAAGTATTTTTCCAATTAATAAAACAAGTAAAGGTGTGGCTTTATTATAGGCTGAAATTAAATTAAAACTAAAACATGAGTAAAAAAAAATCACATGCCACATTCTTTGCAGTCTTACACGATAAATACAATATTAAGTATGCTACTAATGGTTCAATCAATGGCCCTTCTTGACAGCGGAATTATTGGTCGATATCTAACAATGTATATTATAAATACAGGCCTCACTTAACAGTCGATCCTCACTTAACAGTGAAGCCTCACTTGGTCTCAATTTTTTGCTAGGAGGGCTCAGAATTGAGTTTTTTTTTAAACAATAGCAATATGCGAGGCCACCGACGAAACCCCACCATCTTGCGGCTCAAGTTTCACAAATGCACGTGAGCCACAAAACCCACGCGTTCCATCACAGGTTGACGCACACACACACACTCATTGTATCCATATTATCAGCATCAACCCATTAAATACAACACATTGAAGCTTCAAACGTTTTAGTGCAAGTCAGTTAGGAAGGTGCCATTTGGAGGCACGGATAAGAGACTTGGAATAATGTCGTCACGAGTCAGAAGTGTATTACTCGAGTAAAGGCAAATTAACTACACAAATCTTGCCTGCAGATAAACATGGCATAATGTGAGAGAGGTTTCAGGAACTGAAGGGGAAAACGAACAGAAGTGATACGACCAAGTGGGGTTACATGGTGTAGATACGTGGTCACGGAGACGGAAGAAAAGGGAGTGCTTTCAATTACCGAGACGAGGCCCTGGTGGTGGTGAGGAATCTGAGGCTTAGTTCGGACTTAGCGGGGATTTCTAATCATGTATGCTCAACAAAGATGGGGCCGTGTACTTCTACGGTGTGGGCATGTGGAAGGGCCACGATTAGAAGAATTATCCAAGGGAGGTGAAATCCTGAGTGAGATTGAAGAATGCGGTGGAATGAAACACGAGGACAGCGTATGCGACTCAATAGGCCGCAAAAAAAGTTCATGCTTAAAGACAATCCTAGCAGCCCATGCGGTAATGGGACTGTTTGGTGTGGAAGCAAGTACCTTCTAGTCGCTGTATCTTGGCCTTGACAGACATGACGCTCTCGAAGGGCGAGACGCGGATTTCGAAAAACGTCCCGGTGAGGGTCTCGATGAGCACCTCCATTGTCTCGTAGAAGGGGAACCTGTAGCTCACGTACGGGCTCTCCTCGCTGTTGTAATAGGGCGGCTCCCGCTTGTCCATGGCGGCAGAAACACGAGGATAAACACAGGCTGCCACTGGGCCTCCCCTGTGCAACCCGCAACACTCCGGGATAAAGAAATGATCGGGGGGGCCGGGCTCTAAAGAACTGTGAGCGTGCCACGGGGAGTCGGACGTCCCAAGAACTGGGGATTAGTTAACGACAAGGGCTCTCTGGAGATTCTGGCGGGGACTTCTTTATACTCCGCTCCACGGGGCCCGGTACGGGAGGTACCCGGGGTGGAACCCCACTAAGCCACCGCTCAGAGACGCGTGTCGATCGCGGAGAACACGACCCCGGTACTCCAGCTCCGAGCTCCGGGGATACCCCACGCGTCTGGCTCCGAGCCCAAGACACAAGCGGTTGCCGAGGCGAACGAGTGAAGAGACGCGCCTCCCGAAGGAGGCCACCGCATCGAGGCCTGGCGCTGCTGGATGATGCCTCGCCGAGACGCCGCTCGCCTAGATTCGAGGCCGGCAGACGCGTGCCCCGCCCGGCGGAGTTGACCAGGCGATGGCGGGTCTCCTCAAAGTGGACGCGGCCCTTATTTATAAACGACGAGAACGGCGCGCGTGCCGACACGGGCCCCCCGGCGCCCGACTGAGTTTGTCCGCGTGAAGAGCGAAGAGCGGAGAGCGGCTCGCCTCGTTTCGTTGACTGATGGATCGCCGCTCACCGCCGCACTCTGTTGGGCCGCTCTGTACCGCCGTTCGCCTCCATCACGGTGACCCGGATGTTCCCTTCATGGTCATCAGCAGCAGCATCATCACTAACAACAATAGCCACGTGACCACGCCGAACCTGCACCCCGCGTGCGCTGGCACCAAAATGGGTGGCAAGTTTCATCGCCATACACACAAATGAAAACAACTAAATTAATAAATCACGACGTTTCGGAGGTAACTTACTACAGCGACTTTGGCTGTAACGGTTCCACCTGAAGACGGAAGCTTGTGTTGCCTCCGAAACGTCGTGATTTAATGTAGTTTTCATTTATTTTATTTTATACCTACGTGACTTGACCGAAAAAACCAGAGTATGAATCCTTGCAGTCACGAAAGCTTCAAATCTAGAATTAAGTTTCATCGACATACACACAAATAAATAGCTTTTTTTAATTATTGCTGTATGTTTCACAACTGATGATTGCTTGTGTTGCAATCGAAACGCTGTGATAATTTTTTTTGTTATTTCCCTTCTATGTGACTTTACCGAAAGAACCAAGCATATAAATACATAGCTGTGAACCCATACGGTTTAGCCCCGTATTCTTGTACAGGGAAATTGAGTGTTGAGGTCCATACGGCGTACAGCCGTTTCAATACGGGCAAAAAATGTGTTTGTATCTGTTTGTGTTTTCCCTTGTGATGGGACTTTTGTAGGATGAATGTTGAGATTTATAATGGCACGGGGTGACCAATAAGGTCTGAATTGGTCTGTAATAAGGTAGGCAGTGAGAAGGAGTTAACAGGTATGCAGAGGGCACCTTTTGCACCGACATCGGTAAACTCCACACCACACGCACACACAATGTACAGAATAAGTGCTTTGCACTGAAACGAGTGCGCAACATAAGAGGTTTTTTTTGTGGGATCCCAGTTTGGCACTGTACAGTAATTACGTCTCCAGTAAACATGGAACGTTCCAATGTTGTGCCAACGTTCCATGTTTACTTTTCAACATGGAATGGGCATTCCAGAATTAGCTTGCGATATTCAGTGCTTTTTCAATGGTGTGTTTTATTTTGATTTAAAGCTTTCGTGACTGCAGGGATTAATATTCTTGGTTCTTTCGGTAAAGTCACGTAGAAGGGAAATAATAAAATAATAAAAATATTAAACAATTAAATTCTCACGACGTTTCGACTGCAACATAAGCAAGCATCATCAGGTGTGTTTTATTGTTTGTTTTTAAATATACATATGAATCAATATAAATTACATGATAAGCTGAAAATCTGGTGGACTGGAGGTCTTTATGGAAATACCTGAGGTTTGTTAAGAAACGGATTATGGATACAGGGACTCCTCTACTTACGAACATTCAACTTACGAACTTTCAGAGATACGAACAAACCTGTCCGTATGGCCAGTTGCCCGTTCAGACCGATAGTCGTAAGTTCAACCGCCACGCAATAGATCTACATCTGCAGAACATGAAGAACAAATGGCATCTACATCTGCAGAACGTGAAGAACCAGTGGCATCTACATCTGCAGAAGGTGAAGAACCAGTGGCATCTTCATCTGCAGAACTTGAAAAACCAGTGACATCTACATCCGTAGTAGATGATACAGCTTTTAAAGCCATTCAACGTGTTTCGTGTACACGCCGTACAACGTGTTTGAAATCGACAGGAGTAAAGTTGGGACTTACGAACACATCGACTTACGAACAGACCTCTGGAACCGAACTCGTTCGTAAGTAGAGGAGTCCCTGTATACCGGGGGGTTACGTCACTTCCCAATCCCTCCACCCCTCCCACACACCCAAAGCTAAGGCCCGCCCCCCTTTAAACCTCATGGCCCTGCTCCGTACGACGCCGTCCAATCACAGAGCGGCAGGACGTCGCCATTTGGTGGCCACGCCCACTGTTGCCAGGGTAACGGCCAACGGCAGCCGGCGCGTGTAGGAGTGGAAATTCAAATCTGGAATGAGTGGAAATTATTTATTGATATGAAGCTTTCGTGACTGCAAAAATCTATACTCTTTGGTTCTTTCGGTAAAGTCACCTAGGTAGAAACCACCTTGGTTGTCCCACCTGATGACGATTGCTTGTGTTGCGATCGAAACGTCGTGATCTATTATTTTTTCTAACTACGTGACTTTACCGAAAGAACTAAAGAGTATGAAAATTATATTCTTGGTTCTTTTGGTAAAGTCACGTAGAAGGAAAATAATAAAATAATACAAATAAATAATACAATTATCACGACGCTTCGATTGCAACACAAGCAATCATCATCAGGTGTGTTTTTTATATTTTATTATTTCCCTTCTACGTGACTTTACCGAAATAACCAAGAATATAAATCCCTGCAGTCACGAAAGCTTTAAATCAAATTTATGTAAAAAAATGTTTAGTTTTTTTTATTGATTATTTACCGTTGCTATACTTTGCACTCCTATCGATTTTTTTTGTATCGTTTGCTGCAACGTTCTGACCCACCCCGACTGGAACGTCTGTGAAAAAGAGCTTAACAGCTCATCGGATTCCTCCTGCAGTATAAATAAATATTATGATTCTGATGTTACTTTCCCACGCCAGGGAGCTCTCGAAGAGCCTCCCTCTCTATGGAGTGCTTGACATTGGACGCCAGCAAGTAAGGGGCCGTCCATAAATGACGTCACGCGATTTTGGATAATTTTTGAACCCCCCCTCGTCACACGGCGTCACAAAAAGTCAGACCCCCCCCCCTCAAATGTGACGTCACAAAGCTTTGCCCCCCCCCCCCAAATAAAAATGCTTCAAATCGCTTTAAACTATTGTCATTGTCGTGCATATTTAATGTGGCGCTGCACTCTGATGTTGTAGGACGTCACGCACCTAGGGGGGGGTGGGTCAGACATTTGTGACGATGTTGTGACGAGGGGGGGGGGGGTGAGAAATGTGACGCCACATCAAAATGCGCAACTTAAATAAATATAGGCAACACGTTCTACTTAATTAAATAGACTTTTTAATAAATGTTTTCTCCTACAACATCAGAGTGCAGCGCCACATTAAATACGCACTACAATGACAATAGTTTAAAGCGATTTGAAGCATGTTTTATTTTCAAAATGGAAATATGGTTGGGGGGGGGGGGCAGAGCTTTGTGACGTCATATTTGAGGGGGGGTCTGATTTTTTGTGACGCCGTGTGACGAGGGGGTTGGGTCAAAAATTGTCCAAAATCGCGTGACGTCATTTATGGACGGCCCCTAATAACAATTGCACGCACGTACCACTCTCATCGTCGCGGTGACGAGTCCAAAGAGGTCAGGGGAATTGAAACGTCGAGGGGCGTCTACAAAAGGGGGAGGGCAAGGGGGCTCGTTCCTTCCCCGTCCAATCACAGCGGGATCTCGACCGCCACGTGGTGTGCCAAAGCTCCCGATGACGTCACGACGGGAGTCACGTGAGGCCCATATAAGGGCGGCGGGCGTTGGGGAGCAGCGATCAGACCTCGCCGACGCGCGAGGAGGAGGGTCGTTGTTGGTGCTGCAACTGCACGCGGCTCCGTTAAACGTACACATTATCGTCTCTCTTAAGGGTTACGTTCATTACAGGTGACAGCTACGTCGCAATAGCCTCGAGCGAATGCACCACGCAAACATTGTGCTGGGGTGGGTGGTTTCCCGCCCCCTCCTCACCTCTTCAAAGTTTGGGAGTTTAATGCGATAAGCGTGGTGCGTGAGGCGCTCCGGGGAAGGATATTTATTTGAATTGGTGTGCTGCTGAAGAGTTGAAAGTAGAAGGCAAGCTGACCCGAGTTTTAAAGCGCGCTCCGGGAATGGATTAAGGGTAAGGTATAGAAAAGTCGACGTTTCGGACCGGACCCATTTTCACAGGGCGTTGCTTTGCCTTCATCCGTGCGCAGAACGTCTTAGGCGACGGTGGCGTTATTGACGAATGTGTTGAGTTTTGTTTAGTGTGTGTAACTTGTACCGAGCCAACATAACCTAAATGTTTAACTTAGAGGCGAGGTCTGTTAATGTCTGGATATAATGTACAGTGCATGTGTTATGTATACAGTACGTCTACGCCGTCATGCATGTACGATACACGGCGTGCGACATGCGTGTACACACATTTGCTATGCCAGCGTTTACGTACGATTTAGCAAGCGTTGCTCGCGACGACAACAGAAGGCATTCGCGATGACTTAATTGCACCGAATATTAAAATATCGTCGTGTTGATATTTTGCGCGCACTGTACGGTGTGCGACAATGCAGCTCCCAACGCGCCCCGTGGGTTTATTACGGCACATTGCGTGTGAGCGCAAAGTACACACGTGTCGCAGTGACACATGGTAGGGGGCACCGTGATGGGTGGTCGGTGCCATGTGCCTCTAACCTGCGTGTGGAATCGCAACAGCGCCGTGATGAGCGCGTGTGTTGACGGGTGCTGCGTTCAACAGCTGCCCACAGAGAGGGCGGGGGGCGATCCACACACCGTGGCCATTCATGCGTGCGCATGTAAACACAGACCCACGCTGCCTGCCATGTCTTCCTACACTCATCCTCTCCACTCAGCCCGCTCTCTCCACTCTCCCCTATTCCAGGAGTGGGAAATCTCATGTCCACCGGCCGTAGCCGACCCACGACTTGAATTCACACGACCCCGAGGAGGCGGACCAAACGATATCTTTCCGTTCCTGTCTGGTTTTCGGATTCGACTCCACTCTGCTAACGTCATCATCTTCTCTCTGATCTCCCCCCGTGTCTCCCACTCGTGCTCTACTCTCTGCAGTACACTCAGCCCTCTCCATTCCACCAGCAATCACCCTCCATATCCCTCTCTTTGCTCCTCCTGCCCTGCAGCGTTAATTGATGTGTTGATTTATTTATTGATTTATTGTAGTCGTAACTTTCATCCACTCATCGGCACTGTAAACTTTGCAATCCTTAAGCCAATTTGATGGCGAGTATATTTGTCACTAATTGGGTTAACACATTATCACTTGAAACCCATCGCAGCAACAGGAGAATGTGCGCAGGCTGGAAACTAATAGATTTAACAGCACGCAAAAGTGCACTTGATGCCCACAAACGGCAGGAAGGGCCGACTCCCATCCGTAAGCCTTGGGTGTAGTGTGCGATGATGAACGTGTGTGTGTGTGGATTGGGCTGGGTGTTAATTCATTCCAATATTTTGTTAGGCTGGGCAGTTTCCTCATATACAGCTCTCAATGTGTAACGTGCTTCCTCTCTGCCGCATGTGTTTTCACCTGATTAACATGAACAGAAGTCGTGCCAGACACCGCAATGCAGGACCTTTCTGTCAACCCGTCTTGCTTTCCTGGGGAAACGATCATAATAATGCAGGAGAAAAGAAGCTGCTTCTAGATGGAGCAAATGGATATTGTTATTTGCGGGGAGCGGACAATTTGGGCAGCTGTAACTTCAGCGCTAATCGTCATGAAATTGGTTCTCATTTTGTGGCTATGACTGTTATCCTGGAACCCAACTTTTGTGCTGCCAACTTGCCATGACAGCTTATGTCATCAATTTTGGCAGCCAGTTTGCCAATATTGCATTGTCAGCCAGTTTCGTTTTGTGTTTGATTTTGTTAAACTGGTTCTTGCTGCCTGTCAACTCCGTCCTCGTCTCGGGCATGTGTTAATAGCTTTATGCTACCGTCATACCGGTGGCGTGCTGTGGAGGAGTGGTTGGCATGGGCCCTGGTGCAAGCCATAAAATAGGGGTCCTGCCTTTCTGTCCGCCTTCCCGGGTATGGGTTCTTCGTAGCACGGCACCTGGGACCCTCCAGCCTCTGCAACTGGTGCAGTTGCACGACCTGCACACTCGATGTCTGTGCCACTCTGTGATAAACCGGTGGTCAGTGTGGGCCGGTGTATGATGGCACTTCTGACGACAACAGACAAGTCTTCCGGCACTGTGCAGAACGGTTCCTATCCCGATGCTACACTATTTCCACAGAGGGGAAGTGACCGTGAGTGTCAGAGTGAAAGGGTATGAGGGTTTGTACGAGCGTGTGTGTGAGTAGCGGTGAACGTTATCTGCGGAGCGAATAGGTTTCATACGTCTACGTTTATGCTTTCACCACTGATAATTAATCTTGTCACTGTGCAACAATCTAGAAAGCATGGTGAAGGAAGGAAGATGATAAGCAATAATGGCAAACTGGCCGGCACAATTGATGGCCATAAGCTGTGAGTTGGCAACACACGGTTTGGGTAGCAGGTGAAAACCTTCAAAAGGGGCCATCCATGTAGTAGGTACGCAAAAATCTGTCAACTTGACCCCTCTCCCCCTCCCTGTACGCACGCGTACTTTTTACACCCCCCCCCCCCCACCTGCGTACATACGCTTGACCCCCCCCAGAATCCTATATTTAATCCATGCAGAAACGATTAAGGATTAATAATATTAACGTGTTTACGAAAATAGTCCACCGCCGGCTGCATTAAAGAATTAAGTTGCCTACCATTAAAACGTTTGTCTCATGTCCGCTAGGTTCAAACGCCGACTGAACCCAGTCGAACAGGTGACGCATTATAGGAATTTCGTCAACACGCGCAATGTCAGGCCGAAGCACAGCAGCGTGATAGCTGCAGTCAGGGGCACGGTGGCATACAAGTGACACCTCTCCCACAGGCCTACTTCTCCCGGTAGTACTTGTCTGACAACTGAAGAAACTGAACTGTGGCTCATTTCAAGGCCAATGTAGACAAATTATTATTATTATCGAGGCTTCACCGCCCCTTCCCCCCGTTTCCTATGCGTACGTACATTGTCAGTAGACCCCCCAGACGCAAGCGTATGCATTTGGGTTAACCCCCCCTCCCCCCTCCATGCGTACGTACTAAATGAATGGCCCCTAGCCACAACATCTCCTAACCTCCATTTATAGCTTTTTGTTGTTAGATCTAACCTCGTTGTTAGATTACTTTGTTTCTTCACTGTGACACAGGAACGCTCGCCACATTGAATAATAATATCAATAATAATAATATGAATAATGCCGGTGATTTATTTTTTGTCCACCAAAGCCTCACCGAGTCTCAAGGCTCAAGGGGTGTCCTGCTGCATTGGAGGGTTTGGCAAATTCCTTGTTTGCTTCGTGTGGGAGGAATCAGAAAATCCCATCTCCTGGCCCACATCTCAGCCACACGCCTACAACACTTGGCAAGGCCAGATGGTGACGGGCCAAGTACTCACCAGGCTCCAGCCTGCTTAGCGGGCACATTCCGGGCACGTTCCGAGTGATTTGTTACAGAGGTCATGTCAATAGGTCTATCTTTCCCTTCTGTGCTCTTGGCTGTCTGAAAATCCCGCTAATGTTTTACGCAGTGCAAATATGGGAACAGATAATCATCCCAGGTAGTAGGCTGCCAAAAAAAACATCGACTAAAGATTTACAAAGCAAAGATAAAATAATTACAGGGGGAAAAAAGCACATTAACCCACACTCATCAATTAAAAACAAGTATCGACAAGCGTTCCTGTGGAGAATGTAAAAAAGCAGCAGATAAACAGACATTACAGCTCTTTTTTATATTTGTCCGCATAAAAGAAACATTCTATTCCACATATCACCCCACGCAGCCTTCTGTGAGTGTCTAATTCGACAACATTGGTTTTACGTGGTAACTCTGGACCAGTTTCGTCATTCAAGTGTCAAACCAGGACGCCTATCTAACAGAACGCATCCTTGCCTATAACAATCTGGCAGTTCACCAGCATTGATTCAAAACAAGCCTGACTGCTGATGAGACACAATGTCAAAACCGGTCCAGAGTTTGAGTGAACGTATGCTGCTGAAGAGATGCACTCCCAGACATTCCTCGATTGCTCAATAACAGTGATAGTGCTGTCCTATTATAGAAAGGTCAATTTGGTCACTCCATTTATCCTTTTTACTTAGCATTCACCTTCATCCAACCAGCTGGGGACCAGGTGAAATTCCTTGTTGGGGTATGAATGAGCCTGCAAAGCACTGGGATTTATAAAATAAATTCCACATTCTCCGGATTTAATGAAGATCCCAACCTCGAGCCCTGTGTCAGTAGAGTTCTACTAACCTGGTCCCACGTGCACACATTTAATGGATTACAAGACGTTCCCCCAACCATTGCTTTAAAATACACGGCGGGGAAATGGCACGTCTGATAATCGAGACAATACGGGACCATTCTGTGGGTGGCGAAATGTGGACAGGCCAGTGGATACACTGGCCCCATGATGGGAAATTGGAATTTGCAGCTCTGGCTCATGACCACGAACAGAGATGAACACTGTGCGTTTGCTCAGCAGAGAGACGTTCGCTTCGGCTGTAACTGTGAACGGGCGCTCGTTCAGCAAGCCGTGCCGAGCCACGAGACTACACACGAGGATGTAAAGCTGGCACTGCTGCTATATATAGGTACAATAACAGTGCAGAGCAAGACTCGTGGCTCATACCACAGTCACTCTGCTTAATAAGACCCACTTTTTCCCTGCATGTGCTCTATGAAGTAGGCGTGCATGTGTAACCAGATATTTATAACTCTTGTTCGGGGGTGCGTCTTTCCTTCCGGAGTGTTTCATAACTCAGAGAATGCGGTGTTTATGGCGATGTTGCCCTGTGGTGGTGACTGGCCAACCTCACCACCAACTCCCAAGTCCTCACAAGCTGAGGCCCAACTGGTTAATTTCCCCCTATCCCCATCAATAGAGAGTGGCCAGGTGGCCTAGCAGGAATTGTAGTTTACGGGTTCAATTTCGGGTTTGGGGGTCGACTCACTCAATCGTACCTTGGGTCAATCAAATGATTACCACCTTGTGGGGAGGTCGGCAGTGGTTGTTGTACAAAGAGATTCACCTCTGCCAAAGGAATGTGGCATTTCCACCATTGGCTCTGGATTGCAAACAGAAGATGAGCACCAATGCCTCAACGCTCATTTGAGCGGTACATCGCTTTGCCTTGACCATCAAGCTTGACCCCACTGAGACTCGCAGTACCCTTGCTTGTAAGAGCCGTCACACCCGACGTTGGGATTGCGTAACCTGCTTGCGACTATTATACACCCCGGGCTCGTCAAGCGTGAACTTCTCCGGGGCAAACCCGTTTGCGCTAGACCGAACGACTGGATGTAACGGGTCGATATTTCACCGTGTATCATTTTCCTCTCCCCCCGCAGCCCAGATAACTATCGGGACGACGAGGGGGCAAGCCTTGAGCAGCTCGCCCTGCTGTTGGACATTGTTGCCCTTGCCCCACCTACACACGCACACACCTCTCAGCTCCCCGGCGGCGTACGTCACCGTTCAGGTACAACGAAGGTGGCGACGCTGCCGCGAGTGCTATCACGTGTCTCGCCGTGCGGTCGCACTCTCGTTATGCGATCGCGCGTCTCGCTATGTGGCGATGAAGTCACGGGGTGCTCGGGTTGCGCAACAACACGGTTGTTTAACTCGGCATTGACCCGTCCGGAGCGGTTCCCTCCTGCGCAGACCGGCAGTGCGCGTGTGAGTTTACATTCGAGATTTCTTACACGCATCTCGGGGCACTCGCATTCTTTTTTTTTTTACAGAAAACGAGAATACATCGGGTGGCACGGCACTTGAGCAAGCGACTCGCTTTCAAAAATAGGTTGCGAGTTCAAATTCTGGTTGGGAGATTGACTCGGCCCATCGTCCCTCCACGAGTCGATTTAAATGAGTACCACTCTGTGGGGAAGTCAACAGTGGTGGTCCTATGGATCGACTCGCCCCGTGCGATGAGAATGAAGGCAATGCTCACGTGAACAGGAAGTGACTTTGACTTCGTCCTGTGTCTGGAATGTACCTCTGTGTGTGTTTTTCTTTCTGGCCCTTATTTGTTTATCCCACTTGGTCGTTAGGAAACAACTAACGGCCTTTACAATAATAGCAGCTCTCAGTTCTCCTCGTTACGTGTTCTCCCGGGGTATGTCCTGTGCCCCCCCCTTCGTAGAATGGAAACAGGCAGTGATCTGACCCACACACATTGCGTTGGTTATATTTATATATCGCTTGGCCCCTGATTGGTCAAACCTGAACGTGGGACACACACCCTCGTGTGTTCTACCACTGGACCCTATGTGCCCTTACCGCATGGACTTGTACGCCATGTGTGCTATTAGTAGCAGCCACCAGTCATGGCTCGCAGCAAGATGTGGCCTGGGTTTGATTCTTAACTTTGGTACCTTTTCTGTGTGAAGTTTGTCTGTTCACCTCCTGTACTACAGTGAGTGAGTGTGTAGAGTTGGTATGCTCTCCTTCTCTGCATGGGTTTCCTCCAATTTTTCCATTTTCCTCCCATAGCTAAATAAAAAACACAATTTAGCTGGTAATGGCCAAAAACATCCCCATGCCCAAAGAGTTACCTGCGTATTGCTCACTTTGGATACCCGTCGCAGCAACATCACCCCGTTACTCTGTTGTGTTATACAGGTAGGAACAACAGTTCCACACTGCCCACCAGGGATTATTTGTTTGTCTGTCTGTCGGGCATAGCCACGCCCTCGATTTGTATTTCATAGAGCGCTTCCGGCGGGCTCGGCACCACGTGACGCGCCGCCTCACGCAGCTTGCGCCGCGTGACACGGATCGCACGAATGCGCTGTCCAACCAAGTTCCTACCTGCCCACTCCGAAGGAATGTGTTACCAGTGGTTCTCAATCAGCGGGGGGTGCAGGCTGAGGCGAGATTGACGGGCGCGACAAGTTTCCGACATGCGCGAGGAGAGCGGCAGTGCCCGCGTTGCAGCGAAACGCTCCCGATGGCTGGTTTTCCACCGCTAAGCCTGGAGGCGCCAGGTTGTTTTTCCACTGCAGAATCCGAACTGCGCCGCTAACGTCACGCGCAACGAGCGAGATGCGTGTGGATCACGTGGTGACTTGCACACTTGCCCATGAATGGGGCAGGGAAAGGTGGCTGTGGGGGCGTGGTGCCAGGTGGTCTTGATGATTGGGTGAGGTGGACGGTGTGGGAGCACGATACCCAAAAGTTTGGGACCACCGTGTTATACCCATTTTGACGAATGCAGCCACTCTGAGTATCCCCCACAGTGGGTAGCACATTACTGGGCCACATTCGAGCCAGCGTTGAGCAATCCTGCGTTCGTGTCAAAGCATCGGTGGCGAAATTATATCCATTGATGTGTCCCACCCGTGACCTTCCGTGCTTCAGCACTGTTGATGATGTGAAGGGCCAGGCACTGCCGCTGTAGGTAATGTCAACCGCTCGTGTCTGCGTCACTCTCGCCTGGTCACCCGGCCGTGACGGGCGCCGTATTGATGACGCACGTCACTGTCCCGACCCCTGTCTGCGTGCGTCTCGGTGTCTCGAGATATGTTTGTGTCTCTCCTCGTCTTTCAGAGTATCTCACCCCTGTTCTGTTCAGGGGGCCCTCCGCATGTGGCCATTTAGTGTCCATTCTCACGTCTGTCTCTCTCCATGTCACAATGTGTATGTCTCTCTCTCTCTCCAGCTCTGCCTCCCCGTGTCTCTCACCATCTCTCTCTCTCTCCATGTCTCTCTCATCTATGTATTTACGTCTCTCTGTCTCTCGTTCCCTCTCCGGCTCTGTGTCTTTCTGCCCACGTCTCTGTTTGTCTCTCTGTGTCCCCAATGCACCTCTCTCGCCGCTGTTTGCTCAGATCCGCACGTAACGTTGAGTCAGCGCCGGGGGGCCGATGACTGCTCGTGAATGCGACCTCCGTGTATGCCTCTGGCACCACCACACGTCACGTTTTGGCTTGCGGAATCCGAGTGACGGCACGTGGGACTTGCGGCGGTGGGGGGTGGCGCTCCGGTTACAGGCCCCGCAGTCCCGCGCTGCGTGCGGCGCTCCAGTGTGTTTACGGTCGCCGGGTTACAGTCACATTTAGACAGCCGTGCATAGTTAGCTGCGGTGACTCTGTCTTTATAGCAACCCGAACCTATTTTTTTAATTAAACCACAAATTACTGAATTGAGAAACACAAAATAACACCTAACAATGTTGCCCCCTACTGTGAAAACTTGGCAGGACCCTCCCGAAAAAGAGCCCTTTGACTCGGAGGGGAAGGCTTTTGTTGTCTATTTTGTCCCCTGCCGCGCAGGATTCGGAACCGACTCGGCGCCGGCGCCTACCGTGGGATGGCCGCGCTGCTGGTGCGGCTGCCCAGGGGCCGGCACGCCGCAGTACTCACCGGGGCCTCGCGGGGGGCGGGCCGCCCCCACCGGGCCGCCCCCAACCCCGACGGGCCCCTGGCGCGCTGCTGGCTGCACGCGGCGGCGCGGCGGTGGCGCGCGCGCTCGGAGCGGGACGACCGCCCCGCCGTGTGGGACAACTTCGGCATCTGGGACAACCGGTTACAGAAGGAGCCCATCATGCTGCCGCCCAGCATCAAGGTGTGTGGGCATCGCCGCCACCGTCACCTAATGTCACCTCCGTGTCGCGAATTAATCGGGAATAATAGTAATCATCATCGTCTAAACTCCTCCGTGACGCAGAGCACCTTGCATTGCTTCCCATTTCAACGATACGGAGGGCATCCCCCTTGGCAATTGTCCCTGTGTGGCACAAGCTGACTCAGCACATGGTCTACAAGTGAGTGATTTGCAGTGCCATTTTTTTAATTTGCCAAATTTGGACTGTCCCGCTGTGACACGAACCCACGTGTGGGATCTCTAATGTCTACTGTGAAGTAGATGGCGTGTATTTACTCACAGTATTAACAAGAGCAGCCTGCCTGATTCGAATCGCGAACCTTTGCAGCGAGCGCAAACACTACCACTGGGCCATGTCACCACACTCAATAAGTAATAAGAACTAACGATACTTTGTAATGTGTAATTTTTATTTGTTAAGCACACTGTTTTAATTATGACACCTTTTGGAGACGAGCAGGAAGGCAGTCAGGACCAGTATATTCCCAATCTCTGTGATCTTATATTGCCACTCCCCATGTCATGTCGGTCACAGGGGTCGTTTGACCATACTTCACCATGCAGGTCAACGTGGGTTGGTGAAGGGGAATCTACCGGTTCAGTTGTCGCTGCTGGCATCTGGGACAACCGGTTGCAACGGGAGCCCATTCGGCTGCCGCCCAGCCTCGACATTCCAGAGTCGCATGACCTTTGATTAAAAAATGTAAAAGATGAGAAAAATGTAAAGGCGCAACCCTGCAATTGCTTACTGGTGCCACTGCTGGCGGAAGGGCTTCCACTAGAGGGAGCTCGAGAAAGCCGTTCAAGAGTGTTTTGATCTGCAGTACGATGTATGTGGGCGGAAAGTGCTGTCACATGCTGCTCAGGTGCGTCATGTGTTATGGGGAATGGTGGCGCAGTGTTTAGAGCACCGCACTACGGATCCGGCTACCTGAGGTCAATTCCCACTCGCAGCCAATGCCAGCATCAGTGACGAATATCTGAATGGATCCTGGGCCTCCTGTAGGTCCTTGAATGAGTACTTGGTGCGGTGTGTAAGCATCCCCACTGGGGAGACAAAGGTGGCTGGGCGCAGTGCTGGTTACACTGTGCTGGTTACACTGCCTTCTTGTGTATCATGTTTGATATTCGTTGGTGCTCACTAACAGCACATTGCTCCAACAGTCTTAAGGCTATACGGGGATCTTTGTATTTTCTTATGAATGTTGTGTTGGGGGTGGAGCTGGCATTGACAAGGGCTTGGGGGTGTGTACGCCCACGTAACCTCAATATGAACGCGTCTTGTTTACACACTCGTGCTGCCCCCTTGACGTGAAACCAGCCCAGGTGGTTTCCACGAAGTGCGTGGGGTCTGTTTTATTGTTCCGTGACGAAATCGGCCACCGAACCGCGAACGCGGCACAGCGAGGAATGGAAAACCGCGTGTGGGTAGAAGCCGCACACGACCGCCGAATACCACGTTTTATATTTCCAGCAGGGGGTTGTGTTCCCGTCGGCGTGTTTAATCTGCCAGCCAAATGACCACGCGCACATTGCTTCAGAGTTCACTGGCATTGGCACAAGCAAGCATGACTCTTGCTGATTAGACATTGAATGTCGAAACCAACATGCTGCCGATATCATGCACTTTCAGGAGGACTTGTTGCTGATGGGATGTTTAGTCAAAAATATATTTTTTTGTGCAGATTGACTGCTATGGGAAGGAGGCGAGTTGTCCGCCAGGGTATCTTGATTTGAGAGTCGACTGTGGTTCGGGTCACGCTGCTTTCGGTGCGATTGCCGATCTCTGGCCACGGCAGCGCACGGTGCTGGTTAAGTTGCATATAAAGGGAAGAGTAAGGTAGATGGGGAAAATCTGCGGTGATGCCCGGCGTTTGGGGAAACTCTTTTCGGCACCCAGGGCGACGTGGCCCGGCGGTATCGCAGAGGTTTGCAGTTCGAATCCGTCAGGCCGCCCTGGTTATTACTGCAAGTGTATGAAAACGTAAATACCATGCATCATAGTGGACTTTAAAGATCCGGTGACATCATTCGACAAGAGAAGGGCCCGTTGTGTGCTGGCGTCGGGGTCCAAATTTGCCAAAATGGAAAATGCACAGCAAATGACTCAATTGGGATAGCACACAGCAACATCGCCCCCTCCTGTGGAACTACTTTCATGATTCACGGCGGCATGAGGGCCTTTGCTATGAAGAAGGGGCATTGCCCGAACGTCGCCTATTGTATATATTTGTACTTTTAAGGCGACAGCGTTTGATCGACAAACTTGTATATATGTTGGACTTATTTCGTACCGTACGTAGCCAACCGTACTTATTGGAGGTGTGTGGGAAGGACAACAAACTAAACACAAAAGTCAGTTCTAAAGAAAGGAGCTTTCAATCTAGATTAAAAGCGTATCGCTCCATTGGCTTCCTAATATCAGAAGGAAGAGCGTTCCAGACGGCCGCAGAAGCGCATCTGGAAGCGCGAGTTTGTTATTCGTGCTTGTGCACCACTGCCAAAGCAGCAGCACAAACCACTCTGCTTGCTGTTCACTCCAGGCCGCTTGGTTATGTTTATACTTGAGCAGCCGTCATTTATTCCACGTGGCCTTAATATCTCTACCCCCCCCCCCCCGGCCAGGGAACCGTCATCTGCCGATTACTGTCGGGGCTTTGGCAGCACACTCATCAGCTCAACGAGAGCTCTTTGTTGCATCAGCCATGGGCGCATCGTTAATGCAGTCGGTTGATTTCCCCCTCGGCGTTTCGCAATGTGATTGTCAGGTGGGACTGAAGCGTGACTGTGTGTGCGTGTTGAAACTTCTTTCACCGTACGTAGCCGACCGTGCTAATCGGAGTTGCGAGGGGAAAGATAACACAAACTAAACATAAAAAGCAGCTCTCAAAGATAGTTTAGCTCCAGTGGCTTCCTAATATCGGATAAACTGTGCCACATGTACTGTATATTGGCTGAACGTCTTATTGATAGTTTATTGCTGTTGATTGTGTTGGGAAGGAGCTGCTTGCTGCGTAGAGAAGGAGTCCAAGCATCAGCTGCAGGAACGCAGAGCTCCTCCTGCCGTTTGGGTCTGGTACTACTAATGGCGGGGCTGACAACCAGGCTTGTTAAACGATAATCGGAATAGTTTTTTTGTAATCGGTTATCGATTATGTGAACTCACGAACCGACAATCGATTCCAGTGGGGGGCGTTCGTAGGAGCGTACCCACACTTTATCCCACGACGTCACCTGCCGACGAGGTGTGTACCCCTTTCTCCTGCTGGGTGGACGGAGGGGTGGGGGGCGGGTGCGGGAGGGTTTGAGAAACCTCTTCCCCCATTGTTTCAACTGCCGCGCCTGGAGGAAAGAGTAGAACTGGTGATGCCTGGACTACAAGTCCAGTGTGCTGACCACTACACCACTCACTTTTGTTTCCCAGCTAAAATCGTACACACGTTACACTTGTTGCTGGAGACTTTTCAAACCGGTGACCGTTTTTTTTTTTACGGGGTGTTTCATGCGATTTATCGTTAACGCCAAAAAAAGAACTGTGCTGACAATCGTTCTGAACCACAGCTGAGCCAAAGCCCGACCCGTTCGGTAGATGTTCGTGGGCAGAGGAGTGGAAGACGACCACACCTCTCGCCACCTCTTCCTTCAGAGAGCTCCGGCAAATGTTGTGTCGTCGACAGCCGGCCTCCAAAGTCTGCTCTTTACAGCGTCCCACCATTAGCCCCGCGGGCTTCCTCCTGCTCGCTGACCTCTGGGTGTCACTCGATGGCATGGCTATGGAATGTGCAGGCAGCGCGACTACTTCTGGGCCCACGGGCCAGAAGGGGTCCAGGATCGCGAGCTTGAGTAGATTTGACAGAGAAGCCGTGCCAGCCCCGACCTCTCCCGCGGCGGAGCGGGAAACTTGCCACGCGATGGCTTTTTCACAATGGAGCACCGCCGTAGAACGTCGTCAGCTCGTTAGTCCTCGCTCGTCCGTGCGCAGCCCGGCTAACCCATCCCGCAGCTCAGCGTGGATCAGGCGGGCTCGCCCGCAGAGCCGGGCGGTTAATATCTCAAAGCCCCTCCCGTTAATTCTTGAACAACCCCCTCTCGTGCGTGTGTGTGTGCAGTACGGCAAGCCGATCCCGCAGCTGAGCCTGGCGCGTGTAGGCTCTGCGAGCCAGACAGGCCGGCGCTCGGCCAACGAGGACCGCTGGAGTGTGGGCGCCGTAGACGGCACGGTGCTGTACTTCGCCGTGTACGACGGCCACGGGGGCGCCTACGCCGCCGAGTTCTGCGGCGCGCACATGAAGCGCTGCATCCGGTAATGACGAACGCTCCCCTCCGCCACACCCAGCACCGGATCCTGGGGAGGGCGGGGTGGGGTGGGCCCTGGTGCTGACTGCTCCCCCCTTTAGAATCCTAAGTTCTTGCAGTAGGGGGCGGTCACTGCTGTGTATATAGCACCATTGAGTAATTTGCAGTGTAACTTTTCTAAATTTGGATCGGGATGCCCGGCACGCATTGGCCAACTCGTTCAGATGTTAACTACCTCGCCTGGTATACAGGAGGTCGTGGGTTGGATCCCGACCTTCACACCTGTTGTATATTTGTGTTTGCATGTTCTCCCCGTGGTCGCGTGGATTTTTCTCCTCCGGGTCCTCCGGTTTTTCCCTCTATATTTAGTATGAACACGCATTTAAAATATTTGGCTGCCAAAGATTTCCACATGATAAGCCACTATGTTGAGCATTAATTTGAGACAAGGTCTCTTCTGATAAAGAGTAGGTCTTACTTGGTAAAATAAAAAAATGTTTCTCGCTTTAATTCTCATTGCCAAGCAGACGACACATATCTGTAAAAATACACACCGTGTTATTTACCGGGGCAGCCTGTTAGATCCAAACCGCGGACCGATGCTGAGGCCCGCGTGTGCGCGACGCAGGCACCTGGTGGAGCAGGAGGAGGACCTGCAGGTGGTGCTGCGCCGGGCGTTCCTGCAGGTGAACGAGGAGTTCACGCTCGCGGCCCGTGCGCCCGGCAACGGTGAGGAGGAGCCACCTCGCGGGCCCCGCTCGTCACACGGGCTCCGGGCGCAGTCATTCGAATAGCAACAACAATAATCTCTGCGTTTATACGGAAAGTTGCCTTGCGTCGCAAATCTACGGATGTAGCTGGGGGGGGGGGGGGGGGGGGGAGTCCTTCGCCCAGCAATGGATCGATCGTGGCTGATTTGACGTCGACGACGATCTTCTTACTTTAATTCACGTGCGAAATTGACTCTGGCGACAGAGGCTCTGCTTCCGTGCGGCACCACGGCCACGGTGGCGCTGCTGCGCGACGGCGTGGAGCTGGTGGTGGGCAGCGTGGGGGACAGCCGCGCCATCCTGTGCCGACGCGGGTTGTCGCGCAAGCTCACCGAGGACCACACGCCCGAGCGCCGTGACGAGAAGGAGAGGTACCGCTTCCCCCCCCCCATCTCTCCGCTGCTGCTCCCGCCCTGTCTGCGGCCACCAGAGGTCGCAAACGGGTTTTGATTCCTTACCCGTACCCGGCCGCACCAGGGTCGCAAACGGCTACCCGTACCCGGCCGGGTATGGGTACCCGTACGCTACCCGTACCCTACCCGAAATGAGTGACAAACGGTTACTCACCGGTGACTCACGGCCTACCCGTACCCGTACCCGGCCGCACCAGGGTCGCAAACGGGTACCCGTACCCGTACCCGGTCGGGTATCGGGTAGGGTACGGGTATCGGGTACCCGGTTGCGACCTCTGGCGGCCACCCTCCTTCTAGCTGTTGCTGTAGTAGAGCAAGTCCGTCGCGAAGGAAGGTGCCACTGTTGCTGTGTTTGACAGGCGCAGGCTGCTGCGGTTTCACAGTAAGGGGGCGATGTTGCACCTGCAAACGCACTTTAGTAATTGGCGGGTAATTTTTGGGATTTTGCCAAAAATTTGGACAGTGACGCCAGCACACGGGCCTGTTGTTTTCGAATGACATCAGGATCTGTAGCGTCCAGGTTAAGCTTGAAACCAAACCAAATGCGATGTTTTTTTTTTGTGCATACTGAGCTGTGACTTCCAACTAGCTGCACGTAAGAACCCGGTTTAATCGTGGGCGGTTTCCTGGATTTGAACTCAGGTTCTCAGCAGTGCTGGGCCGGCGCTGTGACACAGTGCAAGCTGCAAGAAATAACAATTTTGAGAAATGGCAGCTGGGAGGAAAAATGTTTTCATTTTGGGCAGAGACCACATTTCCTGGATCAAGAGCGCGGGTTTATCCGGCTGGGGCCTCTGGGTGCGCTGTTTGTCCTGGGCTCGGAGGGTTTGTATGAAATCGGTGATGTCATTACAAAGCAAGCCGAACGCCTAAGCAGAGGAAATGAAATGACAGATTGTGACACGGACACACACGCACATGGGTGTATATGAAACGTGTGCGCGTGTGCGGGACAGCCGGGCTCCGTCTGTTACGCTGGGGAGTAAAAATAACCCAACAATCCCGGCCTTCACGGGAACTGAACCAGTAACAACATTGGCAATTTTGAGCATGGGCCGAAAGACCCAAGATGTCAAGTGGCCAGCAATAAACGGCACCATTGCAGTTGTAATAGACAGGAGTGTAACACGCTTTTGAATGATAAGAGCTTGCGACAAGAGACGATGATAGAAGGCATTCTAGAGTGGAGCAGTGCGAGGGAAGAAGCAGAAAGGTAATGCGAATCGGCTCCTCATCCCTCCGGGGTTGTTAAAACGAGTACCACTTTGTGCGAAAGACCGACAGCGGTTGTTCTATGGAGAGACTCCGCCCCCACCATAGGATTGTGCAATTTTCACCGCTGGCTCTACAGGGCTGTAAACAGAAGGTGAGCACAAATGGTTCAACGTTCATTTGAGCAGCTGGAGATCACTTGGACTCGGATGGATGGATGGGAGAGCTCTTTCCTCCCCTCTCGCTTTGTGTTACCGTGGCGGCGCAGGATCCAGAAGTGCGGAGGCTTCATCGCGTGGACGAGCCTGGGCCAGCCGCACGTCAACGGGCGCCTCGCCATGACGCGCAGCATCGGCGACATCGCCCTCAAGGCCGTGGGCGTCACGGCCGAGCCGGACACGCGCCGCATCATGGTCGCCGCACGCGCACGCACACCCTGCACGCACACCCCGCACGCACCCCGCACGCACCCCACACGCACCCCGCACGCACCCCGCACGCACCCCGCACGCACACCGCAGGCACACCGCACGCACTACGTATACACTGGGAAAAAATCATTCGACACGTTTGTCAATAAACAATGGTCCTTTGTCACAGCATGTAAAATGTGCTATGATGAATGGCTGCCACACACGACCTGCCTATGGACTCTGTGGAGGACTCATTGTACTCCTGGGTGGACAGAGGACGGGGTGGTGGCGGGGGGGCGATGCAGAGGGTTTAGAAACTTGCAGTATTGTTTCACCTGCTGCGCCGGGAGATTGAATGGAATCGGCGACCTCTGAATTGCAATTCCAGTTTGCTGCTCGCCCTTCCAACCGCTGTGGCAGCTGCCACCTCCAGCTGGAGGACTGGAGTAGGCCGTGACTCGCAGGCTTGTGGCGATGCGGGCGACGCTACTTCGTACGGTCTACGGGAGTCGTCCCGTCGCGGTTGTCCGTGGTTATTTTTGTTTCCCGGCTGGCGAGAAGCCCTCCGTGTAAAATTGACTCTTTTTTTTCTTTTTTTTCCCCCGCTGTAGCTGAAGCACGGGGACGACGGCTTCCTGGTGCTGACGACAGACGGCATCAACGTCATCATGAACAGCCAGGAGATCTGCAACATCGTGAGCCAGTGCAATGAGCCCTCCGAGGCTGCCCAGCTGGTCGGTGAACAGGTACGGCGTGAGCGTCGGCCACCCAGAAGCGCGGACACTAAACAAAAACAAAAAAAATATTTAAACCATAAACTATTGTTATTTTACTTTACCTGGTATAAGGCCCCCTGAGCTGTATAGCTCTTTTTTAGAAGCAACTTGGCCACAAATGATAGCTCAACGAAGTGGCTCATCGCGTGGAAATGTATAGCAGCCAAATCCTCTGAAATGCGTTTTTATCAATGTGGAGGGAAAAACCGGAGGACCCCGAGAAAAATACACGCGGCCACGGGGACAGAGACATGCAAATTCGAAATATACAGCAGGCGTCGGGGTTGGGATTGAACCCACGACCTCCTGTAGTTAACATCTCACTCATGCGATCCGCAAACGATGAGAAATCCCAACCCAGGAAAAACGTCACCGTCGGGATGAAGTTCTTTGGGATTCGCCGCTAAAACCCCGTTTGGAACCCGGGACCTTAACACTGCTGCTGGCTTGGCATCTCTCTGCAGCTGGATTGGTGGCCCCTGACCCCCGTGCCTGAGAGTTGTTCCATTGTTTATGTAATCTATCACTCTACAGATGACATGCGCCATTGCTAAACTAATCAGATATTATGAATATCGTTGGGGGTGGAAGGGGGGGGACAACGTGTGACCTCTCTTTCCACGCGTGTCGCTGGATGGGAGGTGAATGGATATCGTCAGCAGGGTGTCTGTTATGCGGGCCCCCCTTTTTAAAGAGGCCGAGTAATCAACCACAGAAAAGTCGCCCTGTGGCCGCACAGGGACCGCTTTCACCGTTTCCTAGGACATGTGACGATGCAAGTCACTTGCCACGTGTCAAGCGCTCCGAGCCGCCCCGGCGCAAAGGAAGGCACTTCATCAACAACAATTCGCTCTCTCACCGCTGTTATGACGATGATGATGATGTTGCTGCTGCTGCTCCTCAACTCGCCGTGACAGCGCCGTGTCCGCCGTGGCGGTGTGCATGACGCAGGCCATGCAGTACGGCTCGGACGACAACACGACGGTCGTGGTGGTGCCGTTCGGCGCGTGGGGCAAACACAAGGGCGCCGAGGACAGCTACTCGGTGGGGCGCACCTTCACCTCCAGCTGGCGCTGGGCGTGACGCCGCCGCCAGGCACCGGGCACCCGGCAGCCCCCCCCCCCCCCACGGCCCCCCAGGGCTCACGTAGCGTTGAAGGGAAGTCGCCGTTCGACGGAGATTTTAAAATATCGTCTGTTTCCGCGAGTTATTTTTTTAACACAGGACAATTTTCCCGTACGTGCTCTGTGTAAATATCAAACGTGTCGCACTTTTTACATTTTAGGAAGTACACAATCTTTCTTGCACTTGTTTTGATTTAATTTTGCTGCTTGTTCTCAAACAGAAGCTTAATTTTTGTTTTGTTTTACGAGCCGGGGGTCGGAGCCATGGCGCTGTGATTTCTGCGATCTGGGTTCAATTCCCAGCCAGTGCTGACATCGGTGGCGAGCGATATCTCAACCGGCCCGCACTAACCAGCACGGCGATGTATGGTCAAATGACCGTCATCAGAGGCAAAGTGTGGGGAGGCCTTCATTCCAGCAGTAGATTGATAACGGAATGAAAACCGTATATTATTGGCCAATTTAATTATCAAAACCGGCCAAATTTGCAACGGTCACGGAGGTCGTTGGGCACGATGCTTCTCTTCGATAGGACCTCGTAAAACAGCTGGCAAAATCGCGACGGTCACCTCAATGGCAGGTGGGCGGCTGTTACGTCAGTGGTGGCAGTTTGTACAAAAGTGGCGTGTGTGATGCAGCACTGAGGGACGGTTCTCTTTTCAATTACCAGTTCACCTAATAAATAAATGCATTGCAGAATGGGGGCGGCGAAACAGCGGCTTCCGGGTGCTGCGAGTGCGGCTCACTGTATGCGCAGACGCGTTGAAACTTCTCGGAGCAACTTTAATTGAAACGGGAAAAAATCTGCGGAAGCGGCCCGGGTCACTCGCCCCTTTGCAGCGAAGCCAGATGCAAGTACTCTGGGGGCGCTCCCGCCAATTTCCAAATGTAAGAACTCCATTTCCACAGCGGTGCGAGAGAACCGGCCACGTGGCCCGCTCGGCGCACGCACCCCCGATGTGTCTCTGTTGCTAGCGCTGGAGAGAAATGTTCTAGTGCACGCGTGTCTTGTGGCGCCCGGCCCCGTTGAAGGTGTTGGTTTGGCGTAGGGCAGCGACGGGCAACCCAGACGTGGGCCACGAGCTTGACATCGTGCTTGTCCGCTAATCGTGACCCCCACGCATTGCCCCTAGACACGCTGAGACCAGGCCGCCACGAGGGGCTCCACTGGCCGCAGGTTGCCCATCACTGGCGCTGCGCCAGGAGGTTTGGCCACCCCTGGTCCCGACCGTGAATGTGTGCCGCGGGAGCCGACGTAACCACTGTACCTCGGAGCACATTGACAACCTCGACGCACAAGCACTCCGAAGCACAGCTGCGAGTCGGATAGGTGGCATTTAAATATGCAAATTATACAAAACTGTAACCGTACAGTTAATTCATGCGTGGCTTCACGGGGTTAGGCTGAGCGTCGAGAAGAAACGCTCAACGGGCGGCCCACACTCGCGTTACAAGCGGACGCGTTCAGTTCCGAATGTGTTCACCCTTCGCAAGCGGTACCGTACAGTGTTTATATATTCTGATGTGTTTGTACGGTAACGTGATAGTTGGCGCGTTGTACGCCGTCTTGAGCCGGCTGCGTGTGCACGATGTAAATAGTGACGTCGTGGCGTTCGGGCGTCGTCGGCGTACGGCTCTGTGGGCTCGCCTCGCAGCAGCCGAACCTTGTTGTAAATATCCGTCTTGGTGGCGGTTGACGATGCTGGCCTCGCCCGGTGACCATCTTTGTAGTCCGCGTTGTACATTAGCCGCAGGAAGTCGCACGGCAGCAGCGCTGTACGTACTGTGTAGTGTCAAGGCCGGGCTGCAGATCCATGCACCTCTGCAAGGGACACGCGGCCAATCGGGTTTTCTTAACAGCTGTGAAAATATTTAACGGAGAACCAATTAAGACTTAATACGTTTGGCGGGCGACCACACGTTCACACAGCTCAGTCACTGCAAGATGCCCTCGCAGTGGCACAAGTGGCTGAGCGCATTACAATTTGGTACGCAGTGTTGCTAGGTTGACAAGATTCCCTCCTCTAGTTCCCGATTAGTGTGGCTCGGATGTTAGTAATTATAGATGAATATTGTTTGCAGGCTGTGTTTTAAGTGGTAGGCCTAGGGTTGCCACCTGTGCGGGTGTGACCCGGGCAGCCCAGGAATTAGCGCCTGTGTTTGGGTGGCAGCAGGATTTACTTTGTGCCAAGATCTGGAAAAGGGGTGTTGCCGTGTTGGGCTTCACTGCAGGATGTTGCACACTTCTGCTAGACTTGGGCTGACCGAGGAATCAATCTGGGTTTGTCCTGCGGAAGAGGTTGGCCCGATGCGGTTGTGGGCAGTGTGAAGCGAAGTTGCGGGCCTGCTGTTCCTGTGCCCGGTTGAACAACGATTACCTTGCTGCAATGGAAACCGTAAATCATCTCCCATTGTGACCGGCCCCCAGAGTGGTTCACAAACTTGTATCCCTGTGTGTCTGCCCGACTCTTAGTCTTGATTTTGATGTACGTACTGATCTCGTTTATTTATTCACGTGAAATGTAGATGTATGTACATTGTAGACCCGTGTTTTATAGGTGTCCGTGTACATTTTTACTGTAAGCAACAGATGGAGCACTTTTCCTCTTGTCAGATGTCGCCGCCGTTGCGATCTGCGAGTGGCACTCGTGGGCGGCTGAGCGGAGAGCAGATGCTGGTGGAAGTGATCGGGCTGCAATCTTACAGCAGTGACTTAGCCTCGACATGAAACAAAGTCTGGAGATGCGCTGTGCAAATCATCGATTCATCTCCATTCTAAAAGCTCGCAAAGTGCACTGCATTGAGTGGTGAACTTCCCCATTTATTTGGTTGGATTCCTCAAGGCTCGCTTACTTGTAATGGGTTCCTATTATTGTAAGTAACTGGTTGGATGCTACACTCGGCACAATGTAAAAAATAATCGGTGATAATCGCGAATAAAATCGTGATAGTTCATTGGATAACAACGGTGGCCTGGAGCATGGCGTGGGGTTCAATTGCTTCCCCCCGCCCCTCGCCCAGTGAAGGAGGAGCGTGCACAGGGGAGCTAATTCTACTCTGTACTTCAAGTGGCCTCTGCCACTTTCCGTCAGCCTCAGCCGATCCACGTGTCCACGGCAGCCGCCACGCACGCACCCGTGATCCATGACCAGCGGTGGTGGGGGCGCACGCGTGTCGGTATGCGCGGTGGCAGCGCCACTGCACAGCCCGAGGCCACCTGAGCGACCTCGTACAACCACGGCCCCAGCTGCTGCCCTTGGGAGTTTGCCTCTGTTTTCATTTTGTACAGTACTCTGTTTAGATCGCACACGCGGCAGCAGTCGTTACTGCTCCCTTCTGCAAACTAAAGCCCTCTCGCAGGCCAGGTGCCGAGCCAGCTTGTGCCGCACAGGGACAGCTACGGCCGTGGGTCCCCTAGGCAAAATAGCTCGTGAATCATCGCCCCCCCCCCCCTACTGGCAGATTAACGCCCGCTCGCAAGCCAGGTGCTGAGCCAACTTGTAGCTTGTGCCACACAGGGGCGGCTACCACTGCGGGTCCTCTAAGCAAAACCACTCGGCAATCATTGACCTCCCCCCCGCCCCCCTTAATGGCAAACTCGCCCGCTCGCAGGCCAGATGCCGGAGTCACCTTGTGCCGCACAGGGACGGCTGCCACTTGGTGTGCCCTTTCGAGACGTGAAGTGATGCGAATTCGCTCGACGCGTGTGAAGAGACGCTCTGGAGACGCCGCGTCATCATCTGCAGAACCGACGCCGAGGACGACTTTGCGTCGTGTGTCGGATGGTGCTTTCGGTTCGGCGAGACGGAACTGGATACACTGAGGACTGCTGTTGTGGGGTTGTCCAAGGCATCGTTTTTGGTGGCCCTGGAATTAAACACGAGTCGCGTCACAATGCAAGACGACGGTGTCATTTGCATGCATTGTGGGTTTTTGTTTTATCCCCATTCACGTCATGTGATTTTTTTTACTGCGTTGGAACCCGGATCGTAGTGCATTGTTGGAGGTTGTTATTGTGCGAGTTCTGTAATGTTCGCGTGGCTTCATTGAGTGCGTTGCTCAAGTGTGCTGTAGGTTATGTTGCAATATGGTTTGCTCACTTTCCATTAAACACGTACAGTATTCATATCTATACAATTGAGTCCATCTCACTGATAAATGAACATGTTTGTGCATGGTCGACACTCATCCAAAGCACACTCCAGGCTCCACCCTGCTGAGCTCCCGAGGTTTGACGGAATCGGGGTGCGTTCCGGGTTAATCGTGTCGTGGGATTCTGCCCGTTTTGGAGGAATCGGCGATCTCAGCTTGGGCAGTGGCTGCACATCAGAAGTTCCACGATCGATATGTGCAGAGGATGTCTGCAGGAACGATGATGCAAAAACTCACCCCCCCCCCCCTCCTCCAAGAAAACACATTCCTGCGGAGGGAGCTGGTAGGAACGTTGGGTTGCTCGGTCAATGGCCAGGGTCAACGGCGGCGTGGTGTATTCCGCAAATATGGCCGACTGTGAGGGCGGGCACAAGCCGGCGTGAGTAGGTTACACGTTGAGTTTTATAAGGGCACCACGGGGTGACCAGCTCCTCCCCACCCTCCCCACCCAGCCTCCCCTCTCCACCCAGCCCCACCCCTCCCATTTTGGATGCATGACGGACGGACACAATAATCCCCTGTGGGCTGGTGTAACCAGGAGGTTCCTACCAGTAAAATAATTGGCCTAACATCCCAATGCTTGGCGAACCTGAATAAAAAGTTCAGATTCGGCAGGACTTTCCTGGCAAAACAAGCATTTATAAAAATAAAAATCCCAAAATAACCTCGGGGATTCTCACAGCCACCGTGACGCCACCGTCACCTCCGCGAGGGCCTTTAATCGCCGCCTCCCGTTGCTGCACGCGTGACCGCGCGTCCCACGTGGGGCGATGGCGACGACGACGACGATTCAAAAACAACACCGCGCCCTGGCCTGGCTCCCAAACAGCAGCGCCGCCACGCAGCGAACACCCCGGGACTGGAGCTCGGGGCTCGCTGCTGGGATGGTGTCCCGTGACAACAGCGGTTTGTCCTTTGGATAGACTCGCCTCCGCCGTAGGAATGTGGAATTTTCCACCACGGACTCAGGGCTGTAAACGGGTGATGAACAAACAACGTGTGTGGTGGTGCTGCTGCTCTTTCTGCGTTGGTGGCGGTGAGTGCAGAGACGACTCAACTCTTTCCGTGTCAATAACACTGCCCCACGAAGCCCAGGCCTGGAACAATGCCATCCTCTCCCCGAGAGGATGGCCACAAAGGGTGGTCACTCAAACCCTCTCGATGTGCTGGAGTGGGGGGTGGGGATCGCCTCTTGCCCGAGGGACCGCCTATTGAATTACTTAGACCAGGGGGTCGGAAACCTTTCAAAGAAGAGGCGGTTTTTTTGTTTTGTGTCTTTGGACAAAATTGTTCGAGAGCCGCGTCACGCACACAAAGCTACTTGTACACAAACACAGCAGCAGGTATATAGCAGATGACAAACACATTCTGACTTAAATAAAAAATATAATTGATGGAATAAACTGCGTTAATTTAGTTAATTTCTCCCCTTAATATATTATTTAACAACATAGTTTGACTGTTGTACACTTTTGTTGTCGCCAATATATTCCATAGTGACCCATTCCCAACCATATTTAACAAATTACCTTATACTTTAAATGACGTTTAACATTTCATCTTTTATTGTAACGGATGCCTGCAAGGGGGACAGACAAAGAACCGCATGTGGCTCCGGACAGGGCCGTATCATTAAATAGGCACAGTGCCTACGAAAACTAAAGGCCATACGAAATACTATTTTGACCATGTTATTGTTATATGATAAAAAAAAAACTTTTTAAAACCAAGATCTCTTCCTGAATAAATATATTTATGTAGCAATAGGCACAGTGTATATACAAAGATTCATATTCATTTCGATGTCAATCGTTTTTTTTCCATAAGGTGAGAGAGAAATGAACACTGCAGATGAACTTTTAGAGATTTTTTTTCATTGAAAATTAGGATTTTTTTGCACAATCAAGCTAGTGACTTCTGCGGTAGTAGTAACATGGGGCAGCAGCAATACCAATTAGATAAATATATCACTAAAGGCCTACAACAGGGGTGGGAACCTTTTTTCTGCCATGGGCCATTTGGATATTTATAACATCATTCGCGGGTCATACAAAATTATCAACTTAAAAATTTGCCTGTTATATTTTGTCAAACATTTAATTAACTCGCCCCTAATGCGATGGCTGGAACTGCTTCTCTTTGGCGAGGCGTGTGGTGATGTGAGCTGGTATTGATGATGTTGCTGCTACTCGCAACTGCTTTTCCAGGTTTGCTCCTAGATTTATTGAATTTCGAGTCCCGCCTGCGGTTGCCTTGGCAGGGCCACACCAAATGATTTCGCGGGGCTCATACGGCCCGCGGGCCGGACGTTCCCCACCCCTGGCCTGCCTTAATCCATCGCTGGCTCTCCGGAGCCGCAGCTTTGCCGACCCCCTTGGACTTTAGACCATCGGATGTTCGGCCACCAGGTGTCGGGGAGTCGGGGGCCTGTAGTGACACAGCAGTGGCGGCAGGTGGCGCTGGCAGTGCGCGCGCGAGTGGCGGAGACATCACGGCGGTGTGGAGGGAGGGAGGAGGAGGGGAGGGGAGGAAGGGGGTCGTCCCTCCAACTCCAGTTATGAAACAACAAAAAGAGACGAGATGTGAGCGTAAACATTTCGAATGGACCTGAAGTGTGCCGCGTGAGCTTTAGTGTGTGGGTAGCAACCGAGTTCATGAATGCGCGCCCAGTGGGTTTAACGATTTCACGTCGCACCCCTTGGGTGTGCCTCTCGGGCCAGAGCGAACATTGTCAGCCTGGGTTAGCGCAGAGGAACCCCCAACATCAGATGCCCCCCCCCCACAGTGCGAGAGAGACGTCGAGCACCGCTCGAGTGAAGGGGGTGTGGACCCCCCCCCCCCGCCCACAGTGCCCCTCTCAATGCCCCCCCACCGAAATGTACCCGGACCCCCCCCCCCCCCCCGAATCAAAACTGCCATCTCATCGTCTCTAACGCGTCCACTGACGTGTCTACGTTTACGTGGTCTGCTACATTATTTTCCTATACAGTAGTTACATCTTGGGCTACCTTCAAGTCATTTGGAAGACCTCAGCATATCGTGTTGAGTCGACGTTTTGCTAATGTGGACTACATTGCACCAACGCGTGTACATGTGGAGGCCTGCCAGAGGTGGGACAAAGTCATTGTTATGCAAGTCCAAGTCGAGTCGCAAGTCATCAAATTCATGACTCGAGTCTGACTCGAGTCCAAGTCACATGACTCGAGTCCACACCTCTGAGGCCTGCAGCCCTTGTTTGGTGGCTCATAGCTGTGAGGATATACACCGTACACCAGGGGCCCCCAACCCCCGGGCCGTGGACCGGTACCGGTCCGTGGCCTGTTAGGAACCGGGCCACACAACAGCACGAGGTGAGAGCGGTGAGTCCACACGTGGCCAGCGCCATTATTTTATTGACCACTTCCATCCGGGCCTCTTTCCCGCACTGCGCACTCGTCTCAGTCACGGTGTTGGTAAGCCCACAAGCTCTAACCCCGAGCCAAAAAATGAATAAAAAACAAACGTCGCTTCATTGTGAAAAGTGGGAAAGACCCAATGATGACCCCCCCCCCCCCTGGTCCGTGAAAAAAATGTCTTCCACGAAACCAGTCCCTGGTGCCAAAAAGGTTGGTGAGTGTTATTTTTTAATTGCTTATGCCTAAAAAGAATAGAAAATGGCTATTATTCCCCACAAACGTTGCTTTTGTGACCAGGACTTTACGTGAAGGAATAACACAAATGCACACCACGTTTTGTTATTGAAAGTAGGTACATTTCAAAATTAATAATAAAGGTGTTTGGGTTAGATCGCGTTATTTATAAATGTGTCGCAACCCTCCACCACCCGACACGGCCAATCAGTAAAAATGTGTCACGTTGACAAAAGACAAAATAGTTCACTACTTTAGCCCACCGGTGTGTTGAAGAGTAAATCCACAACATTAAAAAAAATTTGAGTAGTACGACGTTTCGCTGGTCATTACATTCAGCATCATCAGGCAATTTGCCATAATAGTGAAGCCCTCCACCTGCTCCCGGTCTTAAATAGAGCAGCATGGTGACGTCATCATTTAACCCGATCCGGTGCAGAGATCAAAGGTGGAGAGGGGGGGGGACTTTACACACCGGTGGGATAAAGTAGTGAACTATTTGTCTTTTGGAGCCGTCCATAAATGACGTCACGCGATTTTGGACGATTTTTGACCCCCCCCCCCCTTCGTCACACGGCGTCACAAAAACCCAGACCCCCCCCCCCCTCAAATATAACGTCACAAAGCTCTGCCCCCCCCCCCCCCAAAATAAATAACATGCTTCAAATCGCTTTAAACTATTGTCATTGTAGTGCGTATTTAATGTGGCGCTGCACTCTGATGTTGTAGGAGAAAACATTTATTAAAAAGTATATTTAATTAAGTAGAACGTCTCATCTATATTTAAAGTTGCGCATTTTGATGTGACGTCATATTTCTCAAACTCCCCCCCCCCCTCGTCACACATCGTCACAAATGTCTGACTCCCCCCCTAGGTGCGTGACGTCATTTATGGACAGCCCCTTTGTCAACGTGACACATTTTACAAATCTTGTAACTCAATTTTAACCCACTTCCCAATGTGGTATCGACTGCAAACTTGGTATGCTTATGTCATACTGATGACAATATTACATTATATCATAAAAAATATATATTTTTAAACATTATTTTTTATATGTTACGTTTCGGCTTGGGTCTAATTGTCCAGGTCAACTGATGTTGGCTGTAATTGGCCACGGTCCCTTACGTGATGGCAAGCTTCGAGGCCACTTCCTGGAGTCGTGGAGTTCTGCCATTACTAGTACGGTATATTTCATTAAAGCGTGTTTTTTAAAACATAAAGAAAGTAATGTTTAAAAATATGTTAATTTTTTAATGATAGAATATAGTATTGTCATCAGTATGACATACGTTTACCAAGTTTGCAGTCGATACCACATTGGGAAGTGGGTTAAAATTGAGTTACAAGATTTGAGGATACAACAACAGACAGAGTGAGTTAAATAATAATAAAAAGTTAAAAGTTCCCAATGCAGCGTGGGGGAGAATTCGTTCTGAGAATGACATCCGAGGGAGAGAGGGGCGCGATGGATCTGAGACCACGTGGGGGTTTCTACTCTTTGGTTCTTTCGGTAAAGTCACGGAGGTAGAACAACTTAAAGGGCCGTGAGTGGGTGGCTCGGGCAAGAGGCGTCACAGCCACAAGGGGCCGACGATTGGGGCCCACGTCGAACGACTCAACAAGGAGCGGCAGCCGAAGCGTTGGAAACTTCGTCCCCCGGGGAGACGGAGCGACGAAATCGGTGTCGTGCAGGCGGGTTGGTGATTTCGTGGCGGGATCGTGAGCGGCGGCCTTTGGGGAGGGTGGCCTTCATCGAGCAGTAAATCGAGCATGGCCAAGGATGCTGAAAGCGCGGCCATTGTGCACGAGTGAAGGATGAACCGGGCGAATGGCGGTGCCCAGCACGACAAGACGCGCTTTGTAACATTTCCATTGAAGCTCACAAATTAAAGAAGCATATTCCTATTTGTAGGACTTCACGGAATTACAGATTTCGTTGAGAACAATTACATTGTAACCTCTAAAATCTAGAGTCGAAAGCCTCCGTATTGGCAACGCGACACTTTGACTTTGAGCGGGTGATGTGACGTCACTAAAAGTGGGCGTTGTCGGAACTTGGCGCGCGTTGACGTCACAAGGCGAAGGAAGGCGGGGCTCAATCGATTATATTTTATAATCGTGATCTATTGGTCGCGAATCGATTCTATTGCGTTCCTGCGTGTAAATTGTGATAGCCTCAGGCGTCTTCATGAACAAAACGGACACAAATGAGAATCCACCCAGCTCTAATCGATTAACATATCTTGTTGTGGGAGTGAGGCGCGTGACGTCACGCCTGTGCGTGTCTAGTCCTGCAACGCGATGACGTCATGAAACGCGCGCGCGTAAAGGCGGTACGCGCATTGTGCGTGAAAACGTCACTTAAACGAGATGGGAGGGGCGTATCGTGCGTGATGACGTCACCAACAATTCGGTGCCGAGTTACACGAGGGGCGTATCTTGCGTGATGACGTCACCAACAATTCGGTGCTGAGTTACACGAGGGGCGTATCGTGCGTGATGACGTCACTAAACAATTTGGTGCTGGGTTACACGACGGGCGTATCGTGCGTGATGACGTCACTAACAATTCGTGCTGAGTTACACGACGGGCGTATAGTGCGTGATGACGTTGCCAAACCCAAGGGGGTGGGAGGGAATGCGTTTAGAGGGGGATATTTATTGTACGTGATGACGTCACTGAAGGAGAGGACGCCCAAGGGTGTTAGCGTATCATGCGAAGTGACGTCACGGAAACGCGGGGGGGGGGAAAGGGGGCGGGGTGACCACGTGCGAGGTGGGCGTGGGGCCGCGTGTTACGTAAGGGGGGGGCGAGGGGGGGTTAAGGGGCTGGGCTCGAGGGGCGGGGCTCAGTGGAGAAGGAGGAGGTCAGAGGTCACGCAACTTTTTTTCCCCCTTCGCGGCCTCGTGTGCGCGCGCCGCGCGGCCCCGGCTCTGCTTAGGCCCGACCGGGGAACAACAAACAAAAGCCAAACAGCACGCGCAGTCGCGACATGGCCGAGGCTTTCGGCGAGGACGACATCGACTCGGTGACTGCCGCCGTGTCTGTGACGGCGGCGGCCACCGTGGGTCTGATCGAGAAGACGCACACCCTGGTCGCCGCCATCCGCGAAGACCTCATCGCTGGCCTCTCCGGTCCCAGCGACGACGACGACGCCTCAGAGGTGCCGATGCTGCTGCTTCTGCTCGCGTTACATTCGTGATGGTTGACGGTAGTCGCGAGCGTGAGCGCGGCTGTGCCGCTTTGAAAAAAAAAAGTGTTTGAGGCCTACACAGGAATGTGAAGCCTTACGTTTTTCCTAGTCGTTGCGCCCGCCAAACGGGACACTCCCCCGGGGGGTGGGGCGGGAGGGGGGGCTGCTGGGCGACGTCGCGCCACCCGATAAGCCCCCATTGTGCTGGTGTAGTTGCGCGCCCGGGCAGGTTCCAGCTGTGGAATTATCTGGGAGCGAAGCGTGTAAACGTGAAACTTGGTAATGGCACGGGGTTTAAGCCTGTAATTAATGCGAGTGCTGAGTATAGCATTCGGGTTAATTCGCGCGCGAGGGCAACGCCGTGGCCACAGAACAAAATGAACCTTAAGCGGCTGGGTGTTTCCACTTGGGTTCGTTTGAGGCGGTTCGGATGATGTCTCTAATTCGCTCGAGGTGTGTATTGTGCGACCCAAAGCCACTGCGCCACGCGCTTCCAATCCTTTGGTGACCTCTTCAACTCGATTGCGTGAGAACTCGACCGTGCTGTACATTGAACCCCGGCTGGCTCGTCACCCCGCGAAGTTGCGGTGTTTTTGGACACGTTCACGATGTGTGTGCGCGTAAACACGCTCTTTGCCACCCGTGCGCTGGTTGTAATCTCACAACATCCGCACGGTGAGCAAGCAACGCACCATCTTTTTTTACAATGTAAATACAGTACGGTGTGTACGCAGACATTCTTGTTTTTTCACGCCGTGCTCATGTATAGCCCCCCTCCCACTTTATTGCGGTTTACCCGTAAGTGCTTTAAGGATTTGTGAGCACCTATCGTGTTGTACAAAGTTGGCGACAACTGAAGGTAACGAAGATGAGGCTTAGGAATTCCGATTTAGACTGCTAGGCCAAAGTACTTACCAGATGGTCTTGCCATTCATGTATTAATCTGCGTCCAAACGAGCTGTCAAGGGCCCATGTGTCTGTCTAAATTAGCAGTGTTAACTATACTGGTTTAATTCCTGGTGCAGGACAACTTTGAAGAGTCATAACTAGGATTTCAAGTGAATGTTGTATGGAAAGTTTTAAAAATACAATTCCCCGTTACATTTCAAAATCTAAAACATGATTTACTTACAATACTCATTATGACGCGTGATTAAATGTTGTCTCTTTTTAGGATAAAATCATTAGTGCACCAAATAGACTTACACAGTCGGTGCCAATTTACATCTGGGTTAAAGGTGTTTCTAACATGAAACGGAAATGGTCACATAATGGTGATGTAGTTTTACCTCTAAATGGATTTTTTTTACACATGCATAGCATGTGAATAGTCTGACGTGTAGATAGCCGTGCGTGTGAGTGCAGTTGCGTCAGCTGTGCCATGATTGAGGGTGGTGTTCCAGTCGTAAGCCAGACGGCACAGGTGAGAGCAACATGGTGCGGCGATGCAGGTGAGTGGAGATGCACTCGAGTTGCTTGGTCTGTGGTTATTTTAGCCCAGCCATGAACGCAGAATATCTTAAAGTGGACGAACAATTCTCCGCGTCCTTTATAGCCCAAGAGCACTTACTGGACCTAGAGCCAATTGAGTAGACTTTCGGGGGGAGAAATTAATAAGAATTGCCCACTGTCTAAATTATTGAGTGGGAAATGTTAAGTCACGTCGGTAGAAAAAATAATAGATCACGACGTTTCGATCGCAACAGCAAGCGACCGTCTTCAGGTGTCCGTTTTCACCTGAGGTGTCCGTTTTCACCTGAAGACGGTCGCTTGTTGTTGCGATCGAAATGTCGTGATCTATTATTTTTTCTACCTACGTGACTTTACCGAAAGAACCAAAGAGTAATGGATTCTTGTAGTCTTCAAATCAAGATTGATTACAAGGTTGCTGTGTCTCTCAAAGGGTGTAACCAATTAAAGGAGGCAATTGCTTGCCAGATGTAAGCTGCCTTTGTATATATAAAAAAACTGGATATCAAGCTGGATGAACTGCAAAGCCACGCATGTTGCCATACAAGTAATCCACAGTAATGAGCCCATAATAGGGGTGTTTTGGGTTAGATTGCTTAAATATAAATTTTGTCGTTAAACCCGCCACCACCCGATACAAACAATTAGTAAGGTTTGTCACGTAAACAAAACATGCCATTTCGTTACTAGTTCAGCACACCGGTGTGTTTGAGAGTAAACCCACAACATTTACAATTCAAGGATGTATATTTATGCAATCTAGCCCAAAAAAAACTTGATTATGGATATCACAGAAAGTGTTAAACAGTAATGAGCCCATTTGCAAAATAAGTTTGAAATCCTCTCCAAAAATAATTATTTTCCCAGTTCCAACCATAACACTTGACATGCTGAAAGAGGTGGCTGGTCTACATGAGAGCAAAGTACTTGTAAGGTCCATTGGGTTTGTTGAAAGTAATTGTTGTGCGTGGTTTACCTCTGGGTGTGTTCCATCTCGCGAGTATTCATACTCACACTTTCTCAGGATGTCTTTCCTGCCTCGGGTCAATTATTCCAATCTTATTTGTGCATGTTAAGAGAAGCATGATAGACCATCCCTGCTGCAGCAGATCTAAACATACGCCCTTTCCTCTCCTCATCACTGCCCAACTATTGCTCTTCTCATGGAAATCATTGACCCAACATTTTTCCAGTTACTCCCCTGATCAGAGTGTTACTTCTACAACTTTCATGCCTTTTAAAGGTATGGTAAAGACATCCCTAATCGTATTCCCATCTCTTTCAATCAGACATTACTTGCCACATGCGAGTCTAAACGTATCATTTGAGGCATTTCTGCCTATTCACATTAAAAAAAAACACTGTCATTGCTGCTTTGCAGACCCTCAAGTGTTTTGCTGTCTATATTCCATAGCACTTATCTGACAACATTTTCAGTAATCCGCAGCACTGATTGCCTAGTAGTGTGTGTGTTAAATGACCGGCACTGCCACATTAAATACGTGCATTGCACTACTTCACATTTACATTGGTTAATGATGGCTGCACTTATGTGACTATGAAGCCGATACTTTATTTGCCTTCCCCCCCCCCCCCTCCAATTATAAATGTGCTCTTGAAATCGTGTCATGGTGTGGAGATTTCCATCCAGAGCTATATAGCTAAAACTGCACCACACAGTTTCAGGTAATGGAAGATGACGCCTCCTCGGCATTGCGTTTGTAAATACTTCAGTAGGCCTTCTCTCCGTCTTCTTCGTTTCTCTATCTGCATTAGGTGCTTACTTTGTAATGACTTGCAAATATTTTCACATTTCAGAAACTTCAACGTTACATCCTGGAGTTGGATTAATCCAAATTAATCAAATCCAATTGCAATGCCACGTTTTTTGTCTAGTCAGTGGTGACACCCGATATTATCACCTTGCTACACTTGAATACACGGCTTAATCTCAGCTGGTTACTCAAATTCGAGCCTGAGATGACATTGTTGGCAGCTTAGTGCCATGACCCCTAAGCCCACGTGGTCACTTTTTGGCTGTTCGTTGAAGATTTTGTGCGAAATTTTTCTTTTCTTTTAAGTTAGCTTTCACTTTTTATTCTGTTTGGTCATGATAAAGTTACGCGGTCAAAAGAGCAGCACGTAAGGCTGCAAACGAAACAGCAGCACGTACAGTTTATTTACATAACCTTGAAAAAAATGTGACGAGTGAAACTGCGTGTAAGATGCTCTGCGTGAATAAACTGTACTTTGCATATTGACATCTTACAGTGTGTTTTTCCCCTTACTAATTTGTAGTCTCTTTTCCACATCTAAATGGCCTCGAGTCCCTGCTGTTTTCGGTGACTTATCGTGAAGAAAGTTTAATTCCTCTTCCTGCACTGAAAGTTCACAGTCAAGCACGCGCATGACTGTAAGCGGGGCTTATTCTGCATGACCCAATACTGAACCAAGCGAAATACCTCGTGTTTCTTTTTCACTTGTGAATAGAGTTAATGGCACACAAGCATCTCCTTATTAAAACGATTTAGAAACCATTTATTTCACCAGGTAAGACCCACTGAGCTAGAAAGTTATTCTTTAGAAGCGACCTGGCCACAAATGATAGCTCAAAGAATTAGCTTGTCACGTGGACATTTGTAGCAGCCAAAATACTCTTAAGCGTATGTTGATTATCAATGTGAAGGAAAAACCGGAGGACCCGGGTAATATTCCACGTGACCACGGGGAGAACATGCAAATTCTAAATGTACAGCAGGCGTCAAAGTCGGGATCGAACCCACGAGCTCCTGAACATCTTGCCACCGCGGCTCCCAACAAGTGAAGTGTTTTCACCCTGTGCACCTGAACATAAGGCAGTGCTCATCTCCACTGATGGCCCGAACCAAGTGGTGTTAATTACACATTCTCATGGTATGGTTATGTAAAATACAAAACCCAAACTGTACATGTGAGCATGTTACTGCCCTTATGTTAATTCACTGCTGCATAAAAGGACTACCTCTGTGTATGGTGTGTGGATCGTGAGGGTTATTGGACCATGCTTTAACATTCTGGTATGTGTGGGTTGGTGAACGCAGTGCGCATAGGTGTGAAAGCATAGAAGTGTAGAACAACAACAGTGTATTTATTCCTGCACTGCCCTTTGCTGCCCGCCAGCCCTATAACAACCTGTTTGTAAATTTGTGGTTGCCCATTAAAACAATACCCAGGCTCAACTCTGGTTTCCTTACTCTTTGGTTTTTTCGGTAAAGTCACGTAGGTAAAAAATAAAATAAATGAAAACAACTAAATTAAATCGCGACGTTTCGGGCGCAACACAAGCTTCCTTCTTCAGGTGGGGACAACGTAGCGATTAGGGTTTGCTTCCCTAATCAAATAGGGTCGGGCGGACTGTGTGACTTGGTCATAGGTAAACGGTGCGTGTGCGAATCTGAGCGACGCATGCGTGAAATGGAAAAAAAGATAGGGGTCCATAAACGAGGGTGCAAAACCAGTTTCAGAAGTTGGCAGTAGTGACAAACATGCGAATACAAATGTAAGCACGTCCATTATTTAGTGTTTCGTAGTGGAGTAGATGACCATCCTTTTTGACGTGTAGATCTCCTGCGATAATGTTGGTATGCATTTGCTGGTTATCGATAAGTAGAGATAGCAAAAGTCTACATTTTTTGTCAATTTTCAATGGGGTGATCAGTCCCCTGCATATTGCTGGGAGCAGGAGACCGCAGTCAACAAACGCTGGAAGATTTTGATTTAAAGCTTTCGTGACTGCAGGGATTCATCTTCTTGGTTCTTTCGGTAAAGTCACGTAGAATGGAAATAATAAAATAATAAATATAAAACATCATTAAATAATTCTCACGACGTTTCGGCCACAACGCAAGCAGCCGTCCTCAGGTGGAGAACAGGTCTGTCGAGAAGACAGAGTCTGACTCTGTCGTGAGAATTATTTTATTATGTTTTATTTTTATTATTTCCATTCTACGTGACTTTACCGAAAGAACCAAGAAGATGAAACGCTGGAAGCTTTTTAATATGAGTTGCCGTTTTTTTAAAGTGTGCATCAAGTTTTGTGCATCTCTCAGGTTATGTTTATGTAAGAGAACGCAAATGAACAGGGAGTGTTTGAGGATCAACGTGCACGTGCGGAACAAACAAATCTCACGTGACTACTGCCTTCAACATCACCGTCGGCAATTTCAATTGCCACGATTCATCTCAAGAATCAATTCCTTTATTAACATGTCATGAATGTGGTGGCTGCAGTGGTCACGTGATTCATGTGGATTGATTCAGAACTCAATTCTTCACTACTGTCACTCGCTCACTGGTGGGCAGTCGCTTCTGTATCGCTACAGCCATGGGTTCTTTCCCTGTGATCGTCACTTGCTTATTCGTCCCTTGTTGACTCAGTCTACCAGACACTGACTGCTTCATCTCATCCACACTATGTTCAACCACCACACTGCAGGTCACAACAACACACACAGACACTCATCTACCCACTCACTCATCCACCCACTCACCCATCTACCCACTCAACCACCCACATACTCTCCCACTCAATCACTCACTCGCCCACCACACTGCAGATTACAATGGTTCTCTTTCTGATTCTCCCCTTGCACTGTCTGGCTTTGGAATTCTCTCCCATCGTCTCTTTTCCCAACCTCTTAACTTTTCCTCAATTCAAGTAACGTGTTCACATTTATTCTAACGGTGAGATTGCTGTTTCTTGCTGGCTGCTTAACGTTTTAGGCCTATGGGTCTGTAGTCAGCAACTGTTTAAAGATTACTTTATTTTTTACTAATCCCACATGAGTAGGAAAGTTACTAATCTTACAGAAGCCATTTGATGCACATACCCTAACCTTATTAGGTTTTCTTACATTCAGCTTCTCTGCCCAATTTCATGTCCATGGATCAAGTTTTCCTCCATCCCTTCTGATCACAACATTTCACTGTGCTTGGCTTCTTGAGCCATCGCGAGACAGGAAACAGATCAACATTGTTTTCCTTGGCCTTCCTTAGCAGCGTTGTTTCGGTGACACTGTCACCACTTGTGGGTTATTTGACCGTTCTTCACCTTGCTGGCCAGTGTGGTTTGGTGGAGGTGGGGGAATGGAGACATTTGAGCGTGCTTTTTGCCGCTGCACTGCCCTCTGCCGATGGCATGGCCCCCCGTGGCAGCGTATACGGCCTGCACTTTGCACGGTGTTGAACGTCAATCCAAACACTCCCCAGGCTCAAACCCTGTTTGGCTTCCGCGACCTGAAAAGATTGCGTGCATTCTGGTGTTGTTTGGCCACAGACGATTTACACTCAATATTAATGTATAAATAAAGTTTATTTTGTGTAACAGAACTTGAGACCAGGATATTGTCATTTGCAGTAGTGACCAGGATCGAAGCATCGTTACATCACCTACTGTTCACCAGCGATCGCACTAGCATTCGAGTAGATGGCAAATAAAGTGGCCCAGAGCTCACGTCCTCCTAATCGCGATTCTCCGCAATAATTGTCGGCAGTGGTTTTCTCTGCGGTGATTCTCGGATACGACTTGCACGGTGATTCTACAGCGGCCGATGCGTGCACCCAGCGCGCTCTATTGAATGCCCTCTGTGAGGGACACCGCACGGGAGAGTGAGCAGAGTCTCGGGGCCTCCTAAGAATAGTTGTGCGGCTAAATCTGGAGGCACGGAGGCTTACCGTTGGCACACGCTCGTCGCGCACTGCTAAGCGGCGGCCGGTGCGAGCACGCGTCTCGCAGACGGTGTCTGCCCTGAGACAACATTTTGGCATTCCTTTGTCGCGCTGCCTTGAGTTGTTCCCGTTGTTGTCGGACACGGCCACATGCCCGTTATCTTGTAGACACCAATCTAGGCTCTGTGTCGTGGGCTGTCCAGCACCATAATTAGTGTTTCATTACAGCGTCATCTCGGTGACATCACTCCGGCACTTTTAATGACGAGCCTTACTTTGACTTTAAAGGCTTTTTCTGATTAAAGTTGTCGGAAAACTCTGAGACTCCCAGCATAGGTGCATAATAATATGAAGCTTTTAGCTGTATGATAAGAGATTTAATTTTAAGTTGTGCCCTCCTTTAAAAAAATAAGGCAACATTTTGTTGCTGTTGACATCTCCAGGGTGAGGTGGAAGCCCACTGTGGTCTGGTTATGTGCGTGTCGGTGAATGTCAGTGCGTGTGTGTTTTGTTTTATAACCGCACCGTAGTATTCTGGATACTCCCCAGAGATAGTGAAATCTCATCTTTAGTTTCGGCCCAGTTCAATTCATAACTGAGGCACTTCCCTTCGCGAAATAGTTTTGCATGTTGATGTTGTAACTTGTAAGTCTAATGGAAGACATTTGACACATTTTCTTGAAGTGCTTCGAGGAAATACTTGAATGCCATGGCAGACAAACCCCCTCTCCCCCCCAACGTTTATGCCGTCCACAGCAAAATTGTAAAAGTGAGTTTTACTCCTCAAATGATGAGGGAGTCACGTTTCTCTTGTTTACAACGTTGGTGGAAATTCCACGTTCCCATGGCAGATCCGCGTTAATTTATAGGAAGACTTCTGATCGCCTTCCGCAAAGTGTTACTGTCTCCATTGCGGTGAAGAGCCGAGTCGACCCCTCGCGAGAATTAAAGCTTTGCCACCTTTCCGCTTGTGAGTAGATGGCACCTAACCACTGCCACTCAGCCAAATTAATATCTCCACACGAGCTCAATGCAACACGATGCGTTCCAGGGTTATTGCATTAACTGGGAAAATCCCAAATTCAGGCCGAGATACCAAATTTCAGATGATCCCGATTTTGTTTTTGGTTCTATACAAAAACCGGGAGTGCCACTGATGTGGCACCGCTTTGTGTGCGCACCCATCGTGAGTGGAGTCACGCGGCATCGTGAGTGGCACGGTCGTCGACACGGAGGCATCTGCACATCGGGAAGTCTCACGAAAATGTGAAGGAAAAAATCCACAATGGTCTAAAAAATTCGAAATGTTGCATCAAAGTATCACCTACAATTACCACGGTTGGCTACGTACGGTGCGAACGAAGTTCTTCATGCATGCATCCATACATCCCATCAGATCTCGGAAGCAAGGCAGGGCTCACACTGGAAAGCGCTTGAATGGTGGCTGTCCACCATGCGACAAACACGTGTCATGAAGCTCTCACTTTTGACCTTTCTAGGCAGAATGCCGCTGATTGCAGTGGCTTGTACGGTTTCTGCCATCCGATGGGGCGGATGATCTCAGCTTGGATTGCATTCGGACAAAATTTATTTGCCGTCGGTGGTAAGGCCACGTTGACACCGCCTAAGAGCAGTCAATGCGCTGGGATTTTTGCTAAAAAAAAATTCAGCTGCACAGAACACCTTGCCAGGTTTTTAAAGATAATTCCCCTGTGAACGGAATGCCATCGCCCTTCTGTTAGCCCACTTCCTTAATTGCCGGGACTTCTCTCTTGATATTAGATCAAAGGTGTGCGTTGACAGGGATTTCTCTCCATCCCCTAGTATCTTCCCACTTGTGCCGATTACCTTGGCGCATGACTGGCATCAAAAGTGTGACATTCGAATTTTTTCTGCTGAAATCAGCATTTGCAACGTGCAGCTTCATAGCGTTTTATTCGGTCCGCAAGGGGCAGTTTGAGCCTCTGAAAGGTAAAGGTGCAGCCCCTTTATTAGGCAGTAACGTGAGCCAGCGGTAGCGCGTTCCCCGCTTGTTGCTGATGTTCATGGTTGGAATCCAGTGGCCGCCCTGGCTAATGCCGCGAGCCTTAAAAATACGCCCTGTCTTCTTCCTAGTGAACGTTAAAAGATATCCCGTCATGTGATTGGCAAGAGTGGATGATTGTGTGCTGGAGTTAAGGTCCAAATTTTCCCAATTTTTTTTTATCATTTACCCCTGAAATTATTCAATTGGGGTTATTCGCAGCAATCATCGCCCCTGACTGCAAAAAAACTTGGCAGGACCATCCAGAAAAAGAGTCATGAGACTCGGTGAGGCTTGTTTGGGTTAACGAGCAGAATTGTCAAAAAATGCTTATGCCACTGCTGGCAGAGGCTGGGCCTACCCATATTTTACCCCACCATACGCGACCTGTCGATGTGGTGAACCCATTTACACTGCTGGCTGTACAGAGGCTGTGGTGGGGGAGGAGGGGAGATTTGAGCAAACCTGTCCCATTGTTTCAACCGCCGTGCCCAGGAGATGGAATCGAACCAGCAACCTCCTGTATTTCAATTCCAGTGTTGCTCACCCTTACACCACGGCAGCATCCTGGAGTCTCGTCTGTAATCCCATTGCCAATCGTGTGCTGCCTGATGCAAGGATTTCAAACGAGCCTGGGGCTACTGGCTAGAGCCGTAGGTATAGACCATCAGTGTTAGCACTTGGCTACGTAGGGTGCGAAAGAAGTTCTACATACGTTTCGGTGGAGCGGTGGCTCGGTGTTTGGCATACGATGCTCTGAGCCAGCTGACCTGAGTTGATTCCCAACGACAGCTCACGTCAATTGCGAGTGATGTCTGATCTAGGCCTGGGTGCACACGCTGGTTAGTACCGGTTCGTGACGAAGTGTGGGACGTTGATTCTAGATTTCAAGTTTTCGTGACTGCAAGGATCCATACGCTTTGGTTCTTTGGGTAAAGTCACGTAGGTGAGAATAAAATATAAAAAATATTTTTTAAATAATTGTTATATAAAAAAACAATAATTTTTACAAAAAAATAACTTTCACCTATGCGACTTTACCGAAAAAACCAAAGAGTATGGGACGTTGGTTTGGACATCTCTCAATGGATGGTAGCCATGGCCCGGAATCAAACTCTGGTTTACAGGTTCATAGCTCGGCATGCTAATTAATTCGCCACTACTCCACTCCGTTAAAGATTTCATCCGTTTTTGCGATTAGATTAATTGTCGTAATTTCGGGGTTATGATTAGGTCTAAGAATTATTTTATTGTCTTCTGTTATCCTCAAGGAACATGAGTGTACAATTTTAATATAATTAGCATGAAGCATGAGCCGTTTATTCTGAGATGCACAATCTGGAGCATGGATCGTGAGTGTGTAAGAATCGATGCCAATGGATGAAACGCAACTTGACCAGCAAATCCATCTTCTTGGTTCTTTCGGTAAAGTCACGTAGAAGGGAAGTAATAAAATAATAAAAATAAAACATAATAAAATAAAATAATTCTCACGACGTTTCGGCTACAACGCAAGCAGCCGTCTTCAGGTGTTGTAGCCGAAACGTCGTGAGAATTATTTTATTTTATTATGTTTTATTTTTATTATTTTATGACTTCCCTTCTACGTGACTTTACCGAAAGAACCAAGAAGATGAATCCCTGCAGTCACGAAAGCTTTACATCGAAATTTGACCAGCAAACACAATAGGGATGATGTCATGTTTATTTACCGTGGTTGCTGTATGTAGACAGTGCTGGGGAATTGGCTTATGATTGCAGAACTCTATTACAGTACACAGCCAATGATCAAATCATCTGGATTGAGCCCCATGTCGTCAGATGCTCAAGCAGGGTTAAGCCTGGATATGTGCTACTCGGATCAAAGAACCCTAGTGACCCGCAGAGCAATGTGGAGGACCCTCATCTAGCAGTGGATTCCCAAGAGAGCTCGTTCATACACAGCAATGTCGGGTTAGACAAAATAAATGCATCTTCTTGGTTTTTTCGGTAAAGTCACGTAGAATGGAAATAATAAAATAATAAAAATTAAACATAAAGTAATATAATATGTTATATTATTTTTCTTCTTGGTTCTTTCGGTAAAGTCACGTAGAAGGGAAATAATAAAATAATAAAAATAAACCAATTAAATAATATAATATGTTATATTATTTTTCTTCTTGGTTCTTTCAGTAAAGTCACGTAGAAGGGAAATAATAAAATAATAAAAATTAAACATAATAAAATAATTCTCATAACGTTGTGAGAATTATTTTATGTTTTATTTTTATTATTTAAAATAATTCTCACGACGTTTCGGCTACAACGCAAGCAGCCGTCTTCAGGTGTTGTAGCCGAAACGTCGTGAGAATTATTTTATTTTATTATGTTTTATTTTTATTATTTTATGACTTCCCTTCTACGTGACTTTACCGAAAGAACCAAGAAGATGAATCCCTGTAGTCACGAAAGCTTTAAATCGAAAAATAAATGCACTTTGCACCGTGCCACATGTTTCTCATTTTAGATGTTCTCACCGTATTTCACTTTCAAGTTTGCCATTAACTTGTTTTGCCAGTGAAACACTTTGCGGCGAGAGTAACCGTTGTAAAGCCGCCGTAACGAGCCGTTTCGTTGGGCGCGTTGCGTGGTTTTTTTGGACTCCCCTCCCGGCTTTCCACCGAGTGCATGAGTTGGATGCGTTCGCCGATCGCAATTTGGCTGGTTGAAATAAAACATGTAGGGTGTTTGCAACGGCACGACGGGCGTGGAGTTTTTTTTGTCCGCAAGCGCACAGAACAAGCATGGGCCTGGGAGGTGGGGGGGGGTTGGCCCCCTGCTGAATCGTGAAACCCTCGGTTGTCTCTAGCCATGGCCTGGTTAGGCATCGCCGTGTGTGTGCATGAAGCTGACAAGCTGACCTCATTACCATAAGGCGTGCGGCGTTTGCCCAGGGAGGGGGAACACAAAAGCCAAAGGTTTCGGTAACAAGTGAAAAGGCTTTTGAGAGTGTGCGGCAGGCCTGCTGATGTTACTGTGAAAGAACACCAGCAGAAGTTACCAAAAGCGTGCGGGGGTTGCCTGCGTTGTGTTGTTGACTTGCGTAACCCACACAGGTATTATTATGATTGTGATCCTGCTTGTTAACTCGGGAAAATCCCGGTCTAAAGACCCTATTTCTCAGGAGGTTTCGGCCAAGTTTTTGCAGGAGTGGGCGATGTTGCTGCTGTGTAATCCCAATTGAGTAATTTGCAGGTAATTTTTCAGCATTGAGGGTGTTTGTACCAATGCCTGTTATTCTGTGCGATTGTTATGTATTTTTGTTGCTATTTTTTAGCCAATTGAAGAAACCAGAGAACCCGGAGGAAACCCATGCAGAGCAGGGAGAGAACACACACACACAGGAAGGTGCCTGAGTCGGGAATTGAACCCAAGGAAGTCTTTGCTGTGCAGCGCGACTGTTACCACTGCGCCACCCTGCCACTTGCATCCTGTTATCTTTATAGTTTCATATTTTTATTAAAACATTTGCTCTGAAAAATACCTTTCAAATGGAACATCTCATTTTTCAGAAGTGTCCCAGGTTTTAGGGTTTGGTGTTGGAGTTTAGGGTTAGGGTTTAGATTGTGGTTAGCCTTTCAGTTCAGGTATTGGGGTTTTTCTGAATATTGTCAACGGCACACCTTTATTTTAGGCAAATAACTCTCAACCAAATTTTTTGGCAGTGAACCACAAACGAACAGATGTTCTGAATAGCTGTGTACACACCGCTCTCCTGTCATTCTACTGCTGGATGAGAGAGAACCTCCCCATTCCTATGCGGTTCTGGAAGATAGTTTAACCATCACCACAATGTTCAGTGCGGTTTGGTGAAGATGTGGAGCATAGATGATGAGACATAAGTACGGTACAACTGTAGATTGTGCTGCACTGCCCTGTTGCCCACATTGTAGCACAGGCCCCAGATGCCTATGGCAATCAGGTGTGCATGCTAGTCATCTATCCAAGCATGAACCATGTTCAATTCTGCTTAGCTTTCAGGATCTGACTATCGGGTTGATTTAGGGTGATTTGATCAGGAGTAAAACTGAAGAGCCGTTTGTGTGCCCTGTAAGCTTACAGATGCGACCGAGCAGGTAAAATATGTTTAAATTGCAGGATAAATAAGAAATGTGCCCCCACTTGTTTTCTTACTCCTAGTAAATATTTCGGTCGGAGGTTTGTGCAAATTAACATGTACAGACATGTGGTTGATGAGCTATTCAAAAAAGGTTCCAGCCACTTCTGTGGCCTGCTCCTCAAAGGAGCAGGCGGGCATTGGGATTGACGTGTTTGTGCGCTCGCCTCCACAGTCAACAGTTTATCTTTTTTAGCGTGGTAGCTGAGCACAGGCCCAAGGCCCACAATGCCCAGCGGCCAGCAACAAAACGGCACTCTCAGCACGAGAAACGTTGCAAAAGATGACAGTTAACACGGTCCTTGAATTGAGCGAGGTTATCGTAAGAGCTTGAGAAGAGAAACAATGAGAGGGAATTTAAAAGTGGAGCAATGTGAGCTCATCGGAAAGAGAAGTGCTGTGACCTGCAAGTGTGGTGGTGGTGGTGGTTGAACGCAGTGTCTGGTACAGAGTCCTTAGCATTGGTGGAGGAATCTGTGCGTGAATTGTGCTCTGCCATTGGTCTCTGGTCCGGTGGTGCGTAATGCTGGGCAGGCAGCGAGTAATGGGCTGACAGCGAATATTAGAGGAGTCCTCTGAAATTCCACCTGGTGGCGTTTGACCGCTCTTCTTGGAATCCTTATCAGCAGAAACATTCACCCATGAGATGGGATTTCTGAGCCTTTCCACCTCACCTGATAACCACAACGAAGCAGGTATTGTCGGCGTTGATACGTTGAACCCTTTGACACATGTTCGCACTTAGAATGTCTCTTTCAGACAACACATTGTTGTAGCCGCTCGGTGGAATAACGCGGCCTGTTCCCACTCGCGCTATATGGATCGAGCGATAGCACGCATTGGGGAAGATTCAGATCTGAAATAAAAATGGCTGAAACACGTCACCTTGGGGATTTTGCTCGGTTTAGTGGTGAGGAAGACTGGCAAGTTTTCACTGAAAATGTGATCCACGGTAACGTTCACAAACGTGTGTGTTTTTGTGCACAGGTGCGTTTATGTTCAGGCTTACTATGCCTTGATTCATCCTCTCCACTATGTGAGTGTAATACAATATGCTGAACTTCGTGTTGTATTGTAAAAGAGACCGCCGGCTCGTATGGCCTTGTATTAGAATATTTTTTGGCAGTCTTTCGGTTTGTACTGTACGGCAGGGCGGTGCGGTGGTTACGCTTGAGCTTGGGTTCAGTTCCCGACTGTGGGGTGCCCTTTCGTGGTTGTGCTATGGATGGACTCACTCACTCCATAGGAATGGGGAGATTTCCCCCACTGGTTCAGAGATGTAAATAGGAGATGAGCACCATTACCTCGATGCTTATTTGAGCTTGAATTCACTTTGACTTTTGTCCGCAGCATTAGAGTGTTCTGTTCCAGAATTTTCATCAAATATTCTGTTTGTTTTGGTGGCATAAAACAAGCCGTTTTACTTCTTTGGTTTATGTTGTGTAATATGAAAAGCCATACAGATAACATAAAGGTGTAATTAGGTAAAATTATCTCTGTGTGGAAATCGAGGAGCTTTGTCAAGACATAGTATTTATTCATGGGCACCTTAAAATATAAATTAGGTGCCCTTCACGTTAAAGTAGGCTCACTGGCGATTCGGTAGATGTCAAGGTTACATAAATCCGCTGGAGGGAGTAGTGTGCACATCACATGACCCTGGCTCGCATGGTTATGAGAGCATGCACTTAATGGGGGAAGCACAACCAATGTGGGGAAATGTCGGGGGCGGCTGCAACGCGCCGAGGCTGTAGCTGACTCTTGATGAACGTTGCCAGTCCTTGAGCCCTTTCACAGGCCGCACCGAGCAGATTAGAGCCACATCTGTTTGGTCAGGCAAATTGTGCTGCAAGAGTCTCCTCTGTCAGTCGATGGGACAGATGCTTTTGTTTCTGTTAGTGTCCACCCAGCATAAACTACTGTGTATGAGCCGTAAGACATTCAAATTGTTTACCACAGTTGCCGAGCACAGGCCCAAAAGCCCAACGTGGCAAGTAGCCAGCACTATCAAGAGTTTAACGCTCGTCTTGATTTGAGCAAGGTTATTATAGGAGGTTGGGAAAATAGACGGTGGGAGGAGGGAATTCCAGAGTGGAGCAGTGCTAGGGAAGAAGCAGAAAGAGAAGCGTTATAACCTGCAGTGTGATGAGTGGGTGATGGAGTGGGTGAGTTGTTGTGACCTGCAGTGTGGTGAGTGGGTGATGGAGTGGGTGAGTTGTGGTGATCTGCAGTGTGGTGAGTGGGTGATGGGAGTGGGTGAGTTGGTGTGACCTGCATTGTGGTGAGTGGGTGATGGGTGTGGGTGAGTTGTGACCTGCAGTGTGGTGAGTGGGTGACGGGAGTGGGTGAGTTGTGGTGACCTGCAGTGTGGTGAGTGGGTGATGGGTGTGGGTGAGTTGTGACCTGCAGTGTGGTGAGTGGGTGATGGGAGTGGGTGAGTTGGTGTGACCCACAGTGTGGTGAGTGGGTGACGGGAGTGGGTGAGTTGTGGTGACCTGCAGTGTGGTGAGTGGGTGATGGGTGTGGGTGAGTTGGTGTGACCCGCAGTGTGGTGAGTGGGTCACGGGAGTGGGTGAGTTGTGGTGATCTGCAGTGTGGTGAGTGGGTGATGGGAGTGGGTGAGTTGTGACCTGCAGTGTGGTGAGTGGGTGATGGGAGTGGGTGAGTTGGTGTGACCCACAGTGTGGTGAGTGGGTGATGGGAGTGGGTGAGTTGGTGTGACCTGCAGTGTGGTGAGTGGGTGATGGGAGTGGGTGAGTTGGTGTGACCTACAGTGTGGTGAGTGGGTGATGGGAGTGGGTGAGTTGGTGTGACCTGCAGTGTGGTGAGTGGGTGATGGGAGTGGGTGAGTTGTTGTGACCTGCAGTGTGGTGAGTGGGTGATGGGAGTGGGTGAGTTGTGACCTGCAGTGTGGTGAGTGGGTGATGGGAGTGGGTGAGTTGGTGTGACCTACAGTGTGGTGAGTGGGTGACGGGAGTGGGTGAGTTGTGACCTGCAGTGTGGTGAGTGGGTGATGGGAGTGGGTGAGTTGTGACCTGCAGTGTGGTGAGTGGGTGACGGGAGTGGGTGAGTTGTTGTTACCTGCAGTGTGGTGAGTGGGTGACGGGAGTGGGTGACGGGAGTGGGTGAGTTGTTGTGACCTGCAGTGTGGTGAGTGAGTGGGTGAGTTGGTGTGACCTACAGTGTGGTGAGTGGGTGACGGGAGTGGGTGAGTTGTGACCTGGTGAGTGGGTGAGTTGTTGTTACCTGCAGTGTGTTGAGTGGGTGGGTGATGGGAGTTGTGACCTGCAGTGTGTTGAGTGGGTGGGTGATGGGAGTTGTTGTGACCTGCGGTGTGTTGAGTGGGTGACGGGAGTGGGTGAGTTGTTGTGACCTACAGTGTGGTGAGTGGGTGACGGGAGTGGGTGAGTTGTTGTGACCTGCAGTGTGTTGAGTGGGTGGGTGATGGGAGTTGTTGTGACCTGCGGTGTGTTGAGTGGGTGACGGGAGTGGGTGAGTTGTTGTGACCTACAGTGTGGTGAGTGGGTGACGGGAGTGGGTGAGTTGTTGTGACCTGCAGTGTGTTGAGTGGGTGGGTGATGGGAGTTGTTGTGACCTGCAATGTGTTGAGTGGGTGGGTGATGGGAGTTGTTGTGACCTGCGGTGTGGTGGGTGGTTGACTGAGCGAGTTGCTGTGACCTGCAGTGTTTGTTGAGCACAGTGTAGACAGTTCTCAACATGGGTGGCATAACCATGGTTGTAGCGATATCAGAGTGATAAGACGACTGTGTAGGTGTCGTATTTGGATGTTGGTAAATGGCTGTTATCGTGTTTAGCCGCAGTTTATTCACGTAAATGTAATCTATTAATATGTAGCTTAGTTTTAGCCTCCAGTGTAAATGTTTTTTTGGCGATTTCAATTTTGAGTGAGACGTGAGCCATTTTCAGTCCACTGCTTGACGACTGCCTTGTCTGTCCGGCAAGGCTGGAGGTCCATGTCACGCACTGTGTCCCGGTTTAATCGGTGCTGCAAGTCCTCATTGTTTATCCCTTGTGTATATAGCGTCTTTGAGTTGCCCATTTAAATTGTAGATACGTATACATTTTACATGAGGTGGTGGCTAATGTGCTATTGCATAGAGCCATTTGTCCCGTAACTTGAAACATTCCACGTGTTGTTTTGTAGCAAATACTGCATATCGATGTTCTTTGGTTGAGTAGCGGTGTTCATTTTCGGTTTTAGGAGCCCGAGCATAATGGCTAATTCCGTTCACGACTAAAAGAAGCCGCCGTGAGATGATCAAAACCACGGGATAATCACAAGGGTTTTGCTTTCATTTTTTCTTCGCTTTCCACCCCCCCCCCCTTTTGTCTCGCCGACGTGGTACGGTCCAACAAAGCCCAGGGATAGACTCCCTCGAGAATGGAACAGTCCAGCTCGAGTTTCTCGCTCACTTCCGGCCGCATGGCACACCCCTGCCCACGTGCCCCACATGGTAGCGCCCTGCTGACTGACTCGGTCACGTTGCTCGCCTTGGCCGCCCGCAAGCGAAACGCAGGGACGGGGGGAAACATGGCAGACTGGCTGTCACCATGGTGGAATTAGCCGAAATGGAAGCGTACGTTTTGGAGGACCTCTTAGAGGTAAGGTGTGACCGGGTGGTGGTGGTCGTGGTGGCCCACGTCGTTTGCGTCCGTGTTTGCCGGCTCGTTTTGTACAGCTCTCGTTTGTCGCGCGGTTATGAAGGCGAACGGGAAGGGCACCAAAAAAAGAACGGCTGGGTTTGGACGGCATTGGTGGAACTGCTCCCACTCCCCGCCCCCGTGCCGCGTTTATCTCGATTTGCCCACCGCGATAAGGCCCTCGGTCGGGCAATAATTTTTTGCCACCGAAGCTGACCCCCCCCCCCATATACGTTGAGGCGGTCGGTGACCAGCTGTGCCCCCCCTGCGAGCCCGTGCGGTCTCGCCTCGTGAACTGGGCCCTCTGCGCACGCGGGCGGAGCGGCGAGGAGGAGGAGGAGGGGGTGGTGGTGGTTATTCTTTTGCTCCACGCCTCCGCCTGGGCGCGTTGCATTCTTCTCATTCACGCGGGCTTCTCTCTGGGCAGCCGAGACGGGCCCGCTGAAGGGCAAACGCGCGGCGCTGGTCTTGCTTGGACATTGGCGTACTCTGGAATCGGTTCCATGCGGAAACGTGGTGTCCTCTACGACTCAAATCAGCGACTGGTTGAGTTGACAGCTGGGAATGGGCGACTGACCGTGGCTTCATTCCGCTGGCCAATAGCGGCTGATAAATAGTCCTCAAAATAAACTTCCTGGGGTGGACACACATGGACACCGCAGGCTTTTTAATTATTTGCATGTGACTGGCTCTGGGGGGGAGAGTGTAGTTGGGAATGCTGTTGCTGTGTGGGGGTGAGAGGGTAGTTGGGAATGCTGCTGCTGTTGCTGCTGTGTGTGTGTGGAGCGTTGAGAAAATAAATGATGGTAGGAGTTGTGGGTGGGGGGGCTACGAGAGGGTAGTTTAGGGGGCGTGTAGAGTCGGGGGGGGGGGTGTTCGGCTTGGTTAAGCGTGTTCGAGTTGAGTCATCCCCTGTGTACAAGGGCAGTGCCCTTAGTGGCAGAATCATATGGCACTGCAGCAGCTGTAGAAGGGAAGGGGAGAGAGAGGATGCTGTAGAATGCAGCTTTTCTTTCATTTTACTCCCTCTGCCACCTTGGATGTTGCTGCTCCTCTGCCCACTTTCCGCTCCCTTCCCTGGCTGGCACGTGAGTGCGTGTGTGCCCTGCGCGTGTGCGCGCTGGACCGTGAGAGAGGTTCCGTTCTAGGGCTGACTGTGGGCCCGTCACTGCCTGTTGCCAGACGTGCGCAGGCAAGAGCGAGCGGCCTTGCGTGCTTTTGCTGTACAAGTCATAGGTACTCGGTCGGCTGCGTAAGCGCCAGGCGCAGTGTGGCCGTGGTGGTTTGCCCAGCTGTAAAAAAAAAAGCAGATGGGCGGTACGAAATTATTCACTCGCCTTTTCCGCACAAAATGCTTGCATTTTTTTTCACCGATGTGCCACCAAAGCTACAAAACCCCCCTTTGACCACCGGCTGTCAGCAGACCCTGCGTCTGTGTTCGCTGAATGCGGCATCACCCAAAGGGACTTGGCGATGCTTTTGTCTGTTTTGAGCGGCTAACACCGTCGGTGCGCTCGCCGACCTTTGAAGTGTGCCCCGCACGGACACGCCGCGCGTGCGTCATAAATACACGCAATTTGTGCATGTGGGTACAATTATGTCACTCGTTTTGTTGGCCGTGGCTGTGTCGTTTGAACCGCAAGCTGCGTTTCCCAGGACGTGTCCATCGGCGCAATTTAATTGAGAGGGAGGGAGAAGCAGGGGGAGACGCAACGTGGTTTGGTAGAAGCGCTGCAACTGCCCCCGATGGCGAAGTCGTTTCTTCGCATCCAACCGTGTGTTCGTGTCAGCCCCGTGGTCTCCGGTGGGAAGTCAACAATGGTTGCCCCGTGGAGACGGCGGTTCCTGCCATAGCAACGTGGAATTCCCACCGCCACTGGCTGAGAAACTGCCAGTGCCGCCGAGCGCCGTCCCAACGATTCATGGAGCAGTTGGGAACGTAGTTGTGCTCTTTTTGAGTAGAAACGAGAGTGAAAAACAAGTCTTGTGTCTTTGTATTTCTTCCTTAATAAGGCAACCTTTAAGCCCCCATTGATGCTTTTGATACAGTAGCTGGTTTAACCGGCTCGACAGCGCCGGTGCAATCTCCAACGACATTTGCACGTTTTACCTTTTGTTTGGCATGCGCTCACCTTTCGCAGAGGCCAAGTGAATGGAGCTGTTAACCCTCGGAACGCTGCCCATGGCCGTGCTTGATGGAGTTAAATTGCGCTTTATGAAAATGAATAATTGAGTACATTTAGTATCGTTGCCATTTTTTGATGGCAAGGCTATTACGACGGCGCTATTTCATAGACGTCTGCAGCCGTTTCACCCTTAGGGGGCGGTGTTGCGATGTACCGATCCCGATCGAGTCATTTGAGGTTATTTCCAAATTTGTACAAATTTGGACCGTGACGCCGACACAATGGCCGACTCATTTCGGATGCCACGAAACGTTCACCGTGAAGCAGTCGGTGTGATTTTTTTCACGGTTTGCACACCACCACCCCAAGTAATAACCAGGGCGGCCTTTTGTGTTCGAGCCGCTACAGCAAGAGGCAAACGTGCTACCGCTGGGCCGTGTGTCACCGGCTCGAACCCGTCAGAATGCATCGCGTCACTATGCACGACGGAGCTGAATCTCACTCTGTGACCGTCGCTCGTTGAGTGGATATTCCAATGCTCATTAAACCCTTGGCGTCATTCACATGATGGAATGCCTGTAAAATGGTGATTGGGGAAGTGCATTGTTGTAATGTGCTTGCTCTTTCGCAAGCCAAATCAGAAATTCAAAGGTGTATTTGAAGTGCTAAAGGGTGGCCGGAAATGCAAATTTTTTTTGAGTGGGAGTTTAATCTTGAGCAGCGTGGTGCCAGACTGAATGTCCAATTACTGGGAAGTGTGCGACTACATTAACAGCGGCAAACGGAACATCAGATACCTTCTATTGTGTTACCGTGCCCAAAATATCAACAGCCATGCTTGGTTGGGTTCAGCTCTGTCAAACCAGGAAATTGAGATTATTGTTTAATTTATGTCGCAATCGTTAGAATCTTTTTCACAGACGTCCTGTAGGGGGTGGGTCAGAAAGCTCCAGCTTCAAACAATATCACCCTCAATCCACCGCTGGATGAGGGCCTCCCCACACCTGTGTGGGTTACTTGAGCGTACGTTGTTGCTGGTCAGTGTGGGTGGGTTGGTGAAGGCCAGGGAACATGGATCTGAAAGCTTGGAAGTTACAGTACAATGTGTTTTACTGTGCTGCCTTGTCATCCTCACGATGTAGCTGCCCACGTGTGCATGTGGTGAACTCCAAAGCATGCCTTTGACACTTGTTTTTGCAGCATTGATTCTAGTTTCATCACCATGTATGGGCTAACACACGACTGCTGCTCGTGTAATATAAATGGCGAGGCCCATAATGATGCACCGGTTTCTTCGATTGCCACACTGGCGATGCGCATGCGTTTATTTTATCTGTGTAGAAGTCCAAAACCCAGCGCGATTTCTTGCTCAATTGTAAGTTCAGGCATTGGTGCTGGTCTCCCCGGTTTACAACCCCCTGCGCAGCCAGTGGTAGAAATTCCACGCTCCTCTGGTCGGGGTCTCTCCCACAGAAAAATCGCTCGACTTCCCCGCAAAGTGGGACTTTATTGACCTCGTGCGTAGCGCTCGACCGCTTGGGCACAAATGAGTCATGTCACGTGTCACGGCCTCGACCCATAACTCCTGCGACTGCTGGTAAGGCTCTTCTTTCACTACAATCAAAAACAAGGAATCGATTGATTAGAATTGTGACCCTGAATTGTGCCATTTCATCCCGTCGCCAGGCGGGGGAGAACCGTGAATAGTTTTGACGGTTACGTTGTTGTGATGCCAGAGGAATGTGGGAGACAAGGCCGTGACATGTTCGTGAGTGAGAGCTGCCCTTGCCTACGCATAATAACTGCACAACGGGCATTCAACGCATAAGACAGCCAGTTGGGTTTCAGGTGTGTGATTGAATGTAAGACAAAATGTTGACTTGGATTTCGGATGTGTGGTGGTGGTGGTGCCCGGCTCGCTTTAAGAGTGAGCAGTTATCGGTGGCAATGTGATGCAAACACCCAGCGCGTAGGCACCTGATCCGTCCTTTATCGCTTTCCTGGTACAATGTACACATTTCCCACCAAAGAGGTGGCTCGTCTAAACCACGTAAATATACGGGATTTGTGAAATTGGTCAAAATTGGTGGCAAAAATGGAAATTGCAAAGACGCTTGGCCCGGCGTGTTTGGCTTAAAATTCTGGTGATGCATTTACTGGTGTTAATTATATAATTTGTCTCACTCATGTTACGTCACGTCTCGTTTAACGATTCGGAATTATACCTTTGCGCGTTTCACATTCGTCAGGAAAAAAAGTAGGTGGGTTGTGACAGGGCACGTCATGGCCAGAAGGGACGCCGGTCAAGAGTAGGGAAGTTAGTGGAAGCCACTGGGGAGATGGGAGTGATGACATCGAATCATGTGCTGGTACTGGGTGAACGCTTGCATTGTGCAATCGTTGGATGTGGAGGCAGCTTTGGGAGCTCTTCATCCAGCAGTGGATGGATCATGCCTGACGATAATGATTGAGTTTTGTTTGTCTATTACACTTGTCAAGTGCTATTTTTCTGCGTTGTTTTTATGTTTACAGGTCTCCCTCGCAAAATAGACTTCTTGTCTCACTGGCCTTTCGTACATGTGCAGCCCTTTTCGCAATCCAATCCTGGATGAAGGCCACCGCATACCTTGCGTGTTTTGGAATTTATTTTGAACTTGCTTCACCATGCTGATTAATGCCCGGTTGGTGAAGGTGGGGGGAGCATACATACGGGGGTATTTGAGTACAGTACAACAATGTATATTTTACTGCCCTGCTGTGCACACCACAGCCAGTGACGACATCCAGCATGTGACGTGTACACTGGTCACTCATCCAAGCAAGCGCTTTTTTAGCCTCATCCCTGCTTCGCTCCTGAGATCTGACTGGACACATTCCGGGTGATTTGGTCATCACGCTCGTTTACGTCGTTATAAATACGTGTCATTTCTATGTGCTTGGGCACCTTTGACATTGCGTGTGTCCGGCCGGCCGTCCGTACGTACGGCTGGAGGAACTGCGTTGAGGATTTCTTACAGTGAGAACTGGGGACAGGGCCCGCATTTGGTGTGCGACCTTTACGCCGATATTTGGCTTGCTTCTGGATATTTAAGGGCTTTCTGACTCAGCCCTTGTCCGCCATGGCACGACACATTCAAGACTGCACACGTAACCCGTATTTTAACAACGGATCGCTTTCTAGGCAGCTCTCGTCACGTGTGTCAAATCTCGTTGATTTCACATTGGGTTTCTCTTAAATTCATAAATAGTTTTCCTCCTGCTGTTTGCGCTTTATTGTAGACTAGCTTTACTACCCGGCTTCGCCCGAGACTTGGATTCTTGTCTTGTATTAGTACACAACCTACGCGGAGGGTGGGGGGGGATGCGTGACGTCACCAGACACACTGCGTGACGCTGCCGCATGCGGGTGACATCACAGATGTGACGTCACCGCCCACTTGCCATGCAAAATATATCCATTATTGCGCCCCCCCCCCCCCCAAATACGAAAGTCTATTTTTATACTTTTTGCATTGTGTACAGTCTGGAAGCTGCCCACATGCCACATTTGAAGTTTGTTGCATGTTGGGAAGTGTGCTAAACATTTCGAACAGACACATTCACAAATTTCCCTTTTTATAGATATACATCATGCAGAGTCCTGTACATCTGAAAGGACTGGCCTTTTTTTGTTAAGGAAAACTGTACGGGCATCGATGTACTGTCCTCGGGTGATGGTTAACGCGATGTTCCTTCAGTGTAAGCATATTAAAGGAATCTCTGCTTATATAAATCTCATTAGGCTCAACAGTGCGAGCTGTTTTACCGTAAAGCAAAGCGCTGCTCCAAGAGGTGGTGCCGCAGTTCGGGGTGGAATGCGACGATGTAATTATTGTGTAAAACGGAAAACAGACCCAGTGCTGCGAAGCTGCAAATTAAGTCCCCAGATGCTGATGTCCTAACGGATCCCAGGCGTATCCCAGCGTCGAAGTTAAATTTAATGCAAACACTGGCAGTGCAAAGGTCTTTCCACGTGACTTCCTTTTGTTTCCAAAACCGACTTCATATGGCTTAATGTGGTTTGACTCACTGTAGTGAAGAATTAGAAAGGCTTGATTAAGGCCTTGATTTTCTAAATCAAAACAGGTGTGTATTTTTCTTTGGCGTCGATTTAAAATGGCTATTTAACAAAATAAATAAGCACACTATTCTCCTCCCCCACATACATGTCCCTCCGCACTGAACAAATATATAAGTATCTTCTTTACTCATCCTGGCAGCGACACAGCCTTCTGAGGGTGCATAATTTTTTTACCAGCGTTGGTTCTCAACACAGTCAAAACTCTGGATGGGTTTTGATACAGTGTCTCGTCAGCCAGAGTCAGACTTTGCTTGAAACAATGCTGGTGAACTGCCAGATGTTTGTCGGCAAAGGGTGGGGGGGGGGGCTGCCCTTTGATGGCAGGCCTATGTCAGGAAAAGTTCCACAGATTAATAAAAAAAATCTTTCTTGATTTGAGTCAAGTACCTTCTCCGTTAAAAGTGGGTCCCAGTTCGATACAACGACTACATTCTGCGCAGCAACGAAGTGAAACGCTGCTGCCACGTGATTTTATGTATGCAATTGTATGTCCGTGTGTTGAACCTCTTTCGCACCGTACGTAGCAGCCAACCAACCGTGTTCTTAATGCTGCCAATTATTGGACAATGGGCAGCAGTGGACGAGAGCGTGCAGATGCCCGCTCGTTGTTTTGTGCAAGAGAAAAGGACGTTACAAATGTGCATGCACACACACACACTATATTACTTGGGCCTGCTCAACGTTGGGTGGTGGTGGGGGAGTTTCTCTGAAACTGAGAATGGAATTTAAGGAAAAAAAGGCGAGTCAGGAAAACAAATTCCTTTCCTTTTACCTTCGTGTCTAACATGTCCTCTCCACCCTGGCAAGAGCAGACATCAAGACGAGCCTTTGGAACTCGTACTGCTGCTCAAGAGCCTGTCCTGCCAGGTTGCTTTACCCTAACATGAAGCTATAAACCATTAAACTAAACTTTTTTTTATTTTACCAGGTAAGGCCCACTTGAGCTATGTAGCTCTTCTTCAGAAGCGACCTGGCTGTCACAAATGATAGTGCAACGAAGTGGCTTATCAGGTGGAGAATTATAACAGCCAATTACTCTTAAGTGCATGTTTCTAAATGTGGAGGGAAAAACCGGAGGACCCGGAGAAAAATTACGCCACCACGGGGAGAACATACAAAAAATATATACAGCAAGCATCATGATCGGGATCGAACCCACTACTTCCTGATTACCAGGCGAGGTAGCTAACATCTTGCTACCGTGGGGTAGAGCGCCAAAGGCGAAGGTGCAGCCCTGCAATTGCTCGCTCACACCACCGGTGGCAGAAGGGCTTCCGCTAGGGGGAGCCGTACAGGGTATTTGATCTCCTCTTCTGCATTGACTAGCTGTGTTGGAAGAGGTGGGTGCACCCACACTTCTACCCACCACACGTCGGGTGCCAATTCACCAACACTGGTGAGTCCTGTTTACACTGCTGAGCGGACAGGCGGTGGAGGGGCGGGAGGGTTTTGAGAAACTTGCCCCGATTATTTCGGCTGACGTGCCGGGAGATGGAATGGCACCGGCGACCTCCAGGTTGCAATTCCAGTGCGGTAACTGTTAATCTCTTCACTGCCAACGCCGCCGCCACACTTGAAGGGGAAACCTCTTTGATACATTAATAATGATACCAATCGTGAAATGCAGAGGGAGCTTCAACATTTTTTTTTCAATGCTGCTGTTCGACACCTGGCAGTGCCACGTCGCTCGGCGAGGTGCCGCCGCTTGAGGCTGCGGTTTGAACAGGTCGGGGACGCGAGCGTCGACTCGTCAAAGCCTGCATAATCGCCGTCAGTTTCCTGCCAATTTTCCGCAGTGTTTAATGGCTCGATCTGGGTTGGCGTATGTACGTTTAACTTTTTTCGCGCAGTACTTAGCTAACTGTGCTAATCGGAGGTGTGGGTGGGGGGGTGAAGGCCAACACACTAAACATGTGGCAGGATAGGGACATTCATTGGTGTAGATGATGTCACTCGCATCCGTGTTCCCTTGCGAGTCGCACATGGAGAGCGGTGGTTCCTAACCTATATTCCGTGAGCTCGCTGGGTGGACCTTCAAAGCTGTAGGAAGTAGAACTTTCATTATCTATATTGTATTCACGACTCGTCAACGCAGCCGACTGCTGAATGAATCTGCCAATTGCTGGCATTGGTTAGAGTAGTTGTAATTTTGAACATGGAATTGATTCATGGTGGCCTGCAAAAAAAATAATAATTGAGTTGTGGTACTGATCCGCGGGTCCATAAACGTTGGGAACCACAAACCCGCAGCACGTTTATGCAGACCACGGAGTCCCTCTCGCTCTGCTCTTGCCGTTCCGTGCGTGCGACGGTTGCGATATCGGATGGTGCTTGAGACGCCAACCCTTGCCTTGCCAGTGCTACCCGTGCACATTTCACCGCTCTGGCTCCCGCGGGAACAGAGTTATCGATATTGCAATCGTTGACACGATGTTCTCAATAGGGATGCTCCCATTTGGTGGCTCCTGCTTGTATTAACCATCGCTGGATGTGTTCCGATGGGCAGAAAGATGTGCAGAAAAATACTGCAATAATCATGTGCCACGTAGTTTAAAAACATAGATGATGATAATAATTATTGTTTTTTGATCGAGAGCCCTCATCGTTCAGAGGCGACTCTTTAATTGTGTATTACGTCGTTCCCAAACGACAAACATGAGTGGTTGTTTTTCGTGTTTTTTCACGTTCCAGGGTGGCATGGAGCGAGTTTGGACGTGCCTTTATGCAATGACAAGTGGCACCACAGTGGCACGGCCCATTGAGTGGCACCTTCCTCTTCATTGCTGAAGAGAAATTCCCGAGTTAGTCCAATTTAATTGAGGTTTTGATTATACGTTTATGTTTTAATTGGGGTGATTGCTGTTGGACTTGCCGAGCGAGTTATTGTCTGCGCCTAGTTCCCAGCAGATAAAAGTTGACCGGTTCTTACCGAACCGCCCAAATAATGTAGCGCTGTGCGTTTAACACGCTCTCCCTTGAATCTGCTCCCCCCTCAGCTTAAATTTGATCAGGGTGAAGGTCACGACGGAGGATATTTCGTTTGCCCTGTTTGTGGAATTCCCACAATCCTGTGGGCGGGGACGGCTATGGCAGCCAAGCCAGGCGCTCGGAAGCTGTGTGGGATCCGCACTCCCGTCTGTCGGCTACCCGCCAAACTGCGGGTAGCCGACAAACTAAATCGCTTGCAAACGGCGCTCCTATCAAGCTCATCGCTCACTTAAGTCAAACTGTGGTGGCGTCGGACAAAATATTGTTCGGTCCATCACGCGGGGGGCGGAACCGACCAGCGTTTGATGCGGACGCTTGTGTGACTTGCGAACTGTTGCATGTCCCCGCCACGATAATTTACCGCATTTTTATTCTTGGTTCTTTCGGTAAAGTCACGTAGAAGGGAAATATTAAAATAATAAAAATATAAAACCAATAAAAATTCTCACGACGTTTCGACTGCAACACAAGCAATCGTCATCAGGTGTGAAATCCACAGCAAGAAAATTTGAAAAAGTGGCGGTTTTTCCTAACGTCAGCACCACGAACAGCTGTTTATATTTTTTTTATTTTATTATTTCCCTTCTACGTGACTTTACCTAAAGAACCAAAAATATGAATCCCTGCAGTCACGAAAGCTTTAAATAAAAATGTTACCACATGTTGTTAATATTATTCACGTGAAGCTTTTTTTTGCCCAAGAAAGCCTCATTAAGTCTCAAGATTCTTTGTCAGAGTATTTTTTTGCCAAGTTGTCACACTAGGGGGGCGAACTTGTCGCTTTGTAATCCCAATCGAGTAAACTGCAGGTAATTTTCAGCATTGAGATGTTTGGCCAATACCAGTTACGTAGTTTTTTTTTTTCTGTGGGAGGAAGCTGGAGAGCCCGGAGGAAACCCTTCAGGTGGATGAAGATGCAAACTCTACGGAGAAAGGTGCCCGAGTCGGGAATCCAACCCAGGACATTCTTGCTGCGAGGCGCGAGTGATTGTCAACGCCGCCACGTTGCAGTCTGTTGAAGTGTCACGAAATCCCCCCCCCCTCCCCGTCCGCTATGTCGGTGAGCGTGTTGATTTCCGAACGACGCTTGTGACTTCTTGACGTCGATGTGCAGTTATTGCTATGTTATCATCATTTCTCTTTGCGCACTTCAAAATATCATTAGCTTTGCCACGCCTGAGCCCTGCGCCAAATTAAATTTTAATCGCCCGTCCAGGTTTGACGCCGTACGATCTTTCAGAATTGTTGTGCGCAGAATAAGAACAAAATAACTTCCTCGATCTTACGGTGCCGCCCTTCAGATGCGTTCATTGTTTCCCTGACGCGTCCCCCGCACGTCGGTAGACTTTCAAGAGCCGAGGAAGAATTGCTGTTGCAGATGCTCGTTTCGAGACGTCGTCTATAGCCGCCACAGCTGTTAACGTGTGTCATGGTAACCTTCGTGCCGGATTGGTGTCGTGCATGCTAATGTCCTGCGTGGTTTGCTGCTCGCTACAATGAACTCAACACTGTGTTCACTCGCATATGTTTTATTACTGTAATGTCCACATTTGTTTAACTTGGTTAATTCAATCTTTTTTTTGTCTCCATAGCAATGATGCGGAGGTATCGTCACTGACACCGGTCTGCGTTTGAGCGGGGATCAGATCAATTTTAATAACGCAAGCAGAATTATATCAATTATTCAATTAGGCAACAGAACATGTAGCCTAAGTGGTTGGTCATAATTTCAATGTCTAGCTTCGCTCTGAAGCATTAACATAAATTATTCGCGAATGTTTTAACGGTTACCCATATATATGAATGCCAGCAATTTATTTATTTTGTTACCACGCTTGTTTACCCAAAAAAAACCTCTCCGTGACTTTTTCAGGAGGGGGCCATGTTGCTGCCATGTGTGATCCCAATTGAGTTTTGACCAATCAACGCCAGTTGTACATCGTACGTGTCGTTGGCCTATGGGCAGCAAGCCAGAGAACACGGAGCGAACCCACGCTGAATAGTGGGGAGAACATTCATACTCCACACCGAGTCGATAATCGAACTCGGAAACTTGTTGCCGCCGCCCTGTCGATCCGACTGATGTGAACGCGTAAAGCTCCACTTCAGTGTGCGTCACACATCCTGGTGCTTGAACATATTTTTGCCCGAGTCCCATTGTGCAAGCAATTGAGAATGTGCTGCCGTGGTTGTTTGCGCTGGACAGTTAAGCAGGGGGAGCCTACTGTCTCCGAATGTGTCGGGGACGGGGGGGGGGGGTTACAAGCCCGCATAGTGGATGAGCAGCACGCTGCTCAAACCCCTAATAAACCCTTTGTCAATATTGTACCGCTTGAAAACTCATCTGCACGGACACTGTAATTGTTCAACTGAGTGTGTGCCCGTCGGCCCGTGCGTGCGTGTGTTTGAGCCGTGGTGCAGTGTGGTAGCGTAGTGCGCTATGAACCCGGCAACCCGAGTTTCTTGGCCACGGCTGACAACATCGGCGAGTGGTTTCCGATCCGTACAGAGTCTCGCCAGGTGTCGACTTATTCTAAAATGAGCACCTGGTGCAGCGTGTACACATCGGCACCGTGTGACGCAGGGACTTGAGGCACGTTCACACAAAGGCCGTGCCAGTTTTAATAGGTGGTCGCGTACAGAACTTTGACCCCCTACGTGTGCAGAAGGCTGAAACGGGGCGTCGTCGCCGTGCTGCGTGTGCGTTTGGCTGCCCCATACCCCTGCAATGCTACACGCCAACAGCGGTGAACCAAGTGGCAGGGGATGGGAGCGGTGGGGGCAGTCTTTGTTGCAGCGGACCTGTATTTTGCGGTCTGCATTGCGAGCAGCAGCGAGTGATCTGTGAGGAAGGCGGCGGGAAGTGCATTCCTGGAGGCTGGGAAGGGATTTGGCTGCAGGCACTTGAGGAACATTCACACGCCACCGCATCTGTAAGTGTAGCGGGACACACCCAAAGAGCCACTCGCCCGCCGCTGACCGGCATCGACGCCAATGTGGTTGCCTACATACGTAACACAATAAATCAGCCTCCTGCACGTATTTGTCCCTCCACACAAAACAAATGCAAGTTTTTTTTATGTATCCCATCAGCCGCGCACGGCCTTCTGGGAGTGCATGATTTTTGCAAAATTGGTTTAAGACAAGCAAATTGTGGACTGGTTTCGTCATTGTCTCAGAAGCATTGCCTTTCCTTTATCAATGCCGGTGAACTGCCAGATGTTTGTAGCCAAGGACCCAGTCTTAGATATGGGTCCACACAAACCAGTAGCATACATATGATGGCTGGCCCAACAAGCAACGACAGAGCACAGCTGTGCACCGTGAGCTAGTCGTATTTGTATTTTTTTCTGGTGCTTTCGTGATTGGCCATTCAGAAGATGTGTTTGCGTGGTAGCATGCTGTTTGATAAACAGTGTCTGAAGTTCTGTGTATGATTTTCAACCCTGTGGCAGAAAGAAATGTCTTGCCAAAGCCACCCAAATATGCCTTTCCACACTCTCCCCCGCTTCTCTACCCTTGAGGCCATGGTCCACTTGGGCAATTTTTGAGCAATCGATGCCAGCAATGATCACCGGCGAAGGCTATTGCAGTGTTTCCCATTGTCAAAATCTCATCCAGAATCCAGATAAATCTGATCGCTGTCCCCTCCAGGGGACAACTGGGAATGGCATCTTGCAGTCGGGTCACAGACAGAGCTCAAGTGACTTCTGACAATCGTGCTCTCTTCACTTGAAAAATCTGGTGGTTTCATTTTGAAGGGTGATCTGGGTGTTGTGGTGTGGAGAGATGGGTCATTGATCCATTTCAGAAGATTGTTACAGTCTGCAAGACCCATCGATGTAAAGCAAACACTATGGCTAGACAACTCTTGTCACCCCCACTCTTTTGCCCACCAAATTGCCTGAGACGCTCGTGCTTAATGCGTTTTAGATGTTGATGGTTGTTGGCAATGATCACCCAAAAATTGCATCTAGAGGATGATGGCCCTGGGGGGGGGGGGGGGATGCCTTCTAAGTTGTCGTTTTTGCGAACCTAGATCCTCGCAGCAGTCGCCCGCCCGCCCGGCCGGCCAGCGCAGTCGAACACTCGGAATACTCCTGGTCCCACGCTGCTGTGTCATGTGACGCCGTGACCCAAATATGGGTAGACCCAGTGGCACTCGCGGGCTTGCCAGACGGTGTTTATTTACTTCACGGTGCGGTAGACATCAACAAAATGCTGCCTACTTCATTTATGGCATTGATGAACTTTAATTTTAAAAATGAGCAGCGCGTGCTGTGTGGCGGTGATTGTTGAGGGCCCCTTTATCGGAGAGAAAGGGATCCCTGCCCATAAACATCTGGCAGCTCATCAGCATTGGTTCAAGCAAACCTGACAAGGTCAAAACCGATCCAGAGCTTGCTCGTGTTGAACCAAAGTTGCTGAAATTATGCTGCTCCCCCCAGAAGGCCGTGTGGCCTATGTGATGTTTAAAACATTGTTTTTTTACGTGGAGGGACAGATGTTGGAATTAGGTGTGTTATTATGTCCGCTTCTTTATTTTATTAAACCAGGGCTAACCCTGCTAATGTACGTGATAAGCTGGGACAAAAAAAACTTTAATTTAACTACGTGGATGTTTTAACTGTCAAGGTTGCAGTTATCAACTTCACATTTGCCCATCGTCACGATAGAAGGCATCGTATATAAATAATAATAGTTTACATCACTTTTTGCCAATCCTCTGCTGTGTGAAGGCCTCTCCATGCCATGCGAGTTGTGGGGGCTATTTGACCCGACTTCACGCTTGTCAGTATGTGCGCTGGTGAATGTTATGTTCAACTTATTTCACGCCCTACGTAGTAAACCATGGACATTGGAGGTGTGGTTGAAGGACAACAAACTATACGCACAAAACACAATAAGGGTGTCCAGAACCTGCGTCACTCACCACTGATCTTGGTCGTGGCCCGGAATCGAACTTGGCTCTCTGGGTTCGTAGTGCAGGCTGCGAACCACTGCGCCACCAACTCCACCTGTAGATTTCGATTTAAAGCTTTTGTGACTGCAGGGATTCATCTTCTTGGTTCTTTCGGTAAAGTCACGTAGAAGGGAAATAATAAAAATAAACATGATAAAATAATTCTCACGACGTTTAGGCCACAACGCAAGCAGCCGTCCTCAGGTGAAGAACAGGTCTGTCGGAAAGACAGCGTCTGAATGAATTATATTATTTTAGTATGTTTTATTTTTTATTATTTTATTATTTCCCTTCTACGTGATTTTACCGAAAGAACCAAGAAGATCCACCGGTAGAGTTGCGTGTACCACTCAGTTTCCAGTCGAACTCTGATCAACATCGAGCTCTGTGTCTCTGCAATCAGTCCCCTGATGGGCTCTCTGCCTTCTGAAACGCATGCTGACGGTGGAGAAATTTCATTCCAGCAGCGACCATGGTATTCTTCCGTGATACAAAAAACGTCTCGTTTGATAAGTTTGCCAACATGTCAAGACTTTACATTTTTAACGACGCCTTTAAATTTAAGAGGTATTTTGAGATTGGTAGGAGATGTGTCGAGGCAATGAAATACAATGTGTTTGTTCTCAACAATGTCTCGATGTTACGTGAGTGTGGTATCTATAAATAGATCAGCCTGTAGTGTGAAACGCCTATGCAGACAACATAAGTACAGTGCTGTGCGGGGATGGGGGTGCTATGTGCCATAGCTTAAATTTGCTAAAATAGAAAAATTACTCGATTGGGGAAACTCGTATTAATCACCCCCCCCTTAAACCTTACTGGCAGACTAACGCCCACATGCAGGTCACCTTGTGCCACACAGGCACCGCTATCAGAGCGCGGGGGGGGGGGTGCCCGTGCCCTTTGAATGTTTGAGATGTGATGGAATGGGCTCTGAGATACTGATGCATATGAGCAATCGCCGTGTAAACGCAATGATGATGATGGTTATTTAATATTATTGTAGCTGCGGGGACGTTCTGTGGGTTTTTTTTTGTGAGGTCAAATTATTACGCAAGTGAAGGGCACGACACGCCGTTGACCGTGATTTAGCGCTGCGATTACCCGGGCACCGTGTACTCGCGAGGGACAGCACAGAGCACGGAAGCGACATTCATAATAAAACTATACTTTGTTGATAAAAAAAACTGTACGCGCTCTGTCAATGTCAGAGCGATTTCCTGCTGAATTGAGCATCGACGCAGTGCGCTCGTGTCCCGTTTACTGGCCCGAGCCAGGGGTGGAAATTCCACATTCCTATGGCGGGGTGCGAGTTCACCTATAGCTCCAATCACTGTTAATTTCCCAACCAAAGTGGTATTATTTATATTTTTTTATCAATCCCGGAAGAATGATGGACCCGAGTCGACTCCCAACGAGGATGAAAACTCGCAGCCTTCCGATTGCGGTCCGCCCGCTCTGCCGCTGAGCCACGGGCAAGGAAGATTGGTGGGATCGATTGTGAGCAGATACGAGGGGCGAGATACGTTTATTCCAGGATACTCTGCCTTTAGTGTGTCGTCGATTCCTAGAGCGATTGCCTGTTACAAAATATATATTTATTAAATGAAAGACAAAACTACCTTGAGATTCGACGCTTACACTTATTGACGAGTACCGGTCTATCTCGCAGCTTCGCTGGTAACTACTGCGGTTCCTGGCAACACGTTATAGAACCAGGTTAGAATTCTGAGATGTATGAATCATAACTTACAGACCTTTGTCAATCCACTGCTGGATGAATGTCACTTCCACACCGTTCCCCCGTTGTGCAATTCATGAATAAGGAGGCCCATCGTGTGCCGCCGTTAAGGTCGCAGTTAGAAAAATTACCCGCAAATACTCAAGTGGGATGACACGTGGCAACATCGCCCCCTCCTGTGCAACCACATCAGACTGTGAAGCCCAGGGCCTTGGTGATAGCCTTGCGCCATGAGACTGGCGCGCGTATTTTTAAAATGTACCAGATTATAAAAAGGAAGTTAATGAATGTGCAATTGGAAATACAGTGAATGTGGTCATTAGCAAAGGTGGGCCATCATAGGTGAGTGTCAATACATTAGTTAATTGACCAAACACGTGAATACTTTATCCGTGACATTTCACCGGCTTTTTTGGCCTCTTACCAAGCACACAATGTATCCAATCCTTTGGCTTGAATGATGTGGCATATTCCCATCGGAAATGAATGCGTGCAGTGCACCACGTTGCACAGCAGGGGAAGGGGTGGGAGATTTAGCGCACTGCAGCGTTTTAACATTCCCAATTTCTGTAAAGATAAACGTGCAGCCGTTTTGTCGATCCACTGCTGGATGAGGGCCTCCCCGCGGCATGTGGGTAGAGCGGCCTACTTAACCGTATTTTACGCGGGTTGAAGGCGAGGAGCATAGACGTACAGCACAGCAACTGTTTATGCACCACCATCTGTTGACAACGTACTGTAATGAGGAATAATCGACCGCAAAAAAAAACTCCACGTTTAAATGTGCAATACATTTACACGGACAGTCCACCGCTGTCTGTGTGTAATCCCTGGGGCACGCTGCGGCGAGCACACTCTCGCGCCTGCCCTCACTGTACGTGGCTTTGCCGGATTGCCACGCTGCCCTACTTGGGCCACTCTTGCCACGGCCAGAGCCGTCGGACGAAGCAGCGAGGAGACGGCAGCTTTGTGCCACTACGGGCTCGTGGGTGGAATGACACCGACTGGGGGGTGGGGTAGGATGTTTGGTGGGCGGGGGGGGGCTCAGCCGTCACAGCCCTGGCCGGTTTCAACCCTGATGGGTTTTTCCACCAGCTGTTATTTGCGCGACGGCTGTGCGTTGGACGATCTCGACGAGACCGGCGTTTGGCCGCTGTCTGTTCCTCCGTGGTGTTCGGTGGGTCAGCGTTGCCACGCGCACCGACAAATCTTGATTTAGACGAGTCGTCATATTCCGTGCACCACCCTGGTAACCCGAATAAAAAAAAACCACATTTTTATTGTCATTAAAAATTTTTGCAACGACGGGATTTTTTTTTTTTACGCACTGCACACAGGCCCAAAGGCCCAAAGCGTCAAGCGGCCGGCAACATTTACAGCATTATCAGAGCTGTAACAGAGAATGGTTAACGCGGCTTTTTTTTATGCGCGACGGGAAAGCTTGGGAAAAAAATTGAGACTATGGCTGAGGGCATTCCAAAGTGGAGCACGATGAAACCAGAATTTGCGCTTGAAATGTTAAGTAGGGGCATTATGTTCCATGCGGAGTCAATGTAGCCATTGTTAAAACATTGTGCAGGTATTAAATGTTTTACAAAAATGGCTGCTTGCTTATCCATTTGCCCCCCCCCGCACCACCGCACACCTCTATTAGTGCCGCACAAGCCAATCCCAGGGCTACACCCACCGTACAGTGCGGCGGGATCATTCATCAGCTCGATACGGCGCGCGCTGGTCGGTGCTGGGTGATTGATTTCGGTCCTCCCAACACCCCCCCACTCCCCATCCGCCCATCCCAGGGTAAAGCTCTTGGAAGTGACGCGGGTGCCATTTGGTGGGCTCGCTCCACGCTGCATTTGCAAGTTTTTGTAGTGGTGGGGGGGGGGTCGTGCCATTGCATCATTGCCCCGGGTTTGCGCGCGCGTGTGCGTGCGTGCGTGTGTGTGTGCGCGTGTGCGTGTGTGTGTGTGTTGATGTGCATGGTTATGTATGGGGAGCGGTAGTGTAGTTTTAGCGCGCTGCGCTACGAACCTGGCGACCCGTGTTCCATTCCTGCTCATGGCCAGTGACGATTATCTGAACCGGTCCTGGGCCTCCCCTAGGTCGACTCGGCCTCAAATGAGTACCTGGTGCGGTGTGTACACATCGGCACTGGGGAGACAAAGGCGGTCGGGCGTGGTGCTGGCCACCCACCCCCTCGTGTGCCATGCCGGCCTTCATAGCTGCTCGCTAACAGCACTTGCCCCAACAGTCTGTTAAGGCTATTGGGGGGGGGGTTCTTTGTTTGTGTTAATTTGCTTTTTAATGCATGATTATTATTTATTACGCTCGTTTACACCCAGGAAACCCTCTCTAAAATGCCATCTCTTTTCTTTGGAGGGTCCTGCCATGTGTTCCTAGTAGGGGGCTGTGTTGGTCTTTGTCTAGTCCAAATAGAGGTAATTGTTCAGTGTGTTTGTCCAATACCAGTTTCATTGGGGTTTTTATTTTGCTATGAAAGGAAACCCGCGCTGAACAAGGGGAGAGCATACAAAGTCCGCACAAAAGTGCGACCGAGATGGGATTTAAGCCCCAGGCCCTTGAGTGTCCACCACTCCTCTGTGTGAACGGATGTCCACATTCAGGGTGGCAGAGTCGACCAATGTGCGACTCCTGCCTATGTATTCCACGGATGTTCTCTGTCCCAGTGAGCTGCCCTCTGGTAATCGGCATGCGTATTCCAACCGCTCGCAGCGCAAGGTGGGCGACCATCTGCCACGAAGATAATTTACTTTTTCACTTGGCTCGTGATTTTGCGTTTCCGTTAAAAAAAATCAATCGGGTGGCACAGTGGTGACAGCTGTGACGTCGCAAGATGACGTCATTACGTGGAACGACGCGGCGTCGTCCAGCTTTGAATGTAACGGTTAAAAACGCGACCGAGGAAGGTCTCGCGTTGGAAAGTGTTACAGAATCTCCACGCATTCTGACCAGGTCGAACTACCCTGTCTACCCCAGACCAGACTGTTTAGTTTCATCCATTCTGTTTCATCGCCACACTGCAGGTCACAACAACACACTCAGTCGCCAACTGTCTCACTCACACACACAGACAAAGACCCCCCTTTTAGCCTTAAAATACTTTCGGAGAAAGTGTTTTTAGCGCGCACCTATGAGGACCGGCACGGCATAAGGGGTTGGGTGGGTGGCCGGCACCACACCCGACTGCCTTCGTCCCCCCAGTGGTGATGTTTACAACACTGTACCAGGTATTTATTTGAGGCTGAGTTGACCTAGAAGAGGACCAAGAAGGGTTAAGTTAATCGTCACAGGTGTTGGCCATGAGCGGGAAACGATCTCGGGTTGCCGGGTTCGTAGTGCAGCGTCCTAACCGCGACACTACCGCTCCCCCCGCACTCACACATTCAACACACACGCACAGACTCGCGCGCCGTACTGCAAGTCGCAACACTTCGGTTTCGTCTTCTTCCCTTGCACTGGTCCAATTTGGAATTTTCTACCATCCTCTCGTTTCCTAAGCTCGCATAAGAATCGTGTTAGCTCGTATCTACTATAACTATGGTAATTCTGGTTGTTGCTGGCCGTTTGATGTGTTTAGGCGGTGTGATCAGCAACTGTCTTTAAAGGAAAACCCTTCAAACTCCTAATCATAGCCTGCTAAGGTGCACTTTTGGGATTTGGAGCTCGGAGCCTTTTGAAGCGTGCCATGCGATACGTCGGTTCATTGAACTCTGCTCACAAGGTTTTTGCCAGGAGATAAAGTTTCAGGAGAGATGGGTCTTTGTGCACCTATCACTTATTTAAGGCGCTCCTGGGATATTGCAATTGAGGGCCCGCACAGTTTCATTATGGTAACACTGTATACGAAGTGGCTGTGTTGTTGTATATGGACGCACCACCTGCCAAGGGTAAGGGTTCAGTTTAGTAGTCGGGCTGTAGGAAGGTACGTGCGGCCTGGTTTTAAGTGCCCACATTGTTGAGCCAGAGTTCTTCGTTTGTGGAATAGCTTGCTAAGAAACAGTTCCCCGATGGATTTTTATTCTGGGAAATTTGCGGTTACTTCCCCCCCCCTTCCTCGCACTCTTTTTGAATTAAGTTTTAAAATGTTGAACGTAACACAGTTGGTGCTTGTTATTACTCTAATTTAAACGAGCTGTCATTCGAAGCTCTAGCGTGGGCGGTGGGTGTGGCTGTGGTTGCTAGACGCTGTCTGCGTGCTGCTTGGGGTAGCGGTTGAGAAATGAACCTCATGGCGGGACCTCGGGGTCCCATCAGCCCCCGGCTCTCGCATAAATTGCGTTGCGACGTCATTTTATGTCTGTTGAAGACGAACGGTACGGAAATCTATTCCTCTCGATGAGCTCTACATGATGCGCTAATCGAAGTTTCAAAGTTTTGTTTCTTCTGCGCATTCGCCCTCGCCGCTGCGCTTGGACGGCATGACAACAGAACGATCCGCGCCAGGTGGGTCGCTGCGTTTATGTGCGCGGTGGGACGGAGTCGCCAAAAATAAATAAATGAATAACGATTTTGACTTTTGTTTATTCGGGACCCCAGGGTCCTGCCATAGGGTTCAAATGTCCATTTTTACCGATATAGATCAATGTTATGGCCTGTGTTTAAAGCGTGGTATGCCTAGTATAATCCCGAGTCCACATTTACCGATTATTAATATGTGCTGAGCAATTAAATGAAGGTGTAATTGTTATTAGGAGGCACAACTTTATATTGTTAATATACTGTACTTAAATGAAGCTGAAGGAAAAACATTGATGATCTATCCGCTGTTTGATGAAGGCTTGTCCAAGCCACATGCAACCAAATCACCACCAGTGGGTCCAGTCTCCAATTCTTACGGTCTCATGATGCAAAAAGTTCCTATAGCTCTTACGCACGATCTAATTTCATCACTGCATCTCTGTGATAAATATCCTCTTCGGCATTTTCCTCCTTTGACTGCCACTCCATTCTTAGTCTCAACCCAATAGGCTCCTTGCCCAAGCCCAGGTGTTTAAAAACCACGCAATTTCTTTAACCTGCGTGCGCTCTGATCCATGTGTCCCTCTTTTTGTCTCTCGGTGTAATTCCGAGCAAAGCAAATTGCATCCAAAAACACAAAATAGTTGGCATAAAAAAATCTAGATCGGGAGATAGTTAATTTTAGACCGCCCCTTAGCAGCAGACTCAAATGGCTATTGGAACACAGTGATGAAATGGATATTGCCATTTAAAAAAATGCAGTAACTACCATAATGCATATTTCATTTAGGGTTGACGGGTAATGTTCAAAACTGAATAAAGAACAAATCTGAAATCGCAGAGGATGTGCTGAAGATGAGAGCTACACAGTGACGGATTTGAAACTGAAGATTGAATTTACAGAACTGTGTCAAGAGTAAGGCAGAATCTGAGAGAACACACACCAAGGATGATTTAAGATGTCATGGCAATAAATGTAATCATGACATCCACAATGATTACATCCGTTATTGGCAGCTGGCAATTTACAAATGCTAGCCCTTGTAGAGAAAGAACCATACACAGCACATGATAGATCACCTTAAAATTACTGGAGAAACGTCATACAGAAATCTACATCAATAATATATGTCAGGGATCGAACTGTGTGGGTGTCCAAGGCACGTGGTTTTTCCAGAGGGAAAGTCTCGGATGATTCACTTCTTTTGAGCTGAAGCTAGGGCTGGCTATGACTTGTTGTTCAGGGATCATGTGCTCTGCAGTCTGGGTGGGAGGGCAGACCCCCACAGTTGACAAACCTCACCTTTGTATTGAAGTCCGACCTGGGTGTCAGCAATGGTACGGTATCCGTCAACCCATGGGTCTGTGCCGTGACCTGCCAGCAGGCGTTTTACACTTGACGTGGCCTTAACGTGCACATAGCCTGGCACAAGTGCCGTGGTGACTTCACTGTCACTTAGTGGCGAGTGGCGGTTGTTGTTGTTGTCGTCGGTATCACAAAGTGGTCGTTTTTTTTATTTGGAGGGTGTTTTCGCTCTGCCAAGTGCGCGGCGCGACTACCGTCGGCAGTCAACACTCGGGGGGACGTATTCGTGGCTCGGCATTGTCTCGGCCTCTAGCACGGTTCGGCTCAGGATTGAGCCACTCCGAGGCGTACAAAAGATAGCAGCTCAGCCCGTAGCTTGGGCTCGGCTCTTGGAAATCCTGAGTGTGACTTGGGGCCGCACTGCGAGCCGGCTCAAGTTAAGCGTGGCTTTGAGCTGGATCACTTGGCTAGAGCCAAGTCTGAGTTGAGCCGTGACTAAGCATTACAGGCCGCGGAGTGCCTGGCACCGTCCCCCATGCGTTGTGGCCTTGCTCTGCGCCGAGGCCTGAGGCTCGTGTGCGGCTGCTTGCTTGTGATGCTGGATAAGAGAGGGCCTTGGGGTGACTCCCAGCTACTCCCATATATAAGAGGTCCCCCCCCACCCCGTGTGAATTGTGCAATACTGCCCTCCACTAGTTAGCCTTGAGTGCTGGTCGACTGGTTGGGTTGGTTGACTCGTGTCAATTGGGGTTGGTGGTAGAAAGGGGGGAGCGGTGGTGGCTAACATCACTGTAAACCAACCGTTGTAAACGTTACTCTAACAAAACCCACTTAATGCTAAACTATTGTACGACAGCTTTCGTACAGGCCATTTTTAAAGATATAAAATTACAGCGGCGCTAAGCTCAAGGTTTGTTGTTTTTTTATGACGTGGTGGAATTATATCGGTGTGATGCATTTTAAATTTGCTTTGAATATGGGTAAAGCCGGTGTTTGGAGGATATTCTGGGGAAAGCCATTGCAGAATTATTTTCCGAGACCATTTAGGTCTTTGTTGACCATTGAAAGACCTCGCATTTGCATTGTAACTCGATCTCGTTGCACGCTCGTTGTAAATGCGCCCGCGCCCGCACTGACGTAGACTTGTCAGTCTCCCCCCTCATCCTCGTTTCCATTTGAACAACGCATTTTAAAGAGGCCTCTTTAAACAATACAGTTATGAAGCTAATACGTAACTGTCAACCGGGCAAACAGCTGCATAGTCGGTCTGTTTGTTCATGTGGTGGTCACCGACACGCTTCGCCTCGGATACATTTTAACTGTGCTGGGCGAGGGGAATTAGAAACGTGTATTTTTTTGCGTCACGTTAGATTAGCCAAAAAAACGCATTTTAGTCAGGATGTAAAAGTTCATCCTGCGCGAGTAGCAGCGGTGTGTCGCTGAGGGTCTCCGGGCGCGGGAATGGCCGTTACGTTAAAGTATAACGGCAGCGCGAGTGCTGTGGCAGCGGCGAGGGGGTAGGGGGAGGATCGCCTTGCGTACGCACGAGTGCGAAGAGTGCGGATCGCCCCCTTAAACTGAGCGGATCCGCTCTCTTTGTGTTCCCATTGCCCCTGGCACGATCACAGCGTAGAGCGGCGCGTTTAAATGTAGCGCCCTGCTCGTGGAAAGACCGAGAGGATAGGCTGCGGAGAGTTCATATTTGGCCGTAAAGAGGCCGCAGGCAAAAATAGCGGCAACGGCGTTCAAGAGGGCCCCCGAGTGCTTGGAAGGATCCAGGAATTGCACTTCCAGGATGAGCTCAGAACCCTTTGTCTTGAGAAGGATATGAAGGAGCTGTGGAGAAAACTGGGTCTGTGACCTATTTTGACGAGGTGGCAGGCAGGAACCCTCAGAAACGGCCCGCAGCTGTCCCCGCCGGAGCCCCTGGGCACCTGCCCACCATCGGGCACCGTCGATACGATTCTCAGGGAAGGACGTCCTCAAAGATTCCCCAAAGATTTGCCTTCGGGGAGAATGCCAAGCTATGGGCTTTCAGCTCCAGCTTCCAGTAACAGGAAGCCACAGCAAAGATGTTCCTCTCATGCCCTTGGGCTGCCATTCCCAGGTACTTATCCCCCCTTTTCCCACTGATCCTCTAGGAGTTGGACAAAGTCAACAGGGGGGGGGGGGGGGCTTGTGGGGTGCTGATTGCACCCAACTGGCCCAGGAAGTCGAGGTTTCACAGACCTCATTGGGTTACTGAGAACATTTGACAGCTCCTTGCAAGATCAGACATGCTCAGCCAGAGAGGGGTCTTAGTCCAGGGATGCAGTGTGTAGTAATTAAGTTATAAAATTATGATCATGGGTTCTGGATGGAGTCGGAGCGTGTCGACGACGACCTGTGAAAACCAGTTTTGACACGGGTACAATAACTTAGATTAGCCTGCATGTAAAAACCGTGGATTTTAATGTTGACAATCGCTCGACTGGAATTTTGAAAGTGAATAAAAGTGACGCGTTTAGCACAGCGGTGCTGCGACGGCGATGGTTTGCGGCATTTCACGTGTCTGTTCTTAAAACCGAATGTGTTGATCTCAAAATCATTTTGAAATAACATCTGGCATTGTTGCCGTTCACCTGGTTTCAAAATATCGGGCACCCTCTTTCAGTGCACAGTTAAAGCAGGGATTGGGGGCGGCCCTGCTTTGTTTTGGTGAATATTGAGTGGTCAGTTTGGCCTCAACAAGAAGCTAGCAGATGGCACGCCATTGATATAGCATTCTCATTGCTGTGCCAGTGGCTGGGAAACGAGAGTGCTCACCATAGCGAGCTTCGTCCCCCGACCCTTGCTGTGCAAGCACGCTCTCGACCTCAAAAGCACCCCGCTGGTAGCCATGGCTAATGAACGTAACGTTACAACCGGTAAGTGCAGACGTGACCGGTGAACCGTCTGGGAGATGAGCCTCTTGCCGCTCCCTTTAAGATCCCTGCAAGTGTAGAACCGATGTGCTGAACATGCACGTGTGCAGAAGTTGGTTTCAATTGAACATCGAATACCCAACCATTAGCTGCTGTGGTGTAAGGGGTTCGCACATTGCGCTTACACTCAAGAAGTCACCGCTTCAATTTCATCTTCCGGTGCAGCAGTTGAAACAATGGGGCAAGCGTATTCATGCTCTTCCCCCCTCCTCCCACCACCGTCTGTCCACCCAGCAGTATCAGCAGGTCACACGTGGTGGGGTAAAGTGTGGGCACGCCCTCCTCTTCCGAGGTTGCCCGGTCAGTGTGGATGAGTAGACCCTCCGAGAGCACCCTCGAGTGGAGACCCTTAACCTTAATTGCTAAATCACGAGAGTGATTTTTCTCTCAGGACACACACACACATTGCATGGAAGTGCAAATCTGTGCCATCTGCCGGCCCAGCCGCACAGCTTCCCTTGATGTAACGGGCGCAGTGTGGGCGTCCGGGGTCACGATGAGCATCTCGTCTTTGAATAAAACAAGCGCAGAGGCCTCATTCGCATAGTAAAAAGAAAATCTAAAACATCGCATCCAACACAAAAATACTGTGCTCCTTCTGAAGGACCGATCTGCAGCCCTTCCGAGTCTTTTAGCCACAGTTACACAGGTACGTTGTGTGTGCGAGTGCGGTGATGACCTGACGGCTTGACATCGATTCTCAGCCACGGCGAACATCCGTAGCGAGTGATGTCTGAACTCGTCCTCGGGCCCACCCCTTCCAACAACCTGCACTGACCAGCTTGGTGAAGTACGGTTAATCAACTCCCATAACTGACAGTGTGGGAAACACTTCATCCAGCAGTTGAGAGGGCTGCAAATTATTATTATTATAACACCACATTTCTAGGCAACTTGGTACCAAAATCAAGTGGTGCTTTTTCCGCACTTGTCAGGTGTTTGAATGTTCATGTGCTCCAGTGCAGAACAGTAATATAGTGTAGCGGTGCGAGTGGGGCGTTGAGTGGTAATTCAAAGAGAGTTCAGATGTCAAGAAATGCCAAGATTTTTGTTGAACTACAAACTCGCCGAGTTTTCCGCGACACATTGTTCTTCGTCCTTGTCGCACATTGCTGCCAACAGCCATTCATTTGGCTTTTGTTTCAAGGCTTTTCAGTGACCCGACTAGGCCTCAACAAGACAGGGTTATGATATTTAGTTGCGAGAGATGTAACTGTTGCAATTTAATTCAATTATCTTTTATTTTACCTTGCAGTGAATGCAGTGGCTCACGGATTGGCTGCAGAGGTCACGTAAACCATAATTCATACGGTGAAAGCTTGGTTCGCAGGACCAGTTATGTGCCTACAGGTTTACAGTTCAAATCCACCGGCTGCCCTGGTTATTACTGCGGGGGTAAACCAGTTTTTCACACGAATTTTAATGCTGGAAACGATTTTCATTGGTGAATCGATGCATTGCTCTGTGCCCAGTAGCTAGGTTTGCTTGGGAATTGCATAGTAGTGTTCCTGGATGAACACATAAAAATCTGTACGGAAATGCCGATCTCTTTTCCATCGCATTTGCCATCGCTGGATGAACTCGCTGGCCTGTGAGGTCATGTTTTTGTGGTTACCCGTGTGGAGAGAGCACACAGGCAACATGGGCGAGCGAAATACGCACAATTACACGAAACCACTGCGGGGCCCCCCCCTCCACTCCCTGAGAAAGTTTTTGCTGCCAAATTGCACGTTCCCCTGTGTCCAAATTGCACATTCCCATGTGTTTGGCCTAAATACGGGGCTTTGCTGATAGTGTCATTGCGATTCGTACAGGCCTGGCAAGAAAATAATCCCTCAATTATTATGAAAATGATGACACTTGTTTACCCACAAAAGCCTCGCCGTGTCTCAAGACATTTTTCCAGGAGGGTCCTGCCAGATCTTTCGCATTAGCGGAGTGATATTATTGCCGTGTGTAATCGCAATTGAGTAATATGTGGGTCATTTTTCAGCATTGGGAGGAAACTGGAGTACCTGGAGGAAACCCACGCAGAGCAGCGGGAAGAGCATTCAATTGTCGGGATTCAAACCCAGGGAATTGTTACTGTGAAGACGAGTGTTTACCACTGCACCAGTCTGAGCCCAATAAAACGGGCATAGAATTTACTTTTGAATCCTAAAACTACGTTGATTTGCAACGGTTAAATGGCTGTTTTGTTCCATAAAATTAATATATTTTTGAGTGTCTGCCGTTTTCATCCCAATCGTATTGCAAATGTACTAACGGGGGCCATGTCATGAGATGGAGAACAGGGCCCTTGCAGGAAGCAGTGCATCACTATCGTGTTCTGGAAGCTGACGTCACAATGTGCTTCTGAAGTCCCTGCAGTGGCCTCCAATCCACGCTAGGCGGTGGCCTGTCTGTGTCTGTTCCTGCAAGGAGTTAAGCTCGGCGCAGTTTAAGCAAAACCCCAATGATCAGCACGGGGGAGGGAGGCCTCAATCCAATTGACAATAGGGCTGTACGTGCATATTCTCGCACAAATATTGGTTGTTTTCATTTTTTTCGTTAGTTTTTTCACGATAGTTGCCCATCCACAGGGATGTCATGAGTTGTCTTGCACGTAGACTCACTTCCGTCATAGGAATGTGGATTTTCCACGATGCGGCCCTAGCTGGAAGCAAGGAGATGAGCGCCGTTCTGCGTGCGTTTGAGCAGGACACCGCTGTGGCTGCCCGTGCAGTTGCTGGAGTGCTCAGAGCTGGGTTGGTCCCCGAGGTGCGAGCAACTCGTGTTGGCCCGCTAAGCCCTAAGACTCGGTGTATTCTCGGTGTTGAGGCAGCCGCTTAAAGCCGGTTAAAATAACCAGGGCGATTGTGCGTGCCGGGATTTTAAATACGTTGGCAGATCAATGTGCCATTTTTAAGGTGCCCGATACATTTTTGTTGACGATTTAAAAAGGCGGCCCAGCGATTGGAATGTCTAGAAAAGCCTGCCATTTTCTGTCTGCCCGAAAGTTAATTTTCCCAGCGTACATTATTTAGCACATTACGTCAGCTTTACATAACCATTGCAATTCCATTTTGACCCAATGTTGTCACCGGGACCGCACTGTAAACCAGATGTTGCCTCTCAGCGGCTCTTCCTGTACGAATGTTTTATTAAAATAAGCAAAATGGCACGCGGCTCAAGGGTATACAATTGCAGATCATCCGTCCATTTTGCATCGGGTTTCTTTGCGTTCCTTTGCACATGGACCTAACGGCTGCATCATTTGCTGTGCTGCTCCTGCGTACAACTTGTGAATGAGTTGTGTACAAAAAGTCTCGCAATCTGGTACTGCTCTCTCAGAGGTTGTCGGCGAACTCCACAACTCAGACTTTTGGAACGTAGCTCATACTACAAGAAGGATATATGTGCTGTTCAGCCCAGAGGGTCACTGCTGCGAGTCGGATTCACACAGTCGCTCTGGAAACTTCCCATTGCGCAAACCGTACATCACGGCGCTTGCCCATTCTGGCTGCCCTGAGCCAAGGAGGGTTTGGCCGCTGGTTCTCCAGGTGGCAGTAAACTTCATGAACACCCTCTTGACTCCTCAAGATAAGCGACAGCTCCGAATCATCTCTTGACTGATCCCCTTTGGATATTTCCACGGCAGTGATTGTCGTTATCGCTAGGTCCACCACAGCCGCTGCTTGTCTTGCTAAATTTGTAACCCGCGCAGTTCGTTTGCTATTGGTGAGAGGGAGAAATTCAGAAGCGCAGGATTCCACAGACAAGCGAGAAGGCAGCCAGAGCCTGCACCAACATTGTCCAAGCTCTGGCGTCCTCTCTTTGGATTTTCGGCCGAATTCATTCACGAGTGTTTATACACGTGAGAGGAAAGCGGAGTACCCGAAGAAAACCCCTCCGCTTACAAGGGGGTTTACGCTCAATCCTCGTACATCATGGAATACAGTTGGATATTAACCAACTTGCTGTACTGCCACCACACTCTGGCAGGCCAGGAGATGGCGACCTCGATGGCCGCGGGCAGGGAGTGAGTTTCACGAATTTGTGAGGTTCGTCAACCCTCACCTCCACACTGCTGCGTTGCACGGCAAGGGAAAATTAAGCACCGGGGCCCAGCTGAGTGTAGAACCCGCACCGAACGGAGAGGGCCCTCGCCAATTGACATCTGGCAGTTCACCAGCATTGGTTCAAGAAAGTGTTGACTGCTTATAAGACAGCGAATGTGGGAACCAGTCCAGAGCCTCGCTTGTATTATTAAATCAATGCTGCTGAAGACATGCGGCTGATGGAATGTGTAAAAAAATAAATATATTTTAATGGTGATGATGAGAGACAGATATGGGAAGGAGACACATTGTCAATGTATTTATGTTGAATGGCTACAGTCACGTGGTGCTCATCATTTGCGATCGTGTCAGGAAAACTCGTGAAATGAGCTGTGTGGATAAAATCCATTTGCGTTTGTACATTCCCCTCTGTAGAACAAGGGCTGCTCAGTCAAGGTAGATTGCGATTTAAATAAAACTTACCTTGAGCAAGTTTACTGTGGACGTCTCGAGCCATTGCTACTCTTGTACATTTAATTAGTAGGAGGTGGACATTAATGAGGAATTGTGGCTACAAGCTTGTATTACTCGTGATTGTTGGCCCATAATTGGTAATTACTCGCATTAATTGATGGCTCTTAATTTGTAATTATGGGTATAGGAGTTGCCAATGGGGGTAGCACCTCTGCCTTTGGATTACTCTCTCTGAAGAGACAATGTCAGACAAGGGTGAGCATCTGTGTTTGCCTCCGTATTCACCTTTCGCTTAATTTAGGATAAATAGGCATTGTGTTTAGTCAGCGTGTTAAGTCCCAAACCCACTAACAACAGTGGGATTGTCATCCAGCCCAGTTGAGGCTCAGCGGCAGAGCGAGCGGCTCGCAATCGGAACGTTGCGTGTTGGGTTGACTTGGCCCGTCATCCCTTTCTGTCTCCAGGGTCGATTACCATGAGCACCACTTTTTGGGAAAGTCCAGCGGTGGTTGTCCCGTGGCTAGACTCCGCCCCCACCATGGTAATGTGGAATTTCGATTGGCTGGCTCTGCTGGCCCCGTAACTGGTAGGCGAGCACCACCTCGACGCTTAATTGAGCAGAAAATTGCTCGGCAAAACACGCAAATAATCACGGCCTTACCATTAACAATAAGTAATAAATAATCACGATCTTGCCATTCATAATAAATAATCGCGGTTTTGCCGTAAATTGGCGCTCCGGCGTGTCGTGAGCACCGTGCCACTCTCGGGCCCCCACAAGGGCTCACGGCTCAAACGGCGAAGTTGGTCCCAATTTACACAGCGCCGAGTATTGGCCGCGCTGCCCCACGCAGAGACTTGCGACGATGAGCGTGCCACCGCTGGGCGTGTGCGGTCGAAGCGTTGCCGTGCCGTCTGCCGCAGAATTGGCCCCAGTAGCAGGAGCCCTGCTGCGGAACATTTTTTGACGGTGTAGTCACCGACGAATAAGAACCACCATGTTCCCCGATGAACGACGCTGTCTTTTTGTTGGGGGGGGTAGGGGGGGGGAGTCGCGCGTTAATTGTGGAGACGCAAGTTTGTGAGCAGGTGCGATGGTCCCTCGCGACCGCTTCGCCGTTTTTTTCTGGGCTTTTGTTTAATTTTTTTTTGCTCGACCCCATTGCTTGGCATGCGCCTGGAGCAAGGGAGTCTTGAGCGGCACAGAGTTGCCTTTGTCGCCCCGTCCAAAATCGGTCGTGTGCAGACGGCTGCGGCGCGGTCCCTGCCGTGTTTGAACACGCGCTCGCTGCTGCCAGCGTGCCGCCGTGCGCGTACTTACGGCAAAGTCTGGGAAAGCCCGACCGTGTCGCTGCCAACGCGCCGTTCCTGGCCGCTGAACATGGCGTGCCACTCTTACATTCTTCTTGCGGCAGCGTTCAGGTGTTGCGTTTGTACGGTGGGTGACGGGGTTGGGGAAGGGGTCTGTTGGCTTCAGAGGGGAGCGTTCTACACAGCTGCCAAGTAAATGTGAACTTGCCCAAGTATGTATGTATGTATGTTGAACTTCTTTCACACCGTACTTAGCCAACCGGAGGTGCGGGGGGGAACAACAAACTAAACACAAAAGCAGTTCTAAAGAAATGAGTTTTCAGTGTGGATTTAAGTGTCTCGTTTGGGCAGTTTTTGCGGCCACTTTCTGTTTCCGGGGGGGGCCCCGCACATTTTTTTATTTAAGCGCCTTACGTTCTTGTCATGTTGCTGTTTATGCTTCGGAGGCAAAAAGAGGAAATACTGATTCTGGAGAAAAACGCTCAACATTGTATTTGATGGACCTCTACGAGCCGTTTCCTTTGTACTGTGCCACTCCGTCTCCATTCTGTAGTGTTGCGCTGTGCGCGAGCAGCAGGGCGAGTGTGCGCGTATTGCGCAATGCATACAGCGGGGAGCGGTCGCGTAGTGGTTGTCGCGCGCTGTGCTGCAAGCCCGGCGACACGAGTCCCGATTCCCGCTTGCGATCGAGATCGGTGACGAATGTCTGAACTGGTCCTGGCCTTTACCCTAGGTCGACCCAGCCTTAAAACGAGTGCCCGGTCCGGTGCGTAAACGATCACCGCTGGGGAGACAAAGACGGCCGGGGGCGATGCTATCCACACCACCCTCTCGTGTGCCGTTTTGGCCTTCATAGGCTTACAGGGGCAGTCTTTGTCTGTGCATTGTACGCTGTCGAAATGGCCAGTATTCCGAGCGGTGTGCGAGCTGTAAAATATACATGCGTTTCATCTTTCCTCGCCTACAGAGCGCGAGCAGTGGGCCTTGACAGATGAGCCAGAAGGCAAAACCGTGCGAGGCGACGCGTTTCTCATGGCTCGTTCCTGTGCACCCCCCCCCCTCCATCCCCTCCTGTCTCCACCTCCCGCTGCCTTGCCCGCGCACCGTTGTCGTGGTCGCTCCGAGCAGGTGGAGTCCTTCATCCTGGAGCAGGAGGACCTGGAGAGCACTGCCTCCAAGCTGCTGCTGTCCAGCGTGGCCGACGGGACGGACCTGCGCAGTGTCGACCCCGAGACACAGGCCCGGCTCGAGGCCCTGCTGGAGGCCGCCGGTGAGAACGCACGCGAGCACGCGCGTGTATGCGTGCGCACGAGGACACGCGCGTGGACACGACACAGACGTGTGTACGTGTGGCACAAAGACAAGATCCTCCCCCCAACTGCTCCGTCGCCCCCCCTCATGTAGTTGTACAGACTGCCGGAGCACGCATGCACACCCCGCGTACAGCGCATATGCATGTGCAGTACGTCCTTGCACACGAAGGCGGCGTGTCTTGCCTTGTAAATCGTTGGTCAAGCGCTTGTCACCGAGCCACTCCAACACTGGCGCAAGGCTCGTAGAGATATCACTCGTGGACGATTACGTGCACGGCCTGAATTGCACCCAGGCTGCCGAGATTAACGCGGCGCGTGAACCGCTGCGAAATCAATCCCCCCCCTTCCCACCCCCCCCCCCACACAACAAAGACGGAAGATCCTGCGCATAACCTTAACAGGCTGCTGGCACGTGATATGAGCGGGCATCTATAAAGGCCAACACGGCACACGAGGGGATGGGGAGCCATAAGCGCGCCCGCCACCTTTTTCTCCCCAGTCGTGATGTTTATACACCACGCCAGGTGCTGACTTAAGGCCGAGTCGACCTAGGCACGAGGCCCAAGATCGGTTAAGAGATATTCTTCGCCGATGTTGTCGGTTCATCGTGAGGTGTTTACCACTGCCCCAAAACAAAGACGAAGGCACACGGTGCACAGGGTATCCACCCATAGGCGGATCTCGTTTGCGAGTGCTGGTCAGGTGGTGGGAGCGGTGCGAGCACAAAACACACGCAGCCCGCGCTCACACGGAGCTGCTGCGCAAGAGGCTTTCGCACATCTGGTGCGCGCGCGTGATGTCCGTGGCGCGTTTGTGAGAACAGCACGGCCGTGCAATTACGCATGACCAAGGTTGTCCGTACATGGGGATTCATTTTATTATTCATCCAAAGAAATGCACCGCAGGAATTTCTATTTTTTTTTCATGGGTAACGTTTAATAATTAAGATTAATGATTTCTACAGAGTACTTGTCCCTATTCTTCCAACATAATTAGATTTTTGCTCTGGTGTGCAACCTCTTCAACTGATTGACGAGCTGAAACAATATTAATTGGCGCCTTGTTAAACGCTTGTGCACAGCTTGAAAATTACATTTGTTTGGCTGCATCGGGTGGTGGAGGGTCATACAACAGAAATTTGGCCAGATCGTCACGTGCCCGAACGCAATGTACAATTAATCACGGTCCTGGCTGTGAAAACCTACGTGTTCAATAAAACATTTTTGGCCGGGCCTTCTGAATCTTAATTTAAAATTAAATTTCACAAAAATCTCGTTGAACACGCACATCCTATATCAACCGAGTCAAGACCGGTTTACTTTGCAAGTTGTGACATTGCTCCTCATTTAGTAGGAGTGACATCATTGGTACCAGTCCACGTGGTGGAGCCTTATCTGCCCGTGCCACGCTAGTTCACAATTGCAGGAAGACGCAAACCGCGAAAGGAAACGGCTATCCTATCTTGTAGCTCTCCACCTACCCTGGGCGCCGCCGCCGCGTGTCCCTGGGCGGTCGCGCGAGTTTGAAGCTTCGCTTAACGATAAACAAAAAAGACTCGTGGCCGAGCGCACCGCTATCGCGTGCTCGGGTGACGTCACAGCATTCTATTGAGAATGTAGAGTAGCGCTGTCCGATTAATTATACACTCGATGATTCCTCAACCAATCGGATGATTCCTCAACCAATCGGATGACACTAACATAGTTGTGGAGGGGAGGGGAAAAAAAAAAGTCTCGCTTCTATTCCCACATGTGCCACTGTACGGGGGGGGGGGGGGCGATGGGCGGGCCCTTGGTGACCTCATTGGTGACCTCACTGGTGACTTCATTGGTGACCTCAGTGGCACGTTGCTGCGTCCCACTGGGCGGCCTTCAGGAGGCGGGCCGCCGTGTTTGAAGGGGCCACATTGTCGACCAAAGAAAATAACAACGCAAGCATGCGCGTGCTTTATCGTTAGTGCTCGTGCACCACTTCTAATTTGGTGCCACCAAATTGTTTTAAGTTTGATATCAATATAGTAGCCCATTGCCAGTTTAGTCCATTAATTGCCATTATTGGCGAAGTATCCCAGCTCTAATTGTAATGTGTTTATAGTGACATAATGAGTTTCTCTTCATCATGACTTCGTTATCAAACCTTTCAAGGTTTTTTTTGTTTGCTAAAATTATCAAAGCTTTAAGTTTAATCGCACAAACCGGGGAAACACGCGGCCTCTGTCTGCCACATAGGGCGGCTTGTTTGATTTTCACTCTTGAAGGAGAACCACAATTGGCAGATGTTTTCCTGGCCACGTGCATTGTCAATGGAATAATTGTCTTGCCGTACGGGGACGCATTGTTTCGCGTACCTGTGTGCACGTTCATTCCTAACGCTCATTACCCATTGCCGAGAACCGAACTTCAAAGGAGGGGTGAATCGTTAGCTGTTGATTAACGGTGCATCAATGAATGGAGGGCGCTGGTTCGCGCAAGCGTGTTTGGTAGTAACGGCCGTGCTCGGGAAGAGCTGCAGAAAAACAGGAATTTTGCTCGCAAGGCCTTGCCAGCCACGGCTGCCACCACCGCCGCTCTGCAGCGCTGCAAATCTAGCTGTAGAATAATAATGGGAACATGAAAAGCTTGCCCCGATTTCAGAACTACGAATGCCAGAGGTATTCCGCAGGGTTGGTTCGAATGGATGAATGTTGCTGTGCAATTGTTGTGGCGTTTTTAAATGGTAGGAGGGGGGAAAAAAAGATCCTTTCTACCTCCTCTCTCACTGTTGTCTTCTTATGGGTGGTACTGTTGTAATGAGGGAACTCGCATGCCTGTATTTGCCCACATGCAACATTCAAACGCTGGATTGTGTAATGTTAAACGCGCTGTTGCATTATTTTGTTAGTGAATATAAGCATCTTGATGTTAAATGTTTCTCTCCATTTTTGGTAATTGCAGCTGTTCGAATAATCACATTTTAGTGTTTCTAAATGATAATAGCACGAAAAGATGCCGTTAGAGTAAATACAAATTATTGCCTACATCTTAAAACCTTCAATCAGATTAATGTTTAGCTTCTCTCTTGCGATGGCAATGTAATGCCGTTGCATGCACCTCGCTACCATTTCACATGGAATGCTTTGCAGGATTTTTCACGTTCTGCAAATCTCTGCAGGTTACGCAATGACAAACAGCGTGCAGGCGATTTCTAGAGGGGGGGTGTGACTGTGCGTATGCTAATTTGGCCCCGAGTTTAAACCTCGTATCATTCTCTCCTCTCTCTAAGACTGCGAGTGGGCCGACATCTCCGGTATGTAGCCCAGCAGCACGGGGGTTTGGTTACGGGGATGGACGCACGGCCGACGTTGTGCCCGCTCACGTGGGTTGTGTGCGCGTGCGCGCGTGCGCTGTCTGCTGCCGGCTTGCGGGTGTCAGGTTGCCTCCACGATAGCTGCACGCGCTGGGCGGCTACTCCTCCGGGTGCCTTGTCTCTCAAGCGCATCTTCTCCCCCATTCAGCATCCATCGGTCTTGCACGGCAGCGCTGGCCGTTAGCAAACCTATCCCCCCCCCCCCCCCCACTTTAATTGAATTATTGATTCATTTGCATCGTACGCCGCTTGGTTCAGTTGGCGCCGTTAACCGAACCCCCCCCGGCCCCTGTGGGGTATTCCCCACCATCGCTACACCTCACCGGTAGTGACAGCGATTGCCCTCCTCTCCTGTCTCCGGCGGTCCCCCACTCCCCCCCCCCACCGGTGGAATGATGTCACCCTGCGGCAGTGGTGTCTTTTGCGTGACAATTGCTGTTCGCCGTCCTTTCCGCGTAATAACGTTACGGAAACGAAACACGAGACGCCGATGTTTGCAGTCGCTTTGCTCTGCGCGCCGGCGTCCAGGACGAGGCAATTATGTCGTGCGAAGGAAGCCCCCTTGTGTGTGTGTCCACGCTAACTGGCGGATGTACAGTGCGCCGTCTCGCTTGAGTATACTCATCTTCATAATTTGAGTGGCATTGATTGAGGGCTTTAACAGTGTTCCTAATTGGTATGGGCATAACGATTCGCTAACCCCCCCCCCCATCACCCCCTCAATCTCACCGACAAGAAATGCCATGAATTGTCATGATCCAGGGCCAAGATTTGAATCGTTTATCAGAATGTGATTCTTACGCAAGCGATTCGACGCCTAAATCTTGAGATCTTGAGCCTTAAGCATCAATATTAATTGATGCATTGTTCCAATGCTGCTGATAATCTGCATTCCCAGAAGACCTTGGTGGTTAATGTGCAAAAATATGTTTACTTTAATGTTTTGTGGAAGGAGAGGAGGCAACAATTTTTGCTTTCATTGTTACTTTTATTCTCCACAACAATATCTTGTGGTTATTTTGTGTTATTGACCCCTTTCGGTAAAGGTTACGGTCGTTTAAGCTGTGACTATGCATCAATTTGTCAATTAATATCAATCCAGAAGCTTGCAATACGTGGGTAGAATTGTGTTGTGCTTGATGCGCTCACATCGCTCATGCTGCCACCAGAGGCGCTGTCCGGCAGTGCAGCGTTCATCATCGCCGTAACCCCGTGACAAATCCTCTCATCCAAAGCACTGTGGATCCGTTACGTCGTGAACATTCCATAAGGAAGGCTGTGTTGTTTTTTTGTTGTTGAGAATAATGGAGCATTGTTAAAGCCCCTATGTCGGTCGAAAATGAAATGTTGTACAAAATGATTCGGTTGCATAATGTGTTCTGCACACGGTACAAAATGCATACGTGATGTGATATTGCTATTAACGATGGGGCATGATGGGTTTTGCGGTGCCTCTACCCTCTGCGTGGTGGTGGTGGGAACATCTGGCAAGGGTAGCAATCGCCAGGCTGTGTTGTCATTTCTCAATTGGCTATCCTCATAATTGTTTTTATACCCTTCTATCTGGCAACAAAACTGACACCTTTTTTACAAGGAGTCATGTTTACATAGACCACAATACCTGCAGTCATAATGCAAAAAAATATATAACTCTGATAATGTGCACTGTCCTTGAAGTTGATTGGTCTCACATGGGTTGTGAGACTAGGCTCTAAGGAAAGCTGTCTCGGGTGTGGACCAATCAACTTCAAGGACAGTGCACATTATCAGAGTTATATTTTTTGTTTGCATTATGACTGCAGGTATTGTGGTCTATGTAAACATGACTCCTTGTAAAAAAAGGTGTCAGTTTTGTTGCCAGATAGAAGGGTAAAAAAACAATTATCATATTTTTACTGGCAAATGAGGTTCCAATGGTTGGCTATCCTCGTCATGCCACAAAGGACATTACCCTGATGAACTGCCGCGGCAGCGTTGACCACCGCCCCCACCTATTGTTTTTAAACAAATACGTTTGGTGAGACCATTGCTAAACGATCACAAGAACGCAACGCAGATTTGTGTCTTTTTGCGGATATTAGCAAAACCGTTTCGCTTGAACACATTGAGTTGTGTGCCGCTGGCTCTCATTTTCTCATTACTTAATGGTAAATTGCACTTGTCACGTGAACCTATTAACTTTTTACACCGTATTATGTGAATTTGAGTGTGTACGGGCGTGCGGTCATTGCAACTGGTCACGGACTTGTTGTTACCGCAGCTTGGGTTGGATGCTAACCGCTGACACGTTTTCATGTTTATGTCTTCTTGTGTGTGTCGTGCGTATGCCTGCCTGCCTGCCTGCCCGCCCTACTAACGCCTGCCGCCCTGACCGCTCTGTGGCGAACAAACAAAACCGTGAACATCGCGTGGGAATTACTCGGGGGGCCTTTGTGGGATGGATGGGGTTGGGTTTATTTTTTTTTCGGGTGGGCATGAACACGGCACATGAATGACTGCTGCTGCCGCTGGGCTTGGCTAACAAAAGGAATTGGCAAACTGTCCACGGCCGATGGCAAAGCCTTCACAGATCCGGAGGTGCTGCGCCGCCTGACGTCGTCCGTGAGCTGTGCGCTGGACGAGGCGGCCGCCGCGCTCACCCGCATGCGTGCCGAGACTGCCGCCGCCACGGGCCAGCCGGACAAGTGAGTGTCACTCGCGCTCCTCCTCCCGTTCCTGCCGCCCCGACCGCCGCCCCTACCGCCAACTACCAGCACCGACACCGCCTCCTCCCGCTGCTATCACCATGACTGCTGCCACCACCGACACTGCCACCACTTCTGCCACCAACATCACCACAACTATCGCGACCACCACCACCAACACCGCTATCGTCACAGCTACCACCGTCGTCACGTCACTGGCGCCACTACGATCGCCATCACTGCCGCCAGCACCACCATCACATCACTGCCACCCCAATCGCCAGCGTGCTTAGAACTACGCCATGCAATTATGTTAAGTGATCGTTTAATTTACGATTATTTGATTTAATAACTCGACTAATCGCGTAACTCGAACATTGTTGGAAAATAGTCTCACCTCTGTTCTTATGTACCCGCTGGATGGGAGGTGATGGGCAGTGGCTCGGTGATGCCATCTGCATCATCAGCCGCGTCACGCAGGACGTCCTCGTAGGGGGTTTCCTGCCTTCGGGGGGAGGTGCCAGGGTGTGACGACAGTCGCCGCTTTTTAGCGGCCGGAGCAATCAGTCACTCGAAGTAGCTGGTTACAATTTTGTTTTGCTTAAATCAACGTTGCGATTAACTAATCGTCCCAGCTCTTTAAGTGAGACTTTTTTTTGGCCTTAGAGAAGTTGACGTTTATTTTGTTTAACCCGGTGAGAACTCGAGAGACAAGCTGGAAGTAGTAGGGCAGCAGGGTGGTGCAGTGGTAGCGCTTGTGCCGCACAGCAAAGCAAGTCCTGGTTTTGGTTCCCGACTCGGGCACCTCTCTGTGGAGTTGGTTACCTCTGGATTTTCCAGTTTCCTTCCAAAGCCAAAAAAAATAATAAATGAAATGTAACTGCCATACCTGTCAACCCATACAGTTTACCCGTATTCTTGTGCAGGGAAATTGAGTTTTCAGATCCATATCACGTACAGCCGTTTCAATACGGGTCTAAAAAATGGTCTTTGGTTGTGTTTCTCCCTTGTGATGGGACTTGATAGGATGAACGTTGAGATTTATAAGGGCACGAGGTGACCAGTAAGCTCTGAATTGGTCTGTAATAAGGTCGGCACTGATAAGGGGTTGACAGGTATGCACTGCTATTGGTCAAACATCTCAATGCAGAAACATTACCTTAAAATTACCCTATTTGGATTACACGCAGCGGCAGCATCTCCCCAGATTACGAAAACTAGTCGGGACCCTCCTGATAGTCTTGAGATTCGATGAGGCTTCCTGGGTAAACAAGCGGAATCGTATTAATAATGAAGAAGCCTCATTTGCAAGAGTGACCTGGGAAGACGGATTTGAGGTGCGCGGAGGGTTGCGCGCGGTGCTTACTAACGGCGGGTCTGTGTGCGTGCGTCTTGTGTGTGCGCATGTGTGTGTGTGTGTCTGCCGATCTGCATGCCTGCATGTCTGTGTGTGCGTATTTCAATCTGCGTGTCTGCTTGCGTGTGCGTGCCTGCGCGCGTGCGTCTTGGGTGTCTGCGTGCGTGCGTGCGTGTGCGTGATTCCGCGTGCGTTTGCGTGTTCCCCCGCGCGTGCTTGCGTGTGACTCGTGGCGCGAGCAGCCGGAGCCTGGCGGAGGCGTGCTCGGACGGCGATGTGAACGCGGTGCGCAAGCTGCTGGGGGAGGGCCGCAGCGTGCACGAGACCACGGAGGAAGGCGAGAGCCTGCTGTGCCTCGCCTGCTCCGCCGGCTACTATGAGCTCGCTCAGGTTCGTAGCAGCCACCATCGGTGCTGGTCACCCTTACGGATTGATAGTATAAGTATTGTTTTTGATAGAGAGCGCCCTGTTTACACCTCATTCTTGCTACTCCCATGTCTTACTGCTCTGTCCCATCCCGTCCTCTTACCTCCCCATCTCGACCGTCCCCCTCGGTGCCTCCTTCGCCCTGTGCCCAGTTTCGCTCTCATTCCTTTTCCCTTCTTGCTCGCCTCCACAGGAGCCCACGCCCACTGCAGCACACACAGCAATCGTCTTCACTGACCTGCTCCTGTTCCTCCCTTCAAACAACCCCCATCTCTTCTCCCTTCCCCATCTTACTGCAACTTCCAGCTACTACCAGGCCTACCCCAACCCCTATCACTACCCCAGCCCCTCCGTAACCACTCCCACGGCCCTCCTAACTGTCACCATAACTACCCCACCACTTTTAATAACCTCTTTATTTTAATCACAATCATCTTATGTACAGTTGTATAATTGCAAAGTGCCTTGAACTTGAGGCGCTATATAAATGTAGATAAGATAAGAGCACATTGCATGCGATGAGCGACTTGGATCTCGTCTCTAATGTTTGAAAGGGCACCCTCAGTGGCAGCTGTTCCATGTGTGGTAGATTCTCAGGCAGTCTGGATAATCTTTTTTAGTCGTACACGTCGTGTGCGCTTGGTTCATGCAGACCTCGATGCCACTGTCGAACTTGCACGCACCGCAACGGCAAGACCAACAAGAAATTTTGAACGGAGTCTTCGTACCGATTCGCGAAAATACATTGAATTGTGTTGGAATCATCAGAAGACAACTTTCAATAACGATGCTGTCTGAGCAAGCCTGTTGATGCGACACCCAATGTCGAAACCAGTCCAGGGTCTGCTTGTGTTGAACCACTGCTGCTGACATGCATTCCCAGAAAGCTGTGTATTTTCTTACATACAGGCACCGACATCTGAAGGAGGCTGATTGCCTGCCTATTTAGTTTGCAACTTTTCCTCTCCACAATGTCACTCGTGATTATTTAACATGTACATTTTCGTAGTCAATGTTATGATTCCAAATATTATTTTTGGCTTACGGGCCTGCAATGACCGAAGCATATCTCTGTCATTGGGAACCCTCCACGACTCAACACAGGTGCATAGCGTAATTGTCGCGTGTACAATCGTTTCACTTACCAGTTACCATTTCAGCTCACCCGGGTGAGTTGTAGTAGAACAGTTCTCACAACCACATTTCTGCCATGTCTGGTTTTGGTTTAGCTGTGAAATTTTAGTGTTGTGGTTCATGCTGAGCCCTTGTACAAATGTGGCATGTACCCGACGCTTGAATAAGCGGTGCTTTCGGGCGAGCTCTGAATAAACTCGGGCAGGTTAAATTGCGCCCTAGTCCACACTGTTCCAGTCGCTGTTGTGACTGTGGCCCATTGATCCAAGCGACGGGTGAGTTTGTGTGCCCCCGCGTACCCCTTTTGTGGCGCCCATGCTTCCGCACACCACGTCGGCGCCCTCTTCAAACACGAACATTAACGCCCTGTCTGGGGAAGTCGGCGCAGGTTTAAATCACGTTCGCATATCTGCTATTTGCTATTCTCGCCCTATAAATCAAACGGCGGCTCCCCGTGTCGCTGCCGGATGTGCGTGTGCATGTAAATAGAATGTTAATGTAAATGCGCCGCGCATTTATATGCATCATTGGAAATGACCTCTGTGCTCCCATGGACTGAAATGGCATTACGAGGCGCGTGCAAGGGTCTGTTTGCTGCTCACTCCGGGCAGACTTAAATGTTGATTACGTTGTTATTCTTTAATTGCACAACATTTCCTGATTTGATTAAGGAGAAAATTAATTGATCGCAAGGCTGTGCGGTCATGTTTATTAGTGTCAGTGTTGGCGTCTGCATCTGTTCTGTCATTTTCCAACGGCGGGCATTCACTAATCTCATAGTGATAAAGCACTTTGCTGCAATTCGATGAATTGCCACATTTTAGGTTCGCAATTCCATTCGAAATGTTATTGTTCTACGTCTCAATTTCACCACCCCGTTTATATTGGCTGTCACGTTTGCGCCGTTCGCTTGCAAATATAACCTTGACGAATCGATGGGTAGATGCATACCTGCTATTCGGTGAACGGCTCGCAATGGTGTAGGCGCTGTCGACGCCACCGTGGTGCCGATGCTTCAACCAGTGATGCCATGCAGCGGTGTGATTTTTTTTCACGCCACGTTTTGTGGAAGATGTTTTAGTGCAAATCGCCTGAGTACGAAGCACCAGGCGTGTGTAGACACAAAGCCCAACAATCCCTTCGGTCTACACGGGAGGGTGGCAGCTGCTGGTTTTTTCTACCGATTTTCACTTTGCATTGTGAGTGTCATTTTTATACCGTTCCACAGGCAAAAATGATCAGAATAGCAAAAAAAAATCTGATTAAAAGTGACGTACGCCGATTGTGAAAAGAAAAAAACATTGACATGATGCACTTATCAAAAAAGAAAATATTTAAAACTTTTACATTGTACACTCCCAGCGACAGCCTGTTCAATACAGATATCAGAAATAGTTGATGAGGAGTGTTAACCCAAGTCAAGTTGTCGAGGACAGTCTTGTGTTAAACTTGTTATTGCTGTGTCCTATCGGCCAGGTACAACGTCAGAAAGTGTTTGTTTAGTCTCGCAAAGGCAACCCCGGTTGACCTTTGTGTCGCTGTTTATTCAAACCTTATTTAAGGGTGAGCCATTCGTTTTGATTATTTAACACGATGAGCCTGTTTAAAAACATGTGGGCCTGTATTCTTGGTTCTTTCGGTAAAGTCACGTAGAAGGGAAATAATAAAAATTACAAATACACTTTATTTTATTTTATTATTTTCCTTCTATGTGACTTTACCAAAAGAACCAAGAATATGAATCCCTGCAGGCACGAAAGCTTTAAATCGAAATGTGGGCCTGTATTTCTAGTCGTGGGTTCAGCTTGTGCCTGGTGCTGGCTCCAGTGAGCCGGCTGAAAACCGTGCTTTACTTGAGAGCTTGCTATGAAGACAGTCCCAGCCACGCTCTGCTCAGGATTTCCTTGAGCAAGCCATTGCTTGACTCGGGGCTCGTACGCATCTATGGAAGCAACTCGGTGGTGCAAGCCTGAGCTGAACTGTGTCATAGGCCAAGCCATTACTAAGAATATGGCCCTGAGGTGGGATTGGTGATGGAGACTGCTGATGGAATGGCGGCCAAAGGAGCCAATGTATGCAAGAGGATGACCACCACCACGGAGACTTGAGCCATGAGATCGGTTCATGTGCAGGGGTGCAGTGGATTGTAGCAGCACTGGACTCGTGAGGGATGGCATTGGCGTGGGGAGGCCTCCATCCAGCAGTGGATGGATGATGGCTGCTAATGATGAAGACAATCACATTTTTTGGAAATGTGTTAGTTTCAAAATAATACAGCTTCTGAATCGACGCTTACATTGCCACGTTTATGATTTGGATGCAAATAATGTGTGCAAGATTACATTAATCACAATTTATACAAGTACACGTTCATACACTAAGGATAGTAGAGCAAATAAAATCGTACAACAACGTTCAGAAAAAGGAAAAAAAAACAACACAAAGAGCACAAGAATATGTTCTTGAATCAGCAATCTCGATCGTGAGAATCCATCAAATCGCCGGAGATGCGGCAGGGGGCAATTGTGCCACTGCGTCGCGTCGCTGAGTTACGTTTCCAGGTCTGTGTGTGTGTGCGTGTGGTGGCGGTGGTCGTTGGTGCTGTCCCCCGCGGTGCTGATCGGTGCGCGGGCGCGCCGGCTGCAGGTGCTGCTGGCGATGCACGCCAACGTAGAGGACCGCGGCGTGAAGGGTGACATCACGCCGCTCATGGCGGCTGCCAGCGGCGGCTTTGTGGACATCGTGCGGCTGCTGCTTGCTCACGGCGCTGACGTCAACGCGCAGTCCTCCACCGGTGAGCTGCGGCGGCAGAAGCGGCAGCAGCTGCGGTGCGGGATCCCACAAGGCCCAAGCGCGTTGGCTTGGCAGGCGGCAACGCATGTGCTGTGTTCTAATGACTAACCCCGTTGGCAGGCAACTAATTTGGACCAGCTTGGGACACTGTGACCCCTTCTTAACCTGCGTAATTGTTGGGCGGTGGGCAATGTTGGAGGGGGGGGGGTATGAGGCGCGAAACCGCTGGCCCTGTGGAGATGATTAAAGTTTAAATGGCTAACGACTCGTGTTTTGCTTGTGTTGTGATCGCCGTCCCATGGCCGGTCGAAGGTCTCCGTGTGGGAAACGCACCGCTGCCTGACATTGCCTAATTATGAAAATTTACCGACGGGAGCCACGTGCCAATATGAACTGCGACAGAAGTTCAGCATACGTACGTTACCAAAACCACCACCCATTGGTCGCGCGGCAAGCGCCGTCCCCAGAATCTCGAAGTGGCAGGGCTGGAGACTGTAAACAGAGGACTTTGAGCTTAGAGTGGGGGGCGGGGGGGGGGGACAGTAAACCTGAGAGCCAGCAGTAGCTGTAGGCAGTGCTTAGGATGAAGCAAGTCTTTCGTCAGCAAGATGCTGCCCGTGATGAATAGCTTCCCTGAGAAAATGCCCCCTGTAAACAAGAAAACGTACCCCCATCGCGTATTTACGGTATTTCCGTTACGTAACAACCGCACTGGCCGCGCCATCTGTACTACATTAGTTTACCCAGTACGGCGAGCTTGCTACACTGAGGCCTTGATTCTATGTTGCCAGCGCAGCGTGCATTGGTGACGGCGCGTGACCCCACACGTTTGCCTCGGCCGTAGGTCCGCATGGCAAAGGAATTGTTGTAGCTCAGCCTCCTCCCTTTCCATTTCATGCCGAGGGTGAAATGGGCGCAGGCCGGAGTGGGAGTGGATGGTGTGTGCGGAACTCGGATTAACCAAACAAAAGCTGCTTTGGCAACAATGAACCCGTGGACTTTGAAAGCTCCACGTGAGGCCACCCTACATTGTCAAACACGCACGTACCCCATTCCGAGCCATCCTGTAAACATTTCGAGGAGCGCCGACAGTTAATTCGTTAGGCAGGCAAACGTGTGATTGGTGTTCTTGGCTGGGCTCGCTGATAAAATGCATGCCGTCTGCTTTCACAGTGGACGTTTGAGATTTCGTGACGTCGTTCGCAAGAGTAGGCCATCGTGTGCCGGTGACATGGTCCAAATTTCCCAAATGTGAAGAATCGCACTGTGAATGACTCGATTAGAATTACACACATCATCGCCCTCCTCGTGAAAGAGCCGTGACACTCGGTGAGGGTGTCGAGAGTAGACGGGTGTAAAATTATTACAATAACAAGATGCAAAAATCGCTCCGACACGCTAGTCCCACCTGACCCCCCCCATCTTTTCCTGCGCACTCGGTGTTGTCGGCAGGCAACACGGCCCTGACGTACGCGTGCGCCGGCGGCTACGTGGACGTGGTGCGCGTGCTGCTGGAGGCTGGCGCCAACCTGGAGGACCACAACGAGAGCGGGCACACGCCGCTGATGGAGGCGGCGAGCGGCGGCCACGTGGAGGTGGCACGCCTGCTGCTGGAGCGCGGCGCCGGCATCAACACGCACTCCAACGAGTTCAAGGAGAGCGCCCTCACCCTCGCCTGCTACAAGGGTACGTTGCCGCCCGCTACGCTCTCCGTTTGTCCGGGCGGCGGGCGCCAGAGCTGCGCGCGGATCCACAGGACGGTTTTCTTGGTCGTTAGGATCGAGAGGTGAAGGCCCTGCCGTGACGACAATGAAGGCCCTGCCGTGACGGCAGGGCCTTCACCGAAATCCTCTCGATCCTTCTCTGTTCTCTGCCCTCCTCTTCGTAACCAAAAAACACCGCCCCCTTCCTTCCGTCATCTGATTATTTTCCCTTCCATTCCCTCCTTTTACGTCCTTATTCGTCAAACACTTGTCCCCTCGCAAGAATGAGTCCCAATCCATCTGCTTTCTCTCCCCTTCTGACAACTTGCACGATCGTTTTTTCTTTCGTTGATGCCGTGCATGAGGGCTCATTGGGCTTCTCTGTCCAGCTTACTCTGGCCAGCGATTGGGTGTTATTGTGACAAACGTATTCTGCAGGCCATGGGTTACAAAGTGTGTCTTTGAGAACGTACTTTACCAATAACGTACGAGTCCCTTCGTTTTATTGATCGAGTGCCTCTTGATTTCTGGAACAATCCATTTCAGAAATTTGGACATTTGGGACATTGGATGAGTTTTTGAAATGTGTACAATAGACGGTAAAGGCAATTGCGCAGGTGTACTCTTGGCTCGGAAGGCAGTATTTGAGAGGGTGTTGAGATACACGTTACATAATGGAACAAACCCGAAGGACCGAGCCGGCGTTTCTCATTGCAATTCTGCCAGTGTTTGTCGTGTGCTTCTGGCAGCGCCTCACGCTCGTGCGTCCTTGGCTTCCACCCACCTCTCTATCGGGTGCCGGTGTTTGGGTTGTGACGATAAAAAAAAATGCTATGAATGCCATTATTATTTTTTTTTCTTTCTCCTGCAGGCCACCTGGAGATGGTGAGGTTCCTCTTAGAGGCCGGAGCTGACCAGGAGCACAAGACGGATGAGATGCACACAGCTCTGATGGAGGCTTGCATGGTGGGTGGTGGCGGTGGTGGCGGTGGTGGCGGCGGCGCACATGCACATCAGCGGAGGCCACACACGAGAGCGGTGGCTCCAGGCCAGCTGTGTTGGTGCACCGCATAACGAGCGACAACACAATTAGAGCAGAGGACTGTTTTGAAAAAGAGATTTCCTGCAGAGCCGTTGTGTCCATCCACAGTGGCAAAGTGTAACGTTTTTCTGTGATTGGTTTTAGGGTTATTGTTTTAAGCTCGCCGGTAATCTAAAGAACTCTCGCAACCAAATTTAGCAGCAATTAGATTTTATGTTTTTTTCTTGAAACTGTGCCAAGCATCTTGAGGAAATCCAGGAAGTCGGAATAAAATGCAGGAAGTCAGAATTATTCTTTGGCTGGGGCCACCTTAGATGACTTCCTGCATGTTTTTCTGACTTCCTGGTTTTCTGAAGCAGCAATAACTACCGTGTGCTGAAACAATAATACATTGGCATGTCAGACACTTGTTCACGTAACAATTTAATTTGTTTGGCTATGTAAGGTGGTGGGGGAGGATCTTACAATACACATTTGGTCAGATGATTGTGATCGAAGCCAAAATTAAATTCTGAATCATTATATTCGGGCGGTGACGTGCCCTTGTTGCTTTTTGCATAGGCTCACGGTTCAAATCCAGAGGGTGTCCTGAATAATTCTGTGGGTGCATTAGGCCGAAGACTACACTCCGTCTGCTCCACAGTGGATGGTAAAGATCCCGTGATGTCCCCCGCCCCCCCCCCCCCCGGCTTCCCCTTAGTATGCTGGTTATTCTTCTCCTCCCCCCTCCATCTTCCCCTCCCCATTTAAATCGTCATCTTTCTCCCCCTTGGTTGGGGCAGCAGGGGCCCGGACTCCAATTTGTACCGCCCCTTTCATGTGGTTCCACCACGCCGGAATGGGTGTTCACGGATTTTTTTCTGTATCCTGTTTGGTGGAACCTCTCGCTGTGGTATTGCAATGAAAGATAAAGACCCCTTGTCGCCATCGACAAGGGCAGGGCCCATTTCCCGGCGTCACGGCCCAAATTTTGCCAAAATGTTGAAATGGTTTGCGTCGCGTCCGTCCCCTGCTTGCAGGACGGGCACGTGGAGGTGGCGCGGCTGCTGCTGGAGAGCGGCGCGCAGGTCAACATGCCGGCCGACTCGTTCGAGTCTCCACTCACGCTGGCCGCGTGCGGCGGGCACGTGGAGCTGGCGGCGCTGCTCATCGAGAGGGGGGCCAACCTGGAGGAGGTGAACGACGAGGGCTACACGCCGCTGATGGAGGCCGCCCGCGAGGGCCACGAGGAGATGGTCGCCCTCCTGCTCGCGCAAGGTGAGATCGCGCGCCGACGTCGGGATTCTCTGGGGAGTAGCTGGGTGTGCCGGGCCGGCTCGCTTCACGTCGTCCACGCCGTGTTTTCACCACCGCGCTAGAGGTCGCAACAACAAAACCCGCTCGCTCGCTCGCCAATGGCACTGCGGTGGCCTTTCGCGCCGCGCACGCCAGTCTGTTTGCTGATATGCGTAGATTTGTGTTCGTCGCCCCAATAAAAGACTTGGTCAAGTTAGACAACAAAGAATGAGCGGCCGATGTTTAAGGACTTTTCTCTGCCTGCACAACAGCACGGCGTCACCTTAACACGTAGGTTTTTCAGCCAATAGGATTCGTTATTGAATTGATAAATTTGGTTGTGAGAATTACGGCTCGAACGGTAACAATTGGCTTGTTGAACGCTTGTACGCATGATAATTCAATTTTCGTGGTCTTGTTAGGGTGGTGGGGAGAGCCTTACGAAATAAATTTGGCCAAATCATTCCGTGACTTAACCCAAAAATGTTTCGCCTCGGTGTTCCCCCCGGGGCTCCCCCGTAACTGGTACTGTGTTTCGCTCGCTCGCCCGCCGCCCCCAGGCGCAAACATCAACGCGCAGACGGAGGAGACGCAGGAGACGGCGCTCACCCTGGCGTGCTGCGGTGGCTTCCTGGAGGTGGCCGACTTCCTCATCAAGGCGGGAGCCGACCTGGAGCTGGGCTGCTCCACGCCGCTCATGGAGGCCGCCCAGGAGGGCCACCTGGAGCTCGTCAAGTACCTCCTCGCCGCAGGTAGCCGTCGCCCCACTCACCCCCTTCCCCCCCCCCCCGTCCATCTGAGAGGTCACTTCCTGTGTTTTCACGCAAACTACGAAAGCTCGAAACTGTTCGTCTGGAGACTAGGACCTCGGGGGGGCAGGCATCGATGCATCGATTCTTGGAATCACTTCTTTTGTTAAGTCTCAAGATCTGTACGTGTCTATGTGTGTGCGTGTGAGAATATTTTGTTGCGCATTATACGAGTGTAACGGTGTGAGTGACGTATTACACACAAGATTAAATCGCACAAAAAGCAAACGAATGAAATGGTAGGAAAAAGAAGATTTTTGTTATTAAATCGTGGCAATGCACAGAATTGCTGGGGGGGGTCATTATTAAATGCTTTCATGGCACACTGCTTAGCAATACCATTGTTCCAGCTCTATAGCTGCTGGGCAGTCATGGTAACAGAATACTTTCACAAAAGCATTTTTATGAAGAAACAAAAAAAACGAGGCAACCTCATGTTGCGTACCAGGAGTAGGTTTGTCCGGCTGACGTAATGGACCGGCTTGCCAGCTCCGTTGTTGTTGTGTTGCCTGATATACGTGCTTCTCGTGTCTGTTTGCAAAAGTCCTTTTTCCAGTTGACTGAGCAGTGTCAAAATTGTGTGGTCTCAAATATCAAAATTGTGTGGCCTCAAATAGTACTTTTCATACAGCTTTGTCAGCTGAACATTTAATAATACGTTGATTAACTACATTTCTTTCGTGATTTGCCATTCATGTGAGCCCGCAGAGTAAGCTGAAAAGTGTGAAAAATAACGATCGTAATTTGCATCTGATGTAGTGCAACACTCTCCCCCCCACATAGTCCGTGACATGTCAGTTCGCTTTACATCGCGTCTCATCTTCTTGGTTTTTTCGGTAATGTCACGTAGAAGGGAAATAATAAAATAATAAAAATTTAACATAATACAATAATTCTCATGACGTTTCGGCCACAAAGCCATTCAGACGTTGTCTTTCCGACAGACCTGTTCTTAATGTTCAGACGCGTTTGAATGTTCAGACGCTGTCTTTCCGACAGACCTGTTCTTCACCTGAGGACGGCTGCTTGCGTTGTGTCCGAAACGTCGTGAGAATTATTTTATTATGTTTTATTTTTATTATTTTATTATTTCCCTTCTACGTGACTTTACCGAAAGTACCAAGAAGATGAATCCCTGCAGCCACGAAAGCTTTAAATCGAAATCGCATCTCATCTCAACACATGTGAAGGGGCGCGCACGGCCAGTGGCAGCAGCTGTCCCCGTGCTGCACAGTTTGGCAGCACCTGACCTGCCAACGGGAACTTTTTGTCCCTCTTGGTAGGGGGCGACGATTGCCGCTCTGTGCAAATCACCAGTTTGAGGGAGCTGCGCGCAGATGCTGTGGGAAGAAGGGATGTGGACATGCCATCGGTGCAGGGCAGCGAGGGTTAGAGGCAGACAGAGGGCGCGAGGTGAGAGGATGCGGTGGAGTGAGGGTCGGGAGCGGCGGAGGAGACTGGAGAGTAGTGGGTGTAGAAAGAAGCACGTGGAGAGAGACAATATCCTTGCAGCTGTAATGGGGCTCATGGCTGAGAAGAACCTCTGTAGATTGACTGGATTCTGCGTGCACGACAATCGCAAATAGTAATCTGTTAATCGCGACAACAAATGATGACTATTAATCGAAGAGCGGAGCGGGTAATTGTTTCGTACGCTTATGTTGTGGTTGTTTGCGCGCGTTATCGTGCAGTTAATATTCCGCAAACAATGCCCCTTTTGTGAATCGCAGTGGGGAAATTACAATGTGGTATTCCCAAGAAGGCAAGTAAAATTAATAGATGAATGGATTCCAAACAGAGCTGAATTGTTGTTTCCCGACACTCTCTTCTGCTGTGCCACGCTCTGCCGCCTGATCTGTGTGTGGTGTATGTACGATCTGTGCATGTGGCGCATCGTGCGCACCGCAGGGTGCGCTGCCTTGCACGTGATGTATGATCCTGCCGTGGGTTGTTGGAGGCCGCCCAGGAGCCACCCCCACAGCCTCCCACCTCTCCCATTCACCCCGCTGCCTTGGCGGGGGACGATGACACCCCAGAGCGTCTGGTTTTCACTGCACCATTGCACAAAGCAATGCAGCATTTGTTTAGAAATACGATATAAGCGCTGGCGTCGATGCAGAGAATGAGTGACGTATTTAAATAAGCGGACAATATGCTCCCTTGCCAAAACCTGTCTCCACACATGAAACAAAAATACGTTTTACACTTCTCATCAGCCACACGCTTGGTACCCTGGGAGTTCAATAGCCTCGGCAGTGACGGTTCAACACAAGCAAGCTTTGGACAGGTTTCGACATCCAACGTCTCGTCCAGCAGTCACGCCTGCCCGAACCAATGTTGGTCAACTGCCAGATGTCCATAGGCTGACCATTACAATGCACAACATAATCATTTGCGTTGTGGAGAATATAAAGGACTAAATCGTAGACAAGATGCCTCCCCTACAAATAGATTCTTCCATGAAGCTGATTGTCTCTACAAATTACCTTTATTTACCTGCAGATCACGCAATCGAAATACGCACGGCAACATCTCTCCCCCTGCCGTGAAACTACCACAGCCTGTGGGAAACCCAGCAGGGGGCTTCCTTCGTGGTGGCCCTGCGCTACGGGAAGGGGAGCACGAATACCCAGAGCGTGCTTCATAACCCTCGATACTTTGTGTATTTATGCAGAGCACGGCAAGACGTGCGGTGTGCACGGCCCTGGGGGCGGAGAGCTGGGGCTGCTTGGCACAGAAGCGAGCGATCTGCATTGTAACTGGTCGGTGGGCGCATCTGATAAGCCGGTGCAACTACACACTGGCCTAGGCAGACCTGGTTTTCCTTTGTGCGGCAGCAAATCTGATAGGCTTACTTACCCAAGAATGCGTCGGGCGGGGGGTGGTGGGGGCTTATGCGCACATTTCCTTGAATTGCTACCCTGTCTCATCGAAAAGAAGTCGAGCAAGGTCTCTTGCTATGTGTGCATCACACATTGTATGCGGCGAAAGCCCCCATGTCGTTCCGTCTCGAGACGAAGGGATAGTTCACAACCCAGGTAGGCTGCCGCTAAGCAGGAACAACATAGCGGCGTTTGGACGACTTGCTGCTGCTGCAATGCCACCACCACCACTCGAGTTGCCCACTTAATGACTCTAGAATGCGTGGTATGCAAAACGAACATTCCAGACGATCAGACAAAGGGCTGACTGTGTCGGGATCGTTTCTCCCCCTCTCTCTCACACACCGGGCAGGCTGCACGCGCCCAAGGCGTCTGTATTCTGCGACGGTCAAAACGCGGCCGTTGTGCCCTTTCACAATGCGATCATCGAATACGGCGTTTTGGCGCAGTTGACGAAGCCTCGCCGTTCGGTAGGGGATGGCGCTTGACGAGTATTGACCCGCAAGCGTGACCAGACGGCTCGTTTAGTTGGCAGCCTTCCCCCCCCGGCACCACATTTTCCTTTGCATTGTCACCGTCTTTGTAACTGGAGAGCGACCTATTTTTAAAACCTTCACCCGGGCGGCAGCACGAGTTGGGTTGTCGCCGGCACCGAAAGGCGGCGGCGGCGGCGGAGGTTGCTCTGCCAGTGCCAGGTGGTGGCGTGGCCATTGGTGAGGCACTGACGCAGGCTCTGACGCAGGCGCTGGTTTACAGGGCTGTGTCCCCGATGAGATTTCTGTGGTAATTAATCGCCATAGAATAACAAACAAATACCCCCCCACGCCCTTCAGCCGGCAGGAGCGCTGGGATATCATCACTTGTAACGTTTGACCGCGCGTCAAATATTTGTCACTTCAAAACAACTTTGCTTAAATCAGCAGCTGGACCAACAGGAAATTAAGTGAAGAAATAACGTGATGTACAGCACTTTGTCACAGTCCACTGCGGCGTTAGGACCTCTCCAAGCCATTGCAGGTCATGGTGGGTGGACCGCTTCAGATGCCGTGACCGGGAATCGAACTCGGGTCACTGCATCCGGAGCGTGGAGCTCCAACCACCCTCCAGCTTGTATTGTCGGTCACGTGTTCGCATTTTTCTCACGTCAACCCAACCTTCCGCCAATCGTCGTCACGGCAGCAACGGCAGGGCAAGAGGAAGTAAAAGGAAAGACATTGTTGATTTAGTGAAGTGGCAGTGTTGACTCTGGATTAGAGGAGCCGTTTTTCTGCAGGTGTTTGTGTTTACTATCAGTCGGCAGCATGCGAATAATGACGCGGCACTTGTGCGTGTTCGGTGCCCCTTTGCCGTGTCATTTTCCACGTCTCCACTCGGGCGGGGGGGTGGGTAACTCAATATCGCGCGTTGTTCCGAGTACGGCGATAACAGGAGCGCCACCCGGGCAAAAAAGTGTGCCCTGACCCCTCTCTAAGCTGTTGCGTCAGTCTTCCTGAGCCTATTGCAAGCGGCTTGCGCTGGACACATTATTTGGCACAATGGTGGCTGATGGACGAGACTGGAATGGCAGCCAAAGGAGAGAAATGTGCCCGAGAAAAGTGACTACCGTGGAAATGGATGGATCGTGGCATCGCTGGAGCACTCGAGGGATCGTAATGGCTTGGAGAGACCTTCATCCAGCAGTGGATCGACCATGGGGTGATGAGCATGATTATGAAAAGTCATTGAAACAAAAGCCTCTTTTGCAAGGAAGTCTTGGCACAAACAACAAAAAGCTGTACGGATAAACCAACAGTGCAATCAGAAAAATCAATGCACAAGGACACACAGGCGCTGGGCACCTCACACTTGCCCACTGTGGTCAACGTGCCCTGCTCGCAGTGGACAGAGGAAACAACAGCCGGCTTCTCCACACCGATCGTGTGCGCCGTGACAGGTGAAGAGGCATGAGTAAATGTGTACACCGTGGCACTCGCAAACCTATGCCAGATAGCCACAACACTGTCCGAACAACTTAACAAAAGGCACGATTTGTCATTTTCAAAGTTGCAAATGACAATGATCGCTGTTCTCTTCACAAATGTTGACTGCGAAGAGCTGGCCTGGCGGGTTCTGGTGCCCAGCTTGTTCTTCTCTTGACACAAGCGAGAGGAGTATTTCGCAGTGCGCCCCTTGCCTTAGCGGCAGTCTCGGGGGCATTGTAGAGGCAGCGATCTGCCATGAGGCCTCCTCCCATCAGAGGGCTTTCCCCTCCGTCCAGCTTGGAGAGACACGTTTCTTCTTGCCAGGCAAGAAGGCCAAACGTAGATTCGCGGGCTTTTCATCATCGGTCCCTCAGATTCGCCACATCCCAGACGTTAAGCCAACATAATTTGCGCTTCTTTTAGCCGATGTTGAATCGAGCTTTTGGTAGCACATTGATATATATTGCTCTCCAGTTGGATTGGCGGCCATCACACACGACAAGCGGGCGTCGTAGGCATCAGAGGGGGCAGGAAAGTAAAAAAACCCGTTCTGCCCCTCGACCCATGTGGGTGAAGTATGGTCAAAACAACGCTCACTGCCTGTACCGCATTGAGGATGCGCTCGTCCAAGGAGTGGATTTACGATCGCGCCGTGTCTCGTGCGAATCTGGAATGAGCTCGGTGTGGAGTGGTCGAGTGGTTTGAGTCATGTATTGCACGGGGGACTTGCAGAATCCACCGGTGCCATACATCTGTGTACTCGCATGATCCACGCGTACGTTCACACAGGCCTCTTGTCAATCCACTGCTGGATGAGGACGTCCCCATGCCGTGCGAGCCACGGGGGGTTATATGACCATACATCACCACGCTGATCAGGATGGTTGGTGAAGGCAGAGAGCTTGGAGCTTGGTACAGTACAACGATAGATTTGCTGCCCACTGAGTTAATTCCCGTTGCTGCCCCAGAGCAACCTGTTCTGTACGGGGTGGTCGCCCACCCCAGCGGCTATCCTGGCTCATCCGGGCTTGAAAACGGGCACCCCGTTGCGGACATCAAAGACCGGACTCACAGATGCCTTGGTGTGTTTGTATTATAAATAGTTAACAAGTAAGGAGTTAATCATGTGTGTGCTTGGATTATGCAATTCTTTCCAACAACCCTTTGTGTTCACAACTATTTAATTAGTGTTGAAGCCAACGGTACTGTTGGGGCAGAATGCATTGTCGTGTTATAAATGGGTCCTTTCGCTCTGGGTTTTATCACCGAAGTTTTCGCGCAAAATTTTTGTTTTAATGTCGTGGGTTTTCTCGTGGGGTGGGGGGGGTGGTGTGCGCTAGACTTAATAACAGCAACACAACTCGACACTCGTGTTTTGTTCTCATCGGCTCTTCCTTGGCGGGAGTTCCAGCGCCTGCTGCCCCTCTCGGACAACGCCGCTAACCTCCGTTGGCGACCGTTGCCAAACGAGGCGCCAACAGCTCCCCCTTTGTTTGACGTCGCGCCGCGCCCGCCATCCCTGTCCCGTGCGTGCCGCGTGTGCGCGCGAGACAGGGGCCAACGTGCACGCGACGACGGCCACGGGCGACACGGCGCTCACGTACGCCTGCGAGAATGGCCACACCGACGTGGCCGACCTCCTGCTGCAAGCCGGCGCCGACCTGGTGAGGCCACGATCCGGCCGTGCGGTGGTGAAGTCGAAATCCAACACTTTCTCCGTCCCCCTCTCTGCCCGATTTTATTTTATTTGTTGACGGGAGAAAGAAACATTCAGCCGTTAGCTGTTTTACGACAATGACTCGCAGAGGGCCTTTGTGAATGGGAAGAAAAAGGAGCTGCAGCAAATACATATTAATATTGCAAACACTTGAGTGGTAAACACATTTGAGGAAAACAACATCCAAGTCTTGCACCGTTCACTTAACAATGGCAGGGTGGTGATTCACATTCACACTGAAGGCATGAGACGGGTAACCACGTGTTCAGGGATGCAGTGCATTACAGAAATATAATGCCCAATTGCATGAGGTTCGCTTACCACTTGTGCAAGAGACGATGAGGGGAAACGATGGGGAACCAATAACAGCAACAGGATAATGCTGAATACTAACCTGCAGATGATTAACTTTTTTATTACCAAGTTGCCCCCTATTGTGATAATTCGGCAGTACCCTCTTGCAAAATATTATTGGGACTCGGAAAGGTTTTGTTGGGGAAACGAGCGTTAACTATGAAAATAAAAAAACTCGACTTCTCGGACAAATCTGTCCGACTCGGTCAACCGGGGTCACCTGGGATCGCCCAGGGTGCGTTCGCGTCGCACGCGAGCGACGAGTAAAGCGTGCCGTGCCGTCCCGCAGGAGCACGAGTCGGAGGGCGGCCGCACGCCGCTCATGAAGGCGGCGCGGGCCGGACACGTGTGCACCGTGCAGTTCCTCATCAGCAAGGGTGAGTGCGAGCGCCGCGCGCGCCACGGAGAACCCCGCCACCATGTGCACTCAATCAATGGGCAGCCGCCGCCCTCCACCAAGTGGCAGCGACGTCACCCGTGGCACGCTTGCACCAGGCTAGGTGCGCTTTGCGGCCGTCTAAAGTGCGGATGGCTTGCTGCTGGCAGGAAGGGGGTCCCCAGGACAGACCCAGGTGCTAGAGATGACAGGCAGATGACTGCTACCCATTATACCAACTTTGCTGCGTTTTAGCCGGTCCTATACTTGGGCTGACGTCTGGATAATATCGTTTGCCGCATCATAGGCAACTTCAATTCCAAGTCCGGTCACTGGGTTTGTAGCGATGTTCCACAACGCTGCCCATGCCACCCCCCACCTCTTAATATCGAGATGGATGGTTGGCAAATGTTTCTTTTGCGGTGATTCTGACCTGCAAAACGAGTGTTATTTTGTTCCGTGAAATTGTTTGCTTTGTGCACGGCCAACTTCCTGACCCTGAATTAAAAACAGAAGTCTTAAATGCTGCATGCCAAAATAAAGTTGGAAGCTTAAAATAGTATTTTTATACATTGTGCAAATGAAGTCCGACCCCAAAGTAATGATGAACAGTTTATTTAGAATCGCCCTGTGAGCTCAGAAGCTCTTGAATCGGGTTTCATCAACAAAACAAAAAAACTGTTAAATTAGAAACACGCTTGCAACAGGTCACATAAAATTTTTAAATACAATAAATACAGCAATGGAAAAAGTCAACAAATGTTTTTTACAATATATTACTTAATTATAAAATTAATATGGTGGAATTAAGCTGCGGTAACGACGTTAAATATATGACTGCATGCGGGGTATATGGAGGTGCGGGCGATCTGATTTTTTTTTTTACACAAAACGCTATTTTTGCGGGTTATATGCGTCTGCGGGTTATATGCGTCTGCGGGAAAATACGGTAATCATAACAATCGCCATGATGGTCCCAACCACTTTTTGCCCATTTGGTCAGAACAAACCGACCGCAGTCCTGCTGTTGGGACGTTTTCTTTTTTGGCAATAACGCCGGCCGTGTTTTGTCGCCCGCCTCCGCGTGGCCGCCGCCTGTGCGCCCCGTCCACTCTTGCCCCCCACCCCCCCCACGGTCTCCTGGGTGCAGGGGCAGACGTGAACCGCGCCACGGCCAACAACGACCACACGGTGCTGTCGCTGGCTTGCGCCGGCGGCCACCTCTCCGTGGTCGAGCTGCTACTGGCTCACGGCGCCGATCCCAACCACCGCCTTAAGGTAAACCGCCCGCCCGCTTTGCCCGGCTGGGACGCCGCGCCGATCGGCACGCACCGCCAAAGCCCGTCGCCCTCGGCACGCGTTCCCCGATGAGTCGCTCCTGCCCATGCCTGCACCGGCGGCAACGGCGGCGGCCGCGCCGGTGAGAAGGCGGTGAGGCCGCTTGCGCCGGGCCGGCTGCGCTTCGGGACCGGCACGTGACACGTGGAATGTTCGCTACCGGCAGGCGGTCACGGTTACAGACCCCAGGTGTTTTGGGTTAACTGATTGAGGTGACTGGCAGATGAACCACCTGTGCTCCCCACTGCCAGCAAACACTTATACATGCGCGCGCGCGCGCACACACACATCTGAACTTGCGCACACAAAGGCCTCGTGCTGTCATGCGGCCTTCATCCAACGACAGTGTCAAGTTACAGCCCCCGTGCTTGGCCGTCCCAATTAGCCCATGTGTCCAAGGGTCCATTGCTGCCAGGGCAGCTGTATTCCATACTCCCACGTGGATACACTCACGTACACATATGTGCACATGCGCACACACACAGATTTGCAGATATAAATCGCTAGACAGTTTGTGCGTTACGAGGTTGCAATGATAAGAACGACTAATTAGCAGGCTCATGCTGAGTGAACGGCGGTTGAAGTCATCTTTGTTCGTGCTGAATATACAGCAAAGCACCAAAATTATACAAATGGAAATGCTGTTTTCTAAGTTGATGGTGGTAACTGGTATCGCAATGAACCCCATCGTGTACAATTTTATATCGTGGCAAACGTACTTGAATCATGCCTGTAGGAATACACCGTTTGATTATTGTGTGGCAATGCTCATGATTGGTAGCTGGTGAGTGGTTGAGTGAGTGAGTGGTTAGTTGAGTGAGTGAGTGAGTGGTTGCTGCTGTAACCTGCACTGTGGTGCTTGATGAGACGAAACAGTGAGTCTGGTCGACCGACTCTCCGGCAGCGAAGTCCAATCGCCGTTTGTTCCGTGTCCTCTGTCCCGCAGGACGGCTCCACAATGCTCATTGAGGCAGCCAAAGGCGGCCACACGAGCGTGGTGTGCTACTTGATCGACTACCCGCACAACCTGCTCTCAGCCTCGCCCCCCGAGGCCCCCCAACTCACCCCCCCTCCCCAGGACCAGGGGCAGGTTGGTGCTCCCATCTTTGTACGTATGCCGCACACCAAGCCCACACTTCCATTAGCGTCCTTGAGGTGTGTGGGTTCAGGTGTGTGAGGTCCAGTAGTTGTGTTTGATTCAGTAGTTGTGTTAGGATTAGACGGTGGCTCAAGTAGGGGGGGGGTTCGATTGCCTGGGTGAGATTGTGCGGGTTCAGGGTGGGATGTTGGATCTGTGGGTTCAGGTGTGTGGGTTGACACGTGGGGCTGGGTGTCAAGCTCATTGTGAGGGTTGAACTGTTTGTTTCGGAATGTCGGTCCGTGCCCGTTTTCCTTCTACGTTGGATGTTGTTCGTGAACTATCTTTTTTGCTGGGTAGACTTGGTTTGTAACGGGATATCAATAAGATATTATTCTCATATTTCTTTTATTTGTTATTGTTTTGGAACGCTGGAAATTTAATTTCAAATGTGTTCCCTTAGCATTCTGCTCAGGAGTAATACAATTAAATGAAAATGAAATTTTTACCCAACTGGGCAAGCCTCTGTAGAGGAGACCTGACACATTAATTTGGAGTAAAACGTCACGGTTATCATTTTTTTACGTCAACGTTGCTAATCAGCGATGCCATTTCATCCCGGTCTGCGCGAGATTGGCTGCACAAAAACAGAGTCGGGAACAAAACATTTGCAAACGGCTCGGCGGGGAACAGAAGAACTCGCATTGACCCTCAAAACGCAGATGGGGGGGAGACCCTTGAGCTCTCCAACACCCTGTGGGCTTCCCAGAGAGAGAGCGGCTTTTTTGGGCTCTTGTTATTGCTGCTGCTGCGTTGGGTTTTCAAGGTGTCCGGGTTTCTCTGACCTTACCCAGGCCCCGCGGGTGCCCATGCAGGCCCTGCCCATGGTGGTTCCGCCCCAGGAACCCGACAAGCCGCCCAACGACCTCCAGCAGAACCTGCCGGCGCGAGGAAAAGGTAGCGCCCCGGAGCGTTTCCCTGTCGCGGCGCCGTCTTTTGGGGGGTGCACCGCTTGTTCTCGCGATTGGAGCGCGCGTCCCGATTCAAGAATAGCGTTTCATGCCTCTAGTGGCTGCAGAGGTCACGCAGACTAATTACAACGCCGCATCTCATCTTGCCGAGTCAGAGGCCCCGTTGTTGCGTGGGAACGGCTGCCCACGTGTTTCTCTTCGACGCCCTCTTCTCTTGTCACGTCGGCTGTGCGCTCGTATCTCGGTCCACCGCGTCTTTCCACCTCAACCCGCAGTCTCCCACTCTGCTCCGCCTGCCCTGCACCAGCAGTGTCTCGCTGGCCCTTATAATTGCGTCTTGCGTCTTGGACATGAAACATGGCTGAATAAAAGCAATTTTATTCTTACGTCGTTCTGGTAGCGATGGCGTCGAACTAAAGCGCCGTTTTGCTAATTCATCCGCGCCCATCATTGGGGGGAAACTTTATGTACGTGTGAACTTCTTTCACACTGTACGTAGCCAAACGTGCTAATCAGAGGTTATCATTCGTGAGCGGTTATAACCGCTGGAACTTACAGCGAATGGACATTTTAAAGAATGTAAATATTTAAATACCGTGTACCCAATTATTGGAATTGGTTGCTTTCAATATTTTTTCATTAAAGCCCTCCTTTACATTATTTTCTAAATATGCATCATTATTTGTATATATTAACGAGTGTCTTTTAGCTTACAAGGTTTACATACCTACGCGCATTTCATCTGGCTGCCGAAGCCACGAGAAGCATCTGCTTTTCAGTTGCGCCGATGTGTAGTTTAATTACGCAGCAGTTTGATGGTCCCGTTCGGCGAGGCCTATCAAACGTGGGGTTTTGTCAAACGGTGATGCAGCAAAGCCGGCCGTGTTGTTGACGTGTGGGGCTCCGTGACTGGTAACTGCGGTCCTCACTCGCGGACTTCCTTTCTGTCACCCCCCCCCCCCCCCTCTCTAAGCTCCGGCAAAGCCCAAGCCCGGTGCCGGTCCACCTTTGCCGGCGCCCAGCCCCGTCCCACCCAACCCAGACGTGGCCGCTACTGCCGCAGGGGGCTGCTGCTGCCACGTCCACACGCGGGCGCACCAGGCGGCGGCTGCGGCGGCGGCGGTGGCGGCCGGGGGCGCCCACCACACCGCCGCGCCGGCGGGGGGTACCGGGCGGCGGCGGCGGCGGTGGCGGCGGCGGAGGCGGTGGTGGAGCCGGCGGCAGCGGCGGGACCGGAGGGCACGCGCAACAGTCACCCGAGCGCATCGTGGAGGAGGCGCAGGGCAAGCTGACGGAGCTGGAGCAACGGATCCGCGAGGCCATCGAGAAGAATGCGCAGCTGCAGTCGCTGGAGCTGGCGCAGGCAGAGCAGCTGACGCGCGAGCGCATCGAGGAGCTGAGCCGCACGCGCGAGGAGCAGATCCAGAAGAAGCAGCGCATCCTGGAGGAGCTGCAGCGCGTGGAGCGCGAGCTGCAGCTCAAGACGCAGCAGCAGCTCAAGAAGCAGTACCTGGAGGCCAAGGCGCAGCGGCAGGCGCTTCTGCAGCAGCAGCAACAGCTGCAGCAGCAGCAGCAGCAGCCGGGGGGGGCGACGGGCGCCGCGGCGACCGCGCCCCCCAATGGCACGGCCGTTCAGACGCCGCCTCAGCAGACGCCGCAGCAAATCCAGCTCCACTTGCACCAGCAGCAGCAGCTGCAGCAGTTGCAGCAACAATTGCAGCAACAGCAGCAGCACCTGCAGCTGCAGCAGCAACTGTTGCAACAGCAGCTCCAGCAGCAGCAGCTGTTGCAGCAACAGATGCAACAGCAGATCCAGCAGCAGCAGCAGCAGGAGTCCACAGGTGTGTTGGAGTCGATGAGTCGCTCACGGCACACACAGTACAGACGGGTATTTAGAGATGTTTGATTTGATGGAAGGGGTACTGCCATGGTGTCACGGTCAGCAGCGCACACGGGGCTTGCAATGCAGAGGTCGTCGGTTCGATCTCCTGACGCTTGAGTTGAGATTGGCTCAAGTTTCTTAAATCCCCTGCCTTTGTCGACCCAGCAGTATAAAGAGTACGCCGCTGTTAGATGATTTGGCAGGCCTTGTGTGCAGGGTATAATGTGTGTACTCCCACCTCTTGCATGACGCCTCGCCAGAGTGGAAGTGGAGGCCAATCTACCTTCTTGATTGGAGGCCCTTCCTCCAGCAGTGGCACTTGCGCGTGATTGCAGGGCTGCACCTTTACCGCTGGCCTATGTCTAGATTTGAACGAAAGTCCGCCGGGTGTGTTACTCTGCGACGTGCGCAGGCGGCACAACCACCCCGGAAACCGCCTACGCCCGCCTGGCGCAAATGGAAGCCATCTTGCCCAGGGAAGACGGCTCGCCCGCTCACCAGCACCAGCACCTGCCTCTCACGGCCGGCGGGGCGGCGGTACCGGGGGGCGGCGGCGGCGCCAGCGGCCTCCCCGCGGGCTTCGTGTCCCTGCACACGGCGCAGCCGCCCGGCGGCGCCACCCCCTTGGACGCGGCCGGCGTGCCCCCTGAGCTGGGCGGCATGGGGGTCGGAGTCGGGGTGAGCGCAACGGGGCAGCTGGTGCTGGGCGAGACGGGAGAGGGCCTCATGGTGGCGTGCCCTGCCCGCACTCTCACCGACACGCTCGGAGACATCATGACAGGTGAGCGCACGGTTTGCTGTGGCGGTTGGACGTCTTGTCGCCAGCGTGTTTCACTGAACCGTTCGGGGGGGGGGGGGGTGCCTGGCACGTTGCCTGTTGTGTGCAACTCGTTGTGTGCGTGCTGGTGGCACCATTGAGGCATCCACTGATTTGCTGATCCGTCACGATTTGGGTTCATTGTTCGACTAAAGAATCTGTTCCTTAATGTGCCATTGCCGCAGTCGTATCTGTACCATCTTGTTGTGTGCCCCTTCATCTGTGTGCCGTCTTGTCTTTCCTGAGATGCACAGTTGATTTATTGGTTATTCCACGGCATGATCACAAAACAAATAAAATTGTCGCATATGCAAGAGTTGAACATACCAATCGCTGTTGTTTCACCTCACACCTGTAACTTGAAGAACACTTTTTTCGGCTAAATTTAAAGAGGAGAAAAACGATGTTTCATTTTAAAATATGCTGTCATCTTCGGAGAAAATCCAGAAAGTCGGGATGAAATTGAGGAAATTTGAATGATTGTCTCAATTCCAACCATTAGCCTAAATAATAACAATGCATAAGTTGAAGATAACCCATTACCATTGCAATATACTGCTGCATTGCGGATTTATATAGATGCTAAATGCAACCAAATCAATGACACTGTGCAGAAGCAGTGGGCAAATGTATTGTATGGAAAGAGAAGCGGTCAGATGTGGGCAGAGAAACCGATCACGGTCTGCACTCGAACAGGGGCAGGGAATCGACAGCGCGGATCGCTGGGCGAAGCACATGTCGTGAGCGCGCGATTTCAGTCAATCGCTCGTGACGCACCTCTCCTCCGGAGAGCCGCGCTGACCCGCGTCGTGTCCGTCCGTCCGCAGCTGCCAGCGGCCGGCCCTCAGCCGTGGCCAACCCTCCCCCGCCGCACTGCGCCCTCGGCGGCTCCTCCTCCCAGCCGCAGACACCAGCGCCGAGCCCCATCGTGTCTCCGCCGATCCCTCACCCCTACAACCCCCTGGAGCTGGACGCACAGGTGACCATGCGCACTCTGTCCTGCGGCCGCTTCTTCAGCGGGGTGGGGGGGGGGGCGGCTCGCCGAGTCTCGACCCCTCTCCACGACGCTTGGCCGTTTTCCAGTGAACATTTAGAGACTGAATACATTGAGCTCCGTTCTGCCCCATCTGTCTGTGTCTGTCTCTGTCCGTAGTGAAGATTATCCGTTGTAAATCATGATGCGCAGGTTGCAGCGTTTGACCTGGTTGATGTAGATTGCATCCATGTGTGTTGCAGGACAGTCGCACGTTCTGTGTGTGTGTTGACAGGATAGCCCTTTGAATTGCTGTAATTCGCAGTCTGCTTGATCTGCTGATTTGTAACGGTCAGTAATATAGCTATCCTGTAGAGTGCTCAATAAGTCCACCTTTATTATTATTAGAGTAAGCATTTACAGCCCTTTTGACAATCCACTGCTGGATGAAAGCCTCCCCACCTCGTTGGACTCGGGGGTTTATTGACTACTTCACCACACTGGGTCATACAGGTTGGTGAAGGCCCAGGACCAGTTAATATATCACTCGGAAATTGATGTTAGCCGGGAATTGAACTCTGGTCTCCGGGTTCATGGTGCGGCATGCACGCCCGGGGCACCACCACTCCATATTGGTTCGGGAAAAGGAAAATGCCTTGCTTTGGTAATGGTTCTCACGTTTCATTTCAGCCTGTTGAGATTTGTTGGGGTTTGTTCGGTAGGATTTGTTGGGGATGGCTTTTGATGGAGGTGCAACACCTCGGGCTGGTGGTGGGGAGCGTTGGGAGTGGGGACCGTAGCACGTATGTGTGCGTTGTGGGTCTGGGGACGTGGTGCAGCTGTTAGCACACTGACACAATCCCGGAGACCTGGGTTCGGTTCCTGGCCATTGATGACACCTGTAGCATGTGGTATCTGTGCCTGTCCTGGGTCTCCGTTCGCTTGACTCGGTGCTGTAAAAGTGCCTGGTGCTTTGTGCAAAAATCAGCACTGCTGAGACCAAGGTGGTGTGATTGTGGCCACACCACACACTCTTGCTCCGCGCCAGCCTTTAACAGGTGCCCGCTGATAGCACTTACCCCTGCAAGCCTTTCAGTCTAACCAGGATCTTTACCTTTGGCTTGTGCGTGACCCAGACGGAGAGCAACCACGACACCGCGCTGACGCTGGCCTGCGCCGGCGGTCACGAGGACCTGGTCACGGTGCTCATCGCCCGCGGCGCCAACATTGAGCACCGGGACAAGAAGGGTGAGCTGCACCCCACCCACCGGCCCGGGGGGTAGACACGGTGCTCACGCGCGGCAACCGGATCCTTGGGTTTTGAGGATTTTTCACGGGCACTCGGAACCCATCCGGCCCGTGACTTCATTCCACACGGCCCACGAGCAAATGAGGCCTGCCATTTGGCAACGGCCCGCAAACACTGTTTGTCCATCGCTGCAAGTATCTTGGCCTCTTGGCACACTAATTGCCTATTTCAGGGGCATATTTTGGACTTGGCCACACTTGTGTTTGTAATTTTATCGTGCTCACTCACTCGCCGTCTTTCGAGTAGTTCTGAGCACACGATCAACGGAACGTGCAGTCCTCGCGTGATCAGTGAGGGATGGCGACGACTTGGGGAGGCAGTCGATGGAGCCTGTGTGATGACGACGATGAGGCACCTGGCTGATGCTGGTTTGCGCCGCGTGCTTCAGGCTTCACGCCGCTCATCCTGGCGGCGACGGCGGGACACGTGAACGTGGTGGAGCTGCTGCTGGACAACGGCGCGGACATCGAGGCGCAGTCCGAGCGGACCAAGGACACGCCGCTCTCGCTCGCCTGCTCGGGAGGCCGGCAGGAGGTGAGCGAGAGAGCGTGAGTGAGTGACAGCATGATTGTGTTTGTCTGTATTTGTGTGCGAGTGCATGCTTGTGCGTGTGCATGAGTGTGTGAGTGCGAGTGCATGCTTGTGTGAGTGTGTGTGCTTGTGAGTGTGAGTGTGCGTGCTTGTACTGTGGAGAGGTGACGTAGTGGTGAGCGTGCTGTGTTATGAACTCGATTCCCGCTCTTGGCCAACACCAGTGACGACAATATGAACCAGTCCTGGGCCTCCTTCTAGGTCGACTCGGCCTCAAATTAGTTCCTTCCTCCCCCCCCCCCGTGTGCCGTGCCGCTTGCTTAGGTGGTGGAGCTGCTGATCGCGCGCGGAGCCAACAAGGAGCACCGCAACGTGTCGGACTACACGCCGCTGAGCCTCGCCGCCTCCGGGGGCTACGTCAACATCATCAAGATCCTGCTCAACGCCGGCGCAGAGATCAACTCCCGGTGCGGTGCCCCCACCACACTCGGACAACACCCATCCCCTTCGCTCCTCTCTTATGCCCCAGTTCTCTTAGTCGTGGCTTGGCTCAGGCTTGGCTCAGGCTTGGCTCTGGCCCAAATGAACTGGCTCCAAGTCGATTGGTCATGGCTGATGATGATTATGATTTACCTAGAAAAGCCTCGACTTATTTTCAGGAGTGTGCTGCTCCATTTGGTGGGGAATCTGGAGAGATCCCACCACGAATACGAGAGGCGTAACACGCACTTAGAACTCGGCTGAGATGGATTTAAAAACACCCGCTTGCCATCTGGCCGGCCCGCAGACAAATCCTACAGCACGTGGTATTCCCACGTGGTCTCGCGTCCAAATTTCTGGCTGCTGTTGATGATGACGATGACGACGATGATGATGATGGCGCTGCTCTTGCAGGACGGGCAGCAAGCTGGGCATCTCGCCGCTGATGCTGGCGGCGATGAACGGGCACACGGCCGCCGTGAAGCTGCTCCTCGACATGGGCTCCGACATCAACGCGCAGATCGAGACGAACCGCAACACGGCGCTCACGCTCGCCTGCTTCCAGGGCCGCCACGAGGTGGTCAGCCTGCTCGTCGAGAGGAAGGCCAACGTCGAGCACAGGGCCAAGGTGCGTGTGCAGCCGACGTGTCGCGGGACGGCGGACTTACGCAAATCTCAGTTACGGCCCGAGCTTTTGGAGTGTGCCGTTGTCGTCAAGTCTGGGGTTGCCACCACCACCACCACCCCAGTTCCGGCCTCCCGCTGCACTCGATAGACTGCGACGGAAAGCAGTCGGGTTGATCGATGATCCCCCACTCGCCAATTCGCTGCGGTCATTGGCAGATCGTCCGGCTCGCATGCCAGGTGCTGAGTCGCCTTGCACCATGTCGGGACAGCTGACACGCGCGTCGGGTGCGGCGGGTGGTACACGTGGTCGGGCGTGGCGGGTGGGACACGCGTGTCGGGCGCGGCGGGTGGGAAACACGTGATAGGATCCCGGCTATAAGGCTTGTTCTCAGCCTGAGCCGCGTGCTTAGATCTGGGCCCACCCCAAAGCCGGTCGCGACGTAGCAGGATCGCCACAAAGCCGCCGCCACCGCATGCCGTGGTGCCATTCGCTTAGTTCATCTTCCTAGCTCGCGTCACGGTTTCAAAAGCATCGCCAAAAACAGCAAAACTACTTCTTATTTTTACTCATGTCGTCGCACCAAACCCAACGTCTACGTCGATTGTTGTTAAACACAAAGTTTTTTTTTCCACTTTCTCAAGAGCGAGCATCTTGACTCTTTGTGCATGGAGACATGGGCCCAGGCCCCCCGGTGCTATTTCTGGGCCGGAAATGGGCCATCGCTGGGCTGGTGGGGGCCACTTCCCCTGTGCTCGTGGCAATGAGGCATTGCTCTGCACCAGTTCCTTCTGACTGAGGCCCCAAAGAGCACCCAGATGGTCTTGGGCTGAGCTTGGTTGAAGGGTGGGGGGTTGGGTTTCCGGTGTGGGGTGGGGATGTTTGGGGCACCCCCTCAAGTGACTAATGGGTAATTAGAGTGAGCAGGAAGTTCCCGTTTGGGTAAACAAACAGCCTCTGGGTTGAGGCTGGTTTCTATTGGGGCTGAACACGAACAGAAGGGAGGGCTTCTTTGATGGTTGTTAAGCGGGGCTCCCCCTGGCGTGCGCACGCTGCGCAGGAACTCCTCCCCTTAAAACCCGGGACGTTCCAATGTACGCATACGGTTAAAAGAGACGAACGCCGCTCGCAAATGGTGTAATAATAAAAAATGGCAGAAGAAAATAATAATGGTCAGTTTAACACGTGTGCTTTCACGACCAATATTATTTATAATAGTTTTTTTATGTTAGATTGCGAAAATATAAAACCCACAATTGTAAAAGTTGTAAGTTTACTCTCCAACACCGGTGTGCTGTACTAGTAACGAATTGGCGTGTTGTGTTTACGTGACAAACCTTACTAATTGGTGGTATTGGGTGGTGGCGGGATTAACGCCCCATTTATATTTACGCGGTCTAAACCAAAAAATCCTCTTATGAATAATTATTATAATCATTACAACGCCATTTAGCATGTTTGCATTGCTTCGTTCAATTCCCTCTTCTTTCCTTCGGTGTTGGTTCGTTCCAGCAGTGCTGATGACGTATGCACATGCTCTGGCCCATCCTCGCATTTCCCATTCCCTCAACCCCACATAGTCAGCCACGCCGCCGCGGCTTGGTTTTATGCAAAGCATCTGGGTCCCTTGCTGTAACGGATACGGGGCGATGCCACCACCAGGGCCGTACGGGAATGACACGCCGAGTCCCAGCCGTGACTCCAGACAAAACATCGCCCGTTGATCGGCAGACACGGCGTGCACGTTTGAGCGCACGTCCGCACACGTTCTCGCACATGTCCGTTTCCACGTGTGTGCGTTTTTTAAAGCGAGTGGCGTAGGAAATGTCAAGGCTTTGCAACGACCTGACGCCCAATTGCGTGCGTGCATGTTGCTGTTCGCTCGGTGCTCCGTCCCGATTGGCCTAGTCTCTCCAGGTCTCTAGACAAGTTGGTGAGCGATTTGGTTTGTGGTAGCGAAGCAGTCAAGTTTATCTGGTCTCCTTCACGTATACATCTCTGCATATATGCAAACCATCGGCCCCATGGCATTTGGGGCATGCATAATTTCTATGCAAGAAAAGACTTGCCTGGTCTCATCAGCAGAGCCAGGCTTTGCTTGAATCAATGCTGGTGAATTGCCAGGCATTATAGGCAAAGATCCTCTTTTTAAGATGTGGGTTCTAGTTCAATGCAAAATTATATATATTTTCTAATGCATATAAATAGACTCACATGTAGGTCTCTATGAGAGGAGATTCTATGAGTCTCTATGCGTGTCTTTGTGCCCCGCCGATGGGACAGGATCGCGATGAGTGGAGGCTTTGGGTTGCCCAAGTGTGTCGGACCTCGAAACAATCTGACGATCGGACCCCAATATTTCAGAGGCTTGAACGACGCCGGCGTCTGAAAACCTTCAACTTTGTGCCCCCCCCCGGCAGACGGGGCTGACCCCGCTGATGGAGGCTGCGTCCGGCGGCTACGCCGAGGTGGGGCGCGTGCTGCTGGAGCGAGGAGCGGACGTGAACGCGGCGCCCGTGCCCTCGTCCCGTGACACCGCCCTCACCATCGCCGCCGACAAGGGTCACTACAAGTTCTGCGAGCTCGTCATCTCCAGGTGCGTGCGCGTACCTGCGCGTACCTGTGCGTACATGTCCCTCGTGTGTGTCGGCGCGCTGCCGAGTTTGATTCCCGCTCGCGGTCAACATCGGTGACAAATATTTTAACCGGTGCTGGGCCCTCCCCTCGGCTAGGTCGACTCAGCCTTAAATGAGTGCCCGATGCGGTGTGTGAGCATCAGCACTGGGTGAGACGAAGGCTGCTTGGCGTGATGAGAGACACACCACCCCCTCGTTCGTATGTGCCATGTTGGCCTTCTTCAAAGGTGCTCGTTAACAGGACTTGCCCCAATAGTCAGGCTGTAGGGGGATCGATGTCGTTGGTTTTGTGTGAGTAAAACACAGCAAGGTGGCGCAGGGGGTCATTCAGCCTCTTAACACCTTGGTCTGTCATGTAACCTCCTACCGTGATCTGGCAGCGAGCCTTCAGCTATTCACATGGCCTCAAGTTCACCTCGCCTGGCACAAACGATGAAGTCATGTCACTTCCACTTAGTGATGTACGGCAGCTGATGTGCGTGTGGTACGATTAGCAAATTGCTCAACAATCCTGGCCTAATATTGGAATCGCATGCGTGTCTTGCCGTCCAGCCACAGATTTAAACTTCAGGCCAATGCCTGCCCATGGTGCCTTTTACACTTGCGCGGCTCTAGCAATGTAGGCCGAGGCTTCTTGGTGTCGGGTGAGCAGGTCACATGACACACACAAAAAACAAAAATCCCCCGTATAGCCTTATCAGACTGTTGGGGCAAATGCTGTTAGGGAACATCTACGAAGGCCAGAACGGTACACGAGGGAGGGGGTGAGTGGACAGCACCGCCCGACCGCCTTTCTCTCCCTAGTTGCGGTGTTTACACAACACACCAGGTACTTAATTGAGGCTGAGGGGAGGCCCAGGACCGGTTAAAATAATAGTCGCTGGTGTTGACCATCAGTGGGAAATGAACTCGGGTCACCTTAGTTCGTAGCGCAGCACGCTAACCACTACACTACCGCTCCCCGCGTGACACGCACACCGAGCCAGATTCCAACATCGCCTCTACGCCTAAGGCCAGCAGCACGCCAGCACACCAGCGCCCGCCTACCAGCGCTCGCCAGCCCCCCCTCCTTCCTTTCCTCTCCGTAGGTTGGTGCCTGGGCGCCTCCAGCCCGCGATGCCCAGTGCAAGTCTGCATGGCACACGGCCTTGCGCGCCTCGTTCAATACGCCCCCCCCCACCCCCCCCGTGGTTTTCCCGGTCGCCTTGCTTCTCCTTGTCGGTGAATTTGCCCGCGTGCGCGTGCTCGTGCACATAGGGGCGCGCACATCGACGTGCGGAACAAGAAGGGCAACACGCCACTCTGGCTCGCGGCCAACGGGGGCCACCTGGACGTGGTGCAGCTCCTGGTGAACTCCGGTGCCGACGTGGACGCCGCCGATAACCGCAAGATCACGCCGCTCATGGCCGCCTTCCGCAAGGTGAGCGGCACTCGCTCGCGGTCAAAGTGCAGCCGCCATCGGAGGCCTGGCTCTGCCGATGGCTGAGAACGAGATGGTTTGGCGGTACCAACATTGATGAATCCGTCCAATTCGCCTGGACAGCTGTGGGTTAATTGTGTTGGTCTGCCATGAGCTGTGGTTGTCAAAGTCATTGTGAATCTGCTGCTCAAATGAGCATTGAGGAGGTTCCGCGTCTCACATTTTGAGCACTGAGCCAGTAGTGGAAATTCCTTTATTCTATGGCGGAGGCAAGTCTATCCATATTGACAACTGCCATGGACTTATTTTTATTGGCCCTGGAGGAATGATGGCCTGAGTCAACCCCCAAACCATCCAATTGAACTCCGCAACCTTCCAGTTGCGAGCAGCTCACAATACCGCTGAGCCACCCGGCCGGTCCTCAAGTCTCTTTGGGAGAAACATTGCTTCGTTGTATTGATTGTCGAGTTGATTTATCGCTTGCTGAATTTCCCCATTGCCTGCCGCCGCTGGTGTGCGGTCACTTCGGGCGTGGGACGCGCCCTTCGGTGGAAGGGGCTTTTCGTGTGGCGTGTGCGCGAATAAGTTTTTGTTCGCTTGCGTTTTTGTTGTCGCGCTGCAGGGTCACGTGAAGGTCGTGCGATACCTGGTTAAGGAGGTGAACCAGTTCCCGTCCGACTCTGAGTGCATGCGCTACATCGCCACCATCACCGACAAGGTACTACCATTCCCGGCCTCAAGCGCGGCCACGCGGGCCACCGTCCCACGGCCATGGCCAGCGTCCAGGTCGCACGTATGGAACAACCGTGGAGGCCGTAGCACGAGTGTGTGCTGGGGGAGAGGGGGGAGCGGTGGCGCAGTGGTTAGCGCACTGCACTACCAAGCCGTCAACCCGAGTTCAAATCCCGCTCAAGGCCAACATCATTGACGAATATCAAATCTGGTCCTAGGCCTTCCCTGGGTTGACTCAAAATGAGTACCTGGTGCAGTATCTAAACATCGTCACTGGGGAGACAAAGGCAGCCAGACTTGGTCGTGTTGGCCTTCGTAGGTACTACTCGCAAACAGCACTTACAGTTTGTGTCGGCTGCACGGGGGAACTTTGTCTTTGTCAACGGCGTTGAAAATTACCTTCCGCCTTTTTCACACAGCTCTGTTGCCTCTCATGGTGACGCTAGAGTAGGAGTCCGGCTGAATGAACACAGTACAATTCATATTCATGTCGCGTAAATGCAACCGTTTTTTCAAGGCACGGTACGCAAACAGTGGATATGTTAATTTCATACAGAAAGGTGATCGGTTAAAAGTTGAGTTAAAATGGGAGATCTTGAGGGATGACCACACAGACGGCTGGGGAAAGGGAACTCCTGACAACGGGGGCAGCAAAGGAGAATGAGCAACCTCCCACAGGGCCCAAAGGATTGGCTTCTGGAGCGGAGTGCGCATGGAAAGGCGCGTACAGCGAGATGAGAGAGAAGAGCTGTGCGAGAGTACATGGGGTAAGTAGAGAGCAAAAGGGAAGAGGCAGGAGAGTGCGTGGACGTGGGTTGAGTGAGATGAGAGGAAGAGAGATCTGCAGGGGCGAGTATCGAGGCTCTTGAAGACCCTGAGTGCGATGTGGTCATTGATCCGCAATTGCATTGGGAATCGGTGGCGGGATCTGAGCGTTGGGACGGTGTGGTCTCGTTTAAGGGTGCGGGTGAGGGATCTGTCGGCGGCATTTCAGATCGTATGGAGGTGAGGGAGTCCGTAGAGGAGACGGGGAATGTGGTGAGGTCACGGCCGAGGTTCTCGGTGGCGGCCGGGGCGTGGAGGTGGCGGACGCGGGAGACGTTGCGTAGGTGGACGTGTGCGAGGTCCTTGCACGGTGGTTGAGATCTATGGGAACGGAGGAATGAACCTCGGCTTTTTTGAAGTCCCTTGCCGTTTGGCTGTGCTCAGGAGCTGCTGAAGAAGTGCCACCAGTGCATGGAGATCATCGTCCACGCCAAGGACCGGCAGGCGGCGGAGGCCAACAAGAACGCGTCCATCTTGTTGGAGGAGCTCGACCTGGAGAGGGTAAGGGTCGTGCTGCTCCGCCTTCACCCCGGCTACCACCCCCTTGACCAGGAATTCTAAATGTCGATGACAGTTTAGCAGGTTTACCGTCACGGTTCGAGCTACGGGAACCGTGGAATGCCCCGTTGTACTTACCCCGAGTTTGCCGCAAGTTCCTGCGGCCTGTCTTGACTTGTCGCTTTCCTTTCCCCGTGCCGCACCTTCGGCTGCATAGGGAAATCGCTGCTGACGCATCCCCGCATCGCCTCCCAAGATTTGTTTTCAGTTTAGGTTTTTTAAAAACCTCTTGCGAGCATGGCCATTTTACACCGGGACTGTTACTGACGGTGGTTTATGCCGCTCGCCTGCCCGTGCCCGTGCCGCCGCCGCCGTTGCTTGCGCTCGCACAGTCTCGCGAGGAGAGCCGGCAGAAGACGCTCGCAGCCAAGCGGGAGAAACGCAAGGAGAAGCGCAAGAAGAAGAAGGAAGAGCAGAAGAGGAAGGCCGAGGAGCAGGAGGCGAAGAGCAAAGAGGACACGGATGAATCGCACAAGAGGGACGACGGCCAGCAGAAGAAAGGTGAGTCAGACCCGGTCTAGGATGATTACCTCGTTATCCAGGAGTGCCCACGCTGCAGCCTTTATGAGGAGGGGTCCCGCTACATTGAGATGCTTTTTTGTTGGGCACGACGTGGAAAAATTAAGAACCCCCCCCCCCCCCCGAAGAAACCCTTGCAGGATAGAGGGAGAATGTACAACACTCGGCGGTCACTCTCATGCTCACTCACTCGCACAGCAGTCGCCGCACTGTTCCACCAAGCCGGGCGGCCCATCGTCTCGTTTATAACCTCGTTTGTTCGGCTGCCTGCACAGAGGAAGAAGAGGACGACGACGACGACGATGACGACGAGGAAGACGTGGTCCCCCCGGAGCCCCCGAGCGCGACCACTACCACCACCATCGGCATCTCGGCCACGTCTTCCACGCTGTCGAACGCGCACGGCAAGCGAGCCGCCCTCAGCGCCCCCGCCGCCACGCCGGGCCCCAAGCGGAAGAACCGCACGGACGTCGGCGTGGTACGGCACACGGTCCCCTTGCCGGGAGCGCTCGCGTTAAGCGCGTCCGTGACTTGGCCCAGCGGTAGCGCTGGTTTCAGAAGTTGGCGCGTGTAAACATCGACGCCGGGGAGACGAAGGCGGCCCGGGCTTGGTGCTTCTCGCACTTGAACGGCGCGTGACCCAGTGGTGCATTATTAAGGCTCTGTGGCGTTCGCTTCCTCTCCCCAGGCGGCACCAGCCACCTCTGCCATGCTGGACAGCGGCTTGACGGCGACTCCGCAGTCCTCCATGTGCCCCACGCCCGTAATCAACGGCGAAACCAAGGCAGGCGAGGTGACGGGCGGAGGCGGGTGCGGCGGCATCGGCGGCAGCAGCAGCTGCAGCAGCAGTAGCAGCAACGGCACGGTGTGCAGCAGCAGCAGCAGCGGAGAGGACTCGATCGGAGTGGCAGGGAAGGCCGGCAAGGGCAAGGAGCGCAAGCGGAACAAGGCCAACGCGGCCGGAGCGGACCACGAGGGGGACGGCGACAGGAAGGCCGTCGGGCCGATGGGCACCCAGAAGCACGCTGCCACGTAAGACTCGTGTCGTTTAAAATTGACTGGGTGACGTCACGGGATCTTTAATGTCTGCCGCAGCCACTTTAGATACTGACGAAACAGCTCCCTCGTTCATTATTGAGTCGATGGGGCGTGGCGTGCGCCGGCGCCTCCGCGGCTGCCCGTGGAATCGCCGTTTTCACTCGGCAAGTCTGTTTCCCCCGTCCTTAACGCCGCTTCTCCGTGGTGCCATGGTCGCGCAGGGCGCTGGAGGTGGCCGGAGTGCTGGCCGGCGCCGGCGGCGTCGGCGGCCTGCACGCGGTGGCCACGGTGGCGGCGAGCCTCAAGGCCGGCGTGGGCGCGACGGTGGCGGCGAGCCTCAAGGCCGGCGTGGGCGCGACGCCGCTGTCCTCGCCCAACAGCAAGCTGAACCTCACGAGCCCCAAGCGGGCGCAGAAGCGCGAGGACGGCTGGAAGGAGGTCGTGCGGAGGTGCGACGCCCTTGCAACTCTATTTTTTGCACGCAATTGCTGAGCTCGGGGCCAAAAGGCCGAATTGGGCAGCAATGAAACGGCTGCATTTAAGCTGTAAAAAATAAGAGAGCAACATGGTTAAGACGATAGCCTGGGGGGGAGGGCGGAGGGAATGCAACGCTGGGAGGGCCAGAAACGAGAGAAGTATTGTGACCTGCAGTAGTGTGGTGGTTGCATGCAGTGTGGATGAGATGAAAGGGTCTGGCATGGGTAGAGGAATCGATCAAATTCACAGGAGCATTAACCGTGGTTACAGCAATAGAAGAGTGTTAAGGAGCCAACTGATCGTTGGCGAGCGAGTTCAATGGAGGGAATCGGCGAGTGCTGCTGCTCTCTAAACTCTCTGCTGTGCAGTGGAGGTCGAAACTTTTGTACTCCACTCCGGATACGACGGCAGCATTCCGGCAATCCATCTGCACAAATTCGGCTACAGAATCACCGAATCGCGGCGCAAACCCCGCCACCGCGTTAAACCGCCGATGCCGTTCACCGTTTGCCTCGTTCGAAGCTCCGAGGGGGTGGGTTTAGCGCCCGCCTCTGCACTCCGTTGATTCCACATCCCCTTTCCTCGCTCGCCCCTCAGGTCGAAGAAAGTGGCCGTCCCGTCGACGGCCATCGCGCGGGTCATCGGGCGCGGCGGCTGCAACATCAACGCGATCCGCGAGTTTACGGGAGCACACATCGACATCGACAAGCAGAAGGACAAGGCCGGCGACCGCATGATCACCATACGGTGCGCACCGCGGTGCCCGCGTCACCCATGCACCGCGAAAGTCGAATTATTCGAGTGCTTCGCAGCAGTGGCACCCGGGTGACGTCGCTCGCCGCACGGACGCGCCGAAGTGTGTGGGGGAGTGATACCAGCGGCGGCGACGTCATTGGCTTGATATTCATATTCTCTCGTCTGGGATCGCACACGGCGGCGATAAGCCAGACTAATGCCCGCTCGCCATGTGCTGCGCAGGGAAAGCTGCCACCGGGGGTTCTCCTAGGCTAGACCACACGACAATCATTGCCCCCTACTGGCACACACATGGCTAAGTATTCCATGATGGAGCAAGGCTTTTTAACATGCGTCTTTGTTGACACTGCGCACCCAGACAAGCGAGAGAGTGTCAGGCCATGCGTTAGCTGTACATGCGTTGCATTTGCCACCACGCCTCCAGGTTAATTTAATTTCCAGCTTTGTGCCGTAATGACGATGATGATGATATCGCTCAACCGTTATCGGACGAGCGTGCCTCGCGCCGAATCGGAACGGGTCGTGAACGCCGTTGTATTGTTGTTCGTTTCAGGGGGGGAACGGAGGCCACGCGCCAGGCCACGCAGCTCATCAACGCTCTCATCAAGGACCCAAACCAGGAGATCGACGCGCTGCTCCCCAAGAATCGCGCCACCGGCAAGGGCAGCGGCTCCTCCAAGGGCATGGGATCGGGTGGCGCCATCGGCGGCACGTCCGGCAAGAACCCTCAGGTGAACGCCACCTCCGCCGCCTCCCTCACCTCCGTCTCGTGCGCCGCCACGGGGACAAGCGTCACCGTGATGACCACGATGACGGTGGTGGCTACCAGCGCAAAGGGGCAGCAGCAGCAGCAGCCGCAGCACAAGCCACCCACCTCCGCCTCGGCCAGCGTCGGAAACTCACCGGGCGGCGCCAACCAGGGAGTGCGCCCGTCATTCCCGGTGCCCATCTCGCTCTCGTACGCCAGCCCGCCCTTCCCGCACGCCCACGCGCTCTTCGCGGCGCAGGCCTTCCAGCACCCGCGTCTCCCCGTCGCCCACTTCGGAGGCAGCGCCTGGGGCCCCTTCCCCGTACGGCCGGCCGTTTCCGTGGCCTCCCCGGCCTCGGGCGTCCCCAGCCTGGCCGGAACCTCCGGCCTTCCCGCGCTGGCCGGCAAGCCCGGCCTGTCGCCGGCCGCGGCCAGCGTGCTCGCCGCCGCGGGGTCGACGCATGCCGCCTCGAACAGCCCGAAGCACAGCTCTGTCCGCAAGCAGCTGTTTGCCAACGCCACTGCCACCACGGCGACCGTCACCTCGGCCGCCCCCTCCTTCGTCACTGCCTCCACGACCACTGCCTCCACGGTCTCCGTGACCACGACCTCCGTCGCCACGCCCACCACACGCCCGCAGCCCAGCGGCGTCAACGTCGCCGCGTCGGCCACCAGCAGGCTTCCCGGCAACTTGCAGTCGTCCTCTTCCCCGTCGCCCACACCCCAGCATGCCGCCAACGCGTCTGCCAACGTTGGCAATCAGCCGTCTGTGGCAACGCAGCAGCAACAGCAGCAGCAGCACCAGCATAAGAACGCGCAGGCCCCATCGGTTGCCACGCACGGTCATCCCGCGGCTGCAGTGAGCGTGAAGGAAGCGAATTCGAGAGAAGCACTCCCGCCATCCATGACCACTGCCTCGGCTCACCCGCCCCAGATGGGCTTCTCGTCGGGCAGGGCGCCCACACCCCAGCTGGGCACGGCGACCGCGTCCAGCTCCTCCTCGGCCCACGTTGGCAATAACCCTACCTCCTCGTCCGCCTCCGCCCTCGGGCACCAGAGTTCTCCGGACGTTCTCCGACAGCCCCACCCGCAGTCCGTCCAGCAGCCCACGCCCAGGGCGGTGGCGGCACCGCCGCCCGTCAGGGTCGCGGGGCCCGCGCCGGCGCCGTCCGTCTCCGCCCAGCCGCAGATGGCGCAGGGCATCAACGTCCCGTTCGGCGTGGCCCAGCCGCCCCCGCAGTCCGCTCAGACGACCCCCGCGTCGTCCGCCCAGCCGCTCCAGACCGTGGCTCCGCCGCCGCCGCAGCAGCAACAGCAGCAGCAGCAGGCGAGTGTGGTGCGCCCCATCGTGCACGTGGGCGCCGGTCACTACCAGACGGAGCAAGGCGCCGCGCAGCAGCAACAGCAGCAGCAGCAGCAGCAACAGCAGCAGCTGCCGCACCAGGCAGCCGCGTCGGTGCAGCCGGGCCCCATCCAGCGGCCGCACAGCGTCCCCTCGGCCTGCATGTCGAGCCAGAGCCACGCGGCCATGGCTGCGGCGGCGGCGGCCCAGGGCACCTGCGTCTCGGCAGGCGTCGCTCCGTCTGGCTGCACCACGGCGAGCTCCATGCCCCCCAGCTACCCATCGGTGCCCCTGCAGCAGTACAGCCCCTTCAGCGGGAGCTACTTCGACCCGACGCACCTCAACACCGCGGGCGGCGGCTCCTCGGCGGCGGCCGCGGTCGGCGCGGCCGGCGCGGCCAACGCGGCGCCCCCATCGTGCGGCCCCAGCTGGGGAGCGGGCAGGTCCATCAGCACGCCCGAGCCGATGCTGGCGTCCGGCGGCCAAGTGAACGCCGCCGCGGTCAACGCCAACGCCTACCTGAGCGCCAGCGCCGTGCTCAGCCAGTCGGAGCCCTCGCTGGCGGCGGAGGCCGCTGCAAAGGCGCCGGGATTCAGGCCCGCGGGACCAAGGCCTACGCTGAGCCCGACCGGTGAGCGGCCGTCCCCGTGCGCGAGTGTCCAACACGCGCGCTATGCTCACGGCAGGTTGTTCCCAGGTTCCAGAGCTCGTCGGTCGTTACCAATGGCACCGGCCTTCGGCTTGCTGATGAGCACCTTCGCAAAGTGCACAGTAGGTCAAGTTATGCATCAGTGGTGTGTGAGTCGGAGATAGACTTGGGGTGCGACCGCTGGTCTCAAGTCTTTATGGGAAATCGCAATCTGTGGTTTATTTTGGGGACCGCTTGTCTAATTCTTTATCAGCAACTATACTCGCCTCCAGGGGTACATTGGCAAACACTAGGCTATACATAGAATCACTGGTTTCTTAATTATATACGATTTATAAGTTCCAGGGTGAAGCGGTGGAACTGTTGTTAGCACACTGAACTGTAAACCCAGCTGAGTTCGATTCCCCGCCGTGGATATCATCGGGGCGAGTGATATTTGAATAGATCCTGGGCGCCCCCTTGAGCCAATCACACTGACCGGTTTGAGTGACGTGTGGACAAACCACCTCCACGGCCGACATGGTGTGTGTGCGTGTGTGTGCGTGCGCCCACCCATGTGTGTGTGCACGTGCTCCCACCATGTGTGTGTGCGCTCCCACCCATGTGTGTGTGCACGCGCTCCCACCATGTGTGTGTGCGCTCCCACCCATGTGTGTGTGCACGTGCTCCTACCATGTGTGTGTGCGCTCCCACCCATGTGTGTGTGCGCTCCCACCCATGTGTGTGTGCGCACCTGTGCCCACCCGTGTGTCCGGGCCTTATGTTCGTCGTAGTGTTGCAGCTAGCGCACCGCGCGATGAAATTAGCGACCCGAGTTCGATTCCCGCTCATGGTTAACATCGGTGACGCATATCTCCTCTGTCGACTTGGCCTTAAATGAGCGCCTGTTGCGATGTGGGGGAGACGAATGCTGCCGGGCGTGGTGCTGGCCACCCCACCCTTTCTGCATGCCGTGTCGGCCTTCATAGGTGCTCGCTATCTGCGCTTGCCCCAGAAATCTCTTTTTCAAGGCCATAAGCGGGATCTTTGTCGTTGTCCAGGACTCATGAGCCTGGAGGCCCAGTTCCACCCCGGAGCGGCCCCGGGGTCCGTGCCGGTGCGAGGCCCACCGGGATCCGGCATGCCTCTTGGCACGGGACCAGGGCAGCAGTTTGTGCCCGGCCCGGCACCAGGTATGTACGGCAGCACCGCAACGTCCGATAACCTCTCGTCGGATAACTCTTGTCTAATGACTTCTACCTGATAACTTTTGTCTGATAATGTCTCGTAATGCTGTGTGTACACCAAGAGAAGTGAACTACAACCGTGCCCTGTATTTAATTTTAAAAAGTCCTCGCTGCATCTCAAGACTCATTTTAAGGAGGTTCCTGCTCTAATCTGATGTTTGGCCAATGCCATTGATCAGCGTTTGGCGTCTTGTGGGAGCAAACTGTTGTAGCATCTGGAGAAATCCCATTAATTCAGTAAAATCTCCGCACAGATAGTCATGAATCCATTGCTTGACTGAAATCTCCCTGGGCCCCGCTACCTTATTCACCCAAACGCCCTTGTTTAAAAACCCGCAGGTCAGCAAAAGCCCGTCGGGAGCGGCGGGCAGGACCGCAAAGTGCCCACGCCGATCGGCACGGAGAGGCTGGCTCGCATCCGGCAATCGAGCAACATGACGCAGCTGGGGCCCGGCATCGGGGCGGGCATCGCCAACCCCCACGGAGGCATCTGGAGCTTCTCCAACACGCTTGGTGGGAGGGCCGCTCGGCTGCGGGCTTCGGGTTCGGCTTCGTGGCCACCATCGCCTGGGCGGGGGCGGTGGCGGGCGGTGGTGGCGGCGACGGTGGCGGTGCGGGGACGGGGGGGGGACTTGTGACGGATTTCGCGCGACGCTCACGTTCGTCACCCCCCCACCCCCCCGAGTATCCGGGGGTTTGACGCGGTATTGAGTCGCGTAGCTGCCGTGAGGTTTTTGAGGGTGAGCGCGCGGTGGAAAGGGTTACCGGTGATGCCTATAAGAGCTAAGGGGAGCGATGAACGCCGGGCCCTGAAAATCTGGCGGTGTTGATAACGGTTGTTGAGTTACGCGCGACGTTATCTGTTATGTGGGAGCAGTTCGTCCGCTAGAGTTGTGCGTCACGTCGAGATGTGGTTTTGGCCGTGGTTAAGCCGCGCAACATTTTAAAATATATTTATTGATTACATCATCATTCTACTCACCCCATCACCGTTAAATACATTGCAGGGTAAGCGTATACGTAGCTTCGTATCGCGTGCCATCAGAGTAACATGAATATTTTACGGTTAATGATAATGGCCAAGCAAAATGACACAGTGTCCCTGGTCATTGTGGTGTTATCATCTTACATTGATTTCCTTTCCCGGGGCTCTGAGTAATCATCTGCCAGCAGGAGTCACGCTGCTCGGGCATCGAGGGATCTCACGTTACACTTGTGCATGCTCTCTCCTGGAAGCAATTTTTCTGCCTTCAGCCGTTAAGCGAACATTCGTACTTTGCATAAATTAGGCAGTGACCGGTGTCAACGTGCATATTCACATAATGTGTACGAGTATAATGTGTATGAGTATAATGTGTACGAGTATAATGTGAGCGTCAAACCGGTGTGTAATTCTTGCTCGGACAGTACTGGATAGTTGTTCCGTCACGAGAAGCCTATGTAAATACGGGTGTCTCTGCATAGGCTCGGTTATATTGGCGGATGCCGCTGTGTCTTGACAATTGTCCTGACCCCCGTCTCTTTCAGGACTGCGGCAGAGTTGGCCGGAGAGGGCCCACGTTTACACGCGACAAGGTGGTGAGCCCAGCTTAGGGGCGCCCCCTCGGTCGCGCGCTCCATCGCGCGTGGAGGAAGTCCGCTGACCGTTGTGTCTCCGCGCCCTTTGACCCTCTCGCAGAGAACATGTCGGACTGGTCGCAGACGCCCGTCTTCCGCCACCGCCCGCCTATCGACCCCTGCGTCTATAACCAGCACCAGCCGATGGAGAGGGACAACACTGGAGTGATCAACCCTTCGAATTTCCAGCCGATTCCAGGGAACTACATGGACTTTCAAAAGGCTGGGGTAAGGCTGCGTGGTGTGTCAAGCGGAAATGGTGGCTACTGCCAAATGTAATTATTTCCTAACTGCCATGTGTGCTGGCAAAATCAAGGTCCATTTTTGACAAAAAATTCTAATCGCTTAATTGGAATAACTGAAAACAACATTGACCCATGCTGAGTCACTTTGTGCTACAAAGGAGCGGCTGCCATCAGGGGGGTTCCCTTGGCTGAAAATATAATTCTGAAGCTGGCCTTTGGAATGCTTCGCTTGAGATGTTGATGTAATGTACCTTGAGTTTCTAGGGCATTTAATTGCCCTTAAAATGCCAGTCCTTATCCTCAAAAGTGTTGCTGACGCACGACAGCTGACGCACGACAGCTGACGCGCCACACAGCTGACGCATGACAGCTGCAATTCCTTCGTCCTTTCAGCCGCACAGTCATTTCGCTTTTGTCAAAACATCCTTTTGAGAATGATTTCAGAACTCAATTTATTGACCGTGGTATAGTTACCTAATTTATTTTCATAACCTGGTTTAAAAAAACTAATTTTTATTTTCATTCCCAAATCCAGCGTGTAATTTTAACGAACCGTGAACAAAGTAGTTCACGGCACTCAAGTCAATTAATCAACTCGGTTGACCATTCGACTCGACATTCATTCATTTGCGTTCACCACAGACTCTCCCCATGTCGCTGTACGGGGGGGCCCTGATCCGCCCGGGCATGCCCATGATGGACGGCTCGATGCCCGGCGTGTTTGGGGGGCCCCGGGGAGGGGGGCCCGGCCCGGGGGGCGCCGACCCCAACTGGAGCCCCCTCCTCAAGGTGGTGAACCCGGCCGACGCCGGCGCGGCCCAGAACCAGCAGGCAAGCGGCACCCACACTCGCGCCCGCGTACGCACACACGCACGCACACACGCATGCACACACGCACCTGGTCATGCGTGCGCGTGCCTTTGGACCCATTCGCCAGCAGTGTGCACGCACGCACTTGCGTTAATACCAAGCACAGGGCGTTCGTGAAGTTAATTAACACCCCCCCCCCACCGCCGCCCTGAGGGCACTGGCCTGCCCAGCGAGTGGGGAGCGGGCTTGCGAGTTTCTGGTGCTCGGTGGCAGGGAGTGAAGCCCAGGCCTGCTGGGGCCCCCTGCTGGCTTCAAGCCGTTCACCCAGCTGCCCTTGCCCAGGCATGCACTCCGCCCGCGCGGCGGAGCGCGGAAAACAAAATGGATGACGTATTCGCCAGATTTTTCGTGTCGCCTCCTTGCGTTTCACAAGCCATCGCTTTGCAGTGTTTGTGCCTGACCGTAACGCCGGGGTGGGGGTTCACATGTTAACGATTCGCATGTTTGTGTTCACGGCTTTAGATGTGGCCGGGGCCCTGGGAGGCCCACGTTAACAGCCTGCACCTCAACCACATGGGATAAAGATAAACAAAAAGCCCCGAAAGCTTTCCCACTGCTGTCCGCAAATCCCCGCCCGTCTCTCTCCGACGACGCATACAGGAGCACATTCTCCGCCGGTTACTTCAACAAAGCCTGTACGTGGAACCACCCAGGGTTTTGATGGTTTTAATTTGCTGCTGTTTGTCCTGACATCTGCAAAAAAACCGTTATTTTTTTTCATTTGTTATTTTATTTTATTTTTTTAATTTTACACGAAAAGTTACCAGTGATTCGGTTCAATTTTTTTCCGCGCCGTTGCCCCCCCCCCCCCCGCTGAATTTCTAGCACAAGACGGGCTTCACAGATTTTCAGCTGCCCAGACGAAAATAGTGAGTCAAGGAACCCCCTCTGTAGCGAGAGAGAGAGGGAGAGTGAACAGGGAACGGCAAAAGGGGGGGAGGGCACCCTTGATGTTATTCGCCTGAGATAAGTTGCATACGATTCGAGTGGGGTATCCTGCTCGCTTATAACCAGATTAAAGATGACGTAGCGCAAGGAAAGGGAGGGAGGGATGGATGGAAGGTTAAGGATTTAACATTTAACTTTAGATTGTTGAAGCGGTGTATGATGTACCGTTTACACACACATGAGTTGGCGAACGTTGAGTTTAAGAGTCGGCCTCTAGGGGGACTCTGCTCTGTGTAGACAAGACACTTAAATGTGAAACTATTTACCTTCATGTTCATTAAACGTGGAAGAAGTTCATGCATAAAACTTGTGATGCCCCGCGTGCTTATTTGACGTGAACGGCGGTAGATTGCGACGCGGTGGCGCACGTTGAGGGGTCGCGCGGAGGTCAACGGTCGGACGGTCCCTGCGACACTCTCCCTAACTGCCAACCACTTCCTCTTGCTCAACGAAGGCTGCTTCTCTCCTTTCCCTCTGCCAGTTGTTTGTAACTCCTCCCTCTGATCATTCCCACTGCTCACTCTCAGTTCTCCTCTTCATCTCATCGTGGCGAGTCCTTCCACGTCTTCTCCACCGCTGACCCCACCCCCCCACCCCTCTATCCCTCGTTCCGATTCCAGTCTGCCCTCTTCCACACGGCCGATCATCGGGGCGCGTTGTTCCCGGCACGTGTCGTCCCACTTATGAGCGCCTCCCTGTTTGCACAATCCGCGCGTTTTGAACTGTAGTGTACGGGGTGTGCCGGGAGGGGAACCTTTCCCTACGGAGGCCCAACTACAACTTTGATGTCACGCTGGCGGCTACCACACTTCCTCGCAGACACACACACGCACACAGCGCGGTCGCGCCCGTCGCTGCGAGAGGCCCTTACCGATGACGGAGCGCAGTGTTGCCAGGTTAAAAAATATTCTCCCCTTCCAGTATCCGATTAGCGCAACTAAGATGCGTGCGGTGGCAGACGAATATGGTTTGCGAGCAGTTCCCAAGCGGTGGGCCCTCAAGTGGCCACAGGCCGTAGGTGCCACTCAGTTGAGGGCGACGCATTAATCCAGGAACATGTTTCCCCCCATCGAGACTCCATGAATTGTCACGATTCTGGTTCCGACGATTTTCTGTCTGGTGGTGCATTGTAGGTCTCCCATTGATCGCGGGGGGGGGGGGTGGGTCTATTGAACGAACCTGGGCATATACAGATCTAAGGAATTTAAATATCCTCCGTCCCAGTTGGATGCACGGATCCGAAAGCTGAATAATCGATTTGAAACGTTACGACCGTGTTTATGCACGAAACGATGTGTGGTTAAATCACCGGGTATCCGTAATTGAACCAAAATACCCAACGTTGGAACCAGTGTTGGTGGTCATTCATTTTCACCCTTTGGGAACCGTTCACAACATTTTTTTACTTCCACAATGAACAAACCAAGTTGAAGCTTAAACCGCCACGCCGTGCGACGCCGTACGACGCCGTGCGACGCAGAGGACCGAGAGAGTGGTGGGATGTCGGATCGGTGCCACGAGGCGCCGTCAGCGGCACAGCGGACATCTCTCCGGACTGCGCCGTCACGCCGAGCCGGTGAAATAAATGCTCCCCTACATTATGTACAGTACATACATTATGCATGTTGATTAACTGTGAATAACGCCAATACTAGAGACATGCATTGTAATGTATATGAAGGATTTCTCCACAACTCTGGCTCTCACCTGATGCGGCTGGTTGTAATCACCGGTGAAATGTCATACTCTAATTGTAAATGTCGTGGGTTCACTCTCCAACACACGGGTGTGCTGAACTTGTAACGAATTGGCATGTTCTGTTTATGTGACAAACCTTACTAATTGGCTGTGGCGGGTTTAACGACACATTTACGCGATCTAACCCAATAAAAACCTTAGCTATTGAGTGTAAGATTTATTTAAATCCCTGCGGAAAATGTCTTGAGTATTGTGACCCTTAACCAAGGGTGGTGAATGTGCTTAGTGACATCCAAGATTGATAAAATAAACTAGGACCAATTTGTGGTAAATAAACAGTAACAATAATAGCAATGATTGGTACGCTTGGTATTATGGATAAATGCTGCACACTGCAGGTGGCCATCGAGATGTCACTGTGCTGGTCGTTATGTAGGTTTTGGGGGTGGGGGGGGGGGGTGCCCGTGGTGGTGGTGATGGCAGTGGCTGCGAGTTGAAACTGCTTTTGGTCGAAGTTCACTTGAGCCGAGGCCGTTTTCCTCTGCTGGGAAGTCTGCGCCTTTATCCTCCCCCTTCCCACCACCTCCTCTCTCTCTCTCTCTCCTGGTTGGCAGCGACAGTTCACCGGGCAGTTAACCGAGCCCCCTCCCTACGTGTACCCCCGGTGTGTCCAGCGTAATGTAACCATCATACACATTTGAGGTTTCCGTAGCCTTGATTTAAAAAGCACGTTCGAACTTTATTGTGCACCCTGTCGTCGTCGTTATGCCTGCTGGTGTGTTGTGCGTGCACGCCGGCGCCGCCGCTGCTGCTGCTGCTGCCCACAAACCGCCTTGGTCTACGACAAGCGCTTGGGACGGAGTCTCAACCGGTGAGCCCGCGCGTCTGCACCCACTGGCAGCGTCCGTCACCCTGTCACAGTCCCAATGCACTGCTCAGCCGCTGTGCTCTACGGAGACCGCGTGGATGGTAGGGGGGTGGGGGAGAAGTGGGAAAAACCCCGAGCGAAGTCGGAAAAACGCGGAACGCCAACGCGTTAGCCGGCACCGCGCCTCCCGCGCACGACGCAGCTGGACAACCACGCGGCGTGCATCTGCATGAAGTTTTTATTTACATCACGTGACGTAACCGGGTCCCGGCTCTCGCCGACGCTCGGCACGGATCGGTCCCGGCGGGCTCTTCCGTCGACGGCTTCTCCGTTTGTGCCTGCAGCTCCAGCTCGGGAGAGGAAGTTTTAAATAAGGTGCAAAAGGAGCGGCGTAGGGTTAAAAACTGCTAAAGACGAAGAGAAAACGTGCGCTTTGGGGAGCCCTCCCTGAATACTTTACACTTGCTGCCAATACACAGGAATACAACTGAGGTGGTGCTTTAAAAAAAAAAATCACTTAGTTACACTAAAGCAGCTTATTACAAAACAAAACCTTTAGCTTGCTAACGACAAGAGGCCAATAAATAGTATCGCTCTGCTTTGTTCCATATATATGTACACGTACTATACAAGTCTCAAATGGCGTTGCTCGAGTGTTTCACGTTAACATGAACCGTTTGTGTGCAGCTTCCAAGGCAAAACGAAACTTTAAAACTACAAACTCGAGCGCCGCTCCCCCCCCCCCATTCCCAAACGCACGGGGACGGGTTCTGCACGCGGCCATTGCGGATTGCGCAAATACTGACGTGTGAGAGGTATGTACAGTGCTTAATTGGCTTGAGAATGACCCCTAATGCGAAACACATTCTGCTTAGTCGGCCTTCTTTCCACCCCCCCCCCCCTGCCAACACGACTGGTTAATTGTACACGTCTAACAGGATGAATTTCGTGTTAATTGTTAAATGCCTGCGTTATGTGAAAATGCCATGTAGGGGAGGGGGGGGCGGTTGTGGTTGTGCAAATTCAAAGTGAACGGGTCCACTTAACTGGACAAGGGGGTGGGAGGGGGGGTGGAGAAAAGTCCACTTCTACAATAAAAAGTTAATGCTGAGAATAAGAAAAATAATAAACCACAGCAAGCGGAACGGAGTCCAGAGCTAGAAGCAGAGGGGGGATATTGAAATGTTTGAGATGGTCGTTGAAGCCAGGGGCGGCCCCGGCGCGCGCCGTGAAGTGATCCAACGCTCACTCCAGTGTCCAGCGGTGCGCACATGATCCACGCGCTGCCCCCGGGCTGTGCTGCGGCGGCGTGGATGGCCGGCGACGGAAGAAGAAGTCGTATCCTCAAAAGTGCTCGTTTTCGACAAAGGTGCGACGCGAGCGTGCCCGTCTCTCCCCGCGACCGCAGGGAAGGCAATTCGGCGTTCGCAAACCGGGGGGGGGGGGGGGGGGGGGTTGCCGGGCCGGCGGGAGGGTCCTCATGTCTGGCCGCGCGGCCCGTCGGCCGCGGCCGTCCCGTCCTCTCCTCCTTCCCGGCGGTGGCCGTCTCCCTCTCCCCACGGCGGCGCCACCACCTCCACGATCTGCACCGGCTCGAAGTCCTCCTCCGTGTAGCCGTCGTCGTTCGTGTCCCGCCGTCGCAAAAACTCGTCCGCCGTCGTCGGCGCCCCGGGTCCCGGGCGTCCCACCGCGCCGGGGACGGCGGCCGCGGCATTGTTGCCGTGTTCGGACGACGGCGCGTCGAGCGGGGAGAGCGTGGGGTCCGGGCGGTCGCCCCGTGGCTCGCCCGGCTTGGTGGTGACGGAGGAGGAGGCCTTGCGCTTGCTGCAGGACTCGCAACACAGCTTGTTGTAGCCGGGGATGGAGCAGTAGCGCGCCAGCACCTCCATCTGGCAGAAGATGGACTTGTCGCCCTGGCATGGCTCTTCTGCGGCAGAGAGAGAGGGGGGAGGGGGGGAGGGCACCGTTTGCGTAACTTTTGGCTCCGTTAAACTTAAGTGCGAGTTGCCAAATGTCGACAGAGGTGGTCGCCCTACGGATGGACTCATCCCCACCCTAAGAATGTGGAGTCTCCTCCAGTGGCTGAGGGCTGCAAACCGATAAATCAATGCAAAGCCAAATTCACTTGAGTTGGAAATGGAGTGGGTCAAGGTGATGCCCCTGTATACACTGCCTGCCTCACGCTGGTCAGTGAGGTTTGGGGAAGGGAGCGAGCCTAGACGTGGGAGCCCAGAAGTGCAGTGCAGCAACACGTGTTGTGTTGCAGCAACACGAGCAGCAGCAACACGTGTTGTGTTGCAGCAACACGTGTTGTGTTGCTGCACTGGGCTCCGTGGTGCCCACAAGCTGTGCAGTCTATTTGGCGAGTGGTGCCTTGCCCCAGGCCCGGCCCTCTGCGCACCGTGGAACGACCCTCCACGTGCGTTCCGGGTCACATGGTCTTTACGCACTTCGCGTTGTTGACTTTGCGTGCGGCGGCGGTGCAGGAAATGGATTTCAAGAGACGATTCACATCCTGTACCTCCTTCAACACAAGCAGAGTTGCCACATGTTTTGGTTCAAGTGAATCACCACAGGTGAATGTTTAAAAGTCACATGAATCATTAATGCTGCCTTGTAAAAAAGAACTATCGTGACATTTCTTTTCAGGCTATGGCCTTCCTTTAAAACTTTTGCTGGCATAAGGCAGCGGTAGTGACGGGCGGGTTGTGTGCGTTCGTTTTTGTGTGCCAATGCCACAGCCCTTTCATGTTGTCCGTTTCACCCTGGCTTCATTGTAATTGACAGCGATACTTTCTGCACCAGGTAAAATAAATAAAAACGTGGCAAGCGTTTGTGATTGCAATAGTTTTTCCGAAAAGCGCTTTAAATAGAAGACGCAACACAAATAAGTTCATTGCTTGCGCACGGAATCCGCAACGCTTTCCGGCACGCGTTTGTCTGAGGAACTATATTACGCAAGCCGACAGAATAGCCATCGTGGGGGAAAATGCATTGGCTTATTTAAAAAATCGCCCTTTGTTGTCTGGTTTCATTTCCTTCCCAGGTTTTTCGGCAGCGCTTTTGATCGGTTTGGCCGGTTTTCAGAGATCACTAGCCGACTCGTTTTTGCCGTGGGGGTCACTCACGACTCGTTTTTGCCGTGGCCGAGCACTCAACTCGGCTCCCTGTGGTCGTAACACAAATGGCGCTTTGACCAAGATAATGGTGCCTCGGACATACCTGGCAACCGGCTCTTCCAACGCCAAATGTGCGCCACCACGATCATTTAAGAGAAGGGGTTATTGTAATAAATAAAATAGAATGAACCCAGAATTAAATGGACTTGGCGGCACGGTACCCAAATAAAGTTGAGATTTGAGGCTCAAATGCTTTCACAATTGGCAAACCCTGAGGAATGGAATATTATGGCAAAGCACTTTAAAAAATTAGACTGTGGCAACCCCACTCTTGAGCAATGAAATATCACCAATAACAGCGAATTATGAGAACTTTTTGAAATCGGTGGGGTCACAAGTAAATCGGTACGACCCAAAGTTTTAATTAATTTGGCTCGTGTCATTTAGGTGACCCAAGTCACTTGCGAATGAGACTATTCTGGTCTTTTAAGTTCTTGCGTCTGGTTTAAACACGCAGACCTCACTTTTGCTACCTTGGGTCGTACCGATTTCTGCTGTGGCCCCCTGGAGCGACACACGAGAACAGTTGGTGCTGCCATTGGTGCGAAACACTTACTTGGTGAGATTTTGTGAATGGGGCTCTCCGGGTCGGGACGGGAGAGCCACGTGATGCGCGGCTTCCTCTGCACCGCCGTCTCGGCCTGGGCCATGCCGCCCTTCCCTGCCACGACAGACCACACGGGGTCACTGGTCGCGCCGTGCACACATGCGGCACACACGTGGGCGTCACGTGGGCGTGAGGAGAGCAGAACTGGTCTGGTGGACATCAATGTTCAAATCGTCGTTCATCATCATGAACTTATTTCGCACCGTACGTAGACAACACTGCTGATGGGAGGTGCTGCGGCCTCATCGCGTTATGAGAACCGGGCGCAAATACCGAACTTGGCAAATGACTCATTATGACACCCGCAGCGCTGTTTGTGGCTGCCCACTATTCAATTGGGACGAAGATACTCTGCAAAGAAATGACGTGTGTGGAGGCAGCCACCCTCCCCACCCCCTCCACCACGCTGTGGCTCATTCCAGAGCCACCCGCCTGCCACGTGAAAAACAAATGATTCACGATTGAGAAATTGTGTTTTTTTTTCGGTTACTGTTGCCAAATTCCCAAAACATGTTTTGTGCTCAAACTGTGACAAGTGTATTGCAGCTGGCAAAGGCGAAATGGGTTTTTATTAAACAATGGGCATGCTGGAGCAGGATGGAAATAACCGGCCGTGAACAAAAATACAACTTTTTAAAACCGTTGTCTCTTGTACGCTCGTGACCTTGAGCCAGTGAAAAGAGGGCACGAGATTTTCCGCTCCGGCGATTGTCTGGTGCGCGACGCTCCACGTGGCATCCGGTATTGCCCAAGCGCGGCCACGGCTTGGGTGCCACGGTGGCCATGGCCGAGTGGTCAGTGGTGTTCATGGCAAGAAAAGTGCGCGTGTGTGGGTTTTGCCACCGCAATTCCAGTATTCAGAAACATTTCTCCTACACTTCATGGTCTGTCCACACACGAGTGAAATAGACACAAGGTATCTGTTTAATGCTTCTGTAATGTACTGAACTTCATTGTCACTGTACTATGATAAGTATAAAAACCGATTTGACCGCGCAGACTTAAGGTACGGGGTGATGTTTGTGCAATAATGTTTATTTCTGCCGTGACAGTTTTTTTTCATAGATTTATATTTGCTTAATCGCTGTACCTTTTTTTTTACTTTTGTAATTTTGAGGGCCCATGTCTTGCGAATGAGACACTATAGAAGTGTTCTCACTCGGTGAACGAGATCAACTTTGAAGAGGTGGCAACGCGCTCCGCGAGTCCACATGGAACGCGTTCCCCTGACGGTGCCGATTGCGAGTGCGACATCCGCTCGGAAACTCTCTGTTTAGCGTCCTCTGCCAAGGACCGAGCTTCAGAAGCAAAGTCTTATGCAACCACAGACGCCCCCATAGTTTATTATTGTGCAGGACATGGTATGCTGAACTGCCGCAACCCGGTAAACATTGTTGCCGCCCCCGCCCCGATAGCCGCTGCGACGATTGGGACCTGGGTCAACATCGCCAGCGGATTTGGTTTGAGCAGACGGTCGCTGTCAGGTACGCGTCGGCACGCGCCTGTTGTGCACGCCTGCTTTGAGGAACTCGCCCCACTACCTGCCTGTTGATGGGTGTGCGGGGGCCTCTCACCTGCGCAGGGGACGAGGCGACACACTCGCACAGCGTCCGGCTTGTCCCCGTCGCACGAGCCGATGGAGTTGTCGCTCGCCCGGCACAGGACCTGCCGCTGCTGGATGCCCTCGCCGCACGACACAGAGCACTGCCGGGTCCAGCACAAGAGCACAGAAACACCCCCCACCGCGTAGCCGTTAGGTGACCGTCAGGGCGAGTGCCGGCGGAGCCCAAGGCAGGGGGCGGTATGACCAGCACTACTTCGCCCACATGCTTCTCGTCGTGCGTGTCCCCGCCGTCATGTTTCGTCTCTGTTCCCCAAAGGCCTCGGCCACCCCACGTGTCCCCCGTGCGTGTGTCACCTGCGACCAGGCCCCCGTGCGCCACTGCGCGGGGCAGGGCGTGCGGCTGCAGGAGCGCCGAGTGTCGGGCCGCTCCTCGGTGCAGTACTTGCTGTGCACCGAGCGGTTGGTGCCGTCGTGCATGGCCTGCACGCAGCGCACCGTGCGCATCTGGTAGCCCGCCTTGCCGCACGTCTTGGTGCAGTGCTCCCACTCCTCCGCCACCCACCTGCCCGAACAATAAAACGGCGGCTCAATAAGACGATGAGAGATCTTATTCTTCTGAAGGACGGGTCGCGCGACAGCCTCCGGGGGTTGGGGTCACGGTGTGCCGTCTTTTGGAGGGCCGACCGGTCGATGGGTGACTGCGAGTGAGTGGGCGAGTCGGTAGCTAACTTGGTGGGTGAGTGGGTGACTCGGCGGGGAACTGGGCGAGCGGGTGGGCCGTGCGCCCCACCTGGGTTGGGTGCACTCGTGCAGGTTGCAGCGCCGCCGGATGGGCTTGGGCTTGCGGCTGCCATTGCAGAAGCTCTTGTGCACCATCTTCATGTTGGACTTGCGCCGGCAGCCATACTTGGTGTACTGTATGCCTGTGGGGGTCAGCGCACACGGGACAGCGTCACCGCACGCTCGCTCACATGAACGGTTCGGGCCACCGCTTGTGACATCAACTTTGCGTGCGGAACCGTTATCCTGTACTCTGCATCGCGAGTCGAGCGCGACGACCGTTACACCACAGCGGCGGCTCCCTCCGCTGCATTGCCGATTTCGGAGGTGGCGACCGCATCCGGGCCGGCTCTCCCGGCCCCCCGTGGGTGCGCGACGCGTCCGCGAGCACCGTCGTACCGCTGCCGCACGGCTTGGAGCACTGCGTCCAGCTCTTGAGGGCCCACTCGTAGGCCTCGGCCTCCTGCAGGACGTTGTTGTTGCCGACGGGCGGCAGCGAGTCCTCGTGGATGATGTAGCGGTACGTGAGGCTCGACTTGGTATCGTTGTCTTGGGGCAGGATCTGACCAGGAGCCGAAGGAAGAGGTATTGGTGCAGCCCTGAGATTCCATTCCCAAGGTAATCTTGGCACGTGGTTGTAACCGATGAACTAACGTTGGCCCAATGAGTGTTTACTGGGAGGGCCTGTAAAGGGTCATTTGGCCTACTCTTCCACGTTAACGAGACGTGTTGTAAATGTTGGGTGTACCCACGCTTTTACCCACCACACGCGACCTGCCGACTAACTGCGGTGCGCCCATCTACAGCGCTGGGTGGAAACCGAGGCGGTGAGATTTTGGAAGCTGGCACCGCTCGATCGGCTACCACCCGGCACTCACCAGCACCACGATGGGCTCGGGCAGAGGCCCCGTGGAGCGCAGGAACTCCTTGCCGTCCTCCACGGAGTAGTCCCACTCCAGGCCCAGGTCGATGAAGGTGCGGGGGCTGCGCTCACGTTCCCGCGGTTTCCCGCTCAGCACGAACTGCCCCGTCGCCTGGTTCTTTACAGCTGGAACGGCGGCACGGACGCGCACCGGCACGGGGACGTCAGCGGCGGTGGCCAGGGGCTCGTGGCAGCACTGCTCGGCACTAACGTCGAGCAGCGTCCTCGCAAGTCGGGTGGCCCCCCCCGCAGTCGGGGGGGGGGGGGGTCACAAGGTCTATCGCCCCTCCAGGGATTATAAAATCTTCTTGGTTCTTTCGGTAAAGTCACGTAGAAGGGAAATAATAAAAATAAAACATAACAAAATAATTCTCAAGACGTTTCGGCCACAACGCAAGCAGCCGTCCTCAGGTCGTGAGAATTATTTTATTATGTTTTATTTTTATTATTTTATAATTTCCCTTCTACGTGACTTTACCGATGAATCCCTGCAGTCACGAAAGCTTTAAATCGGGATTATAAAATGTTTACCACTTTGCTTGCAGTCGACAGTGGTAGTACGGTATTACAATGGAATGACTGGCCCCCTGCCATGGAAGTGTGGAAATGTCACCAGCGTATAAAGGCTGCCCAATAAAGTTAAGTGGCCGACCTTTGCTTATTTGAACAAAGATTCTGTTTTTACTTTAAGTGTTTACCGATTGATTGAAGAGGTTCCTTGTGTGCGTGAACATGCGAGCATGCGCGTGCATGTGTGCACCCGGTGGGGGTTTAACTTGAAAGCAAACGCGAAAATCATTTTCTAAAAAAAGCACGAAGACAAAATTAGGCTTAGGAATGTGAAACGTCAGTAAAAAACTATGGGAAAACATCTCGAGATTTATGGATTTTTTTTTGTAAACGGGGCTGAAATAAAAAAAACCCATGCCCGACTTCTAAAAGTAACTCGGCGTGGCGGTAATTCCTCCAACGGGGCCCAGGTCAATATTTTCGGAACGGGACGTGGCCGACCGCCACTGTGGGTCAGCCACCGCAGTGTTGGCCATAGCCACCGCCGGGGGGGGGGGGGGCAGGCCCCCCACGGAGAGGGGCCGTGTCGGCCGTGTCGACCGCGCTCGCTGCTAGCACCAGGGCCCCCCCGGGGTGAACCGAGGTCGACCGGTGCCCAGGTCGGCAGGGAGAGCCACAAACTCCGGGTGACCACCAGGGAGCACCAGGGCTGCACTCGCAAACATGACAATAGCACCTCCACCCCTACCCATCGAACCCGAGTGTTGAGTTCATAATGGCCGGGCATAGGGGAAGGGGGGGTAGTTACCCAGGTTGTGGGGCGATGCTTCCGCTTCGTTCACCATCAGGTGCCTCGCTCCGGCGGGGATGTCGAACATCTTGAGGAGACCTGCGGAGGTGCAGCCACAGCGCCGTCACATTCACGGTGACGTCACGGCCACGGCGTCACGGCCAGTACCAAATGGCGCAATCCAAGTTGTAATAGGTCAGGGTTGACGGAGGTTTTGATCTGAGCAAGGTTTTTCTGAAATGAGCTTTGGGGGGCGGGGGGGGAGAGAGACGACGATGACAACGGGAGGAGGGAATTCCAGAGAGGAGCGGTGCGAGGGAAGAGGTGGAAAAAGAATTGAGTTGACCTCTGTGGTGTGGCGAGCGAGTGAGTTGGTGGGTGAGTCAATTACTGGGTGAGTGAGTGCATGAGTGGATGAGTGGGCGAGCGAGCAGACGAGCTGCCGTGGCCTGCGGTGGACGAGAGGACACACAGCCGGTGTGTGTGCAGGAGACGCCGGCTCCACGACATTGGACTGAGTAACGTGCAGGGGAACAAGTGCCCGCAGTGCTAGAAGAGTGACAGGAGGTCGAGCGGACGCTGCGTAGGCCGGTTAACACCCCCTGCCCACTCCAGCTCGCACAACGATGGCACGCGGCTCGCGTTCCCCCGTGCGCCCTAAAACTCACGGTTTCTCCTCTTCCTTTCCCAGTCTCTCTCCCGCTCTCTCATTATCTCCCTCTCTCCGTGCCTCTCACCCCCTCCTCCCGGCGGCTACGGAAAGTGCGTCGCAATGCGTGTGCTCCATGACGTCCCTTTGGAATGTGATCCACTGTTCCCCAGGTCCGTTACTCTGGAGAATCCTGTCAGCGCTTAACCAGAGCGCTGTTTGTTGCTGACCGCTTGACATTTTTGGGCCTGTGGGCCTGTTCTTAGCAACTGTGTTTATTATGTTTATTTGCCAGTCTCTCTCTCTGTCCACCTTTTCGTCTATCTGTGTGTCACTACCTCTGTCCATCTCTATGAATATCTGTTTGTATATCTATCTGTCTGTGTGTGTGTGTCGGTGGTAGTGTAGCGGTTAGTGCGCTGCACTCACGGCCAACATCGGTGGCGATTATCTGAACCGGTCCTGGGCTTCCCCGAGGTGGACTCGGCCTCAAATGAGTACCTGGTGCGGCGTGTAGTAAACATCGCCACTAGGGAGACAAAGGTGGCTGGGCGTGGTGCTGGCCACTCACCCCCTCGTGTACCGTGCCGGCCTTCATAGGTGCTCGCTAACAGCACTTGCCCCTACAGTCTGTTAAGGCCATACGGGGGGGGGGGGGGTCTTTGTATGTATGTGTTATTATCCGTGTGTCTGTCTGTCTCTCTGTCGTCGAAGCGTTGAGATTTCTTCCCAATGGCTCTGTTCACACAAGTTCTGTTGTTTGCTTTGCGAGGTTTTTCAGATGCAGCCAACAGCTTTTCCGGGTATCTTCCAAGCCGGGACACCACATCTGGCTTGTTTTGTTTCGTATTTTGGTATTTAATTTACTTGGAATGTGATCCATTATTCTTCAAGAAGACATCATGGCTTTCACATGCGGTGTACTTTCCATTGACGCAAGGGGGGTGGGGGGGTGAAAGAGGCACAGAGAGAGAGAAAGAGGGAGAGATTTGAATAGTGGGACCGGACAGAGATAAAGGGGAGATTGGGGGAGTGAGGGAAGAGAGAGGAGAGGAGGGGGGGGGTGACGGTGGCTTGGAGTGGGAGCCGCCGCTCCCAGGGCCCGGAGCCTCGTCCACCGTGCGGGGAATCCAGCTTTGGTCACCGTGTTCAGTAAGCGTGCCGGCTCGTGCGGTCGACCGACCGCCCGGAAAATATCACCGCACCCGGCACACCGCATCCAGCGTACGAGCGGTGCACACGAGGGGGGGAGGGTCGCGAGCCTCACCGGGCTTCTTGGGCGTGCGCGTGAACGTGCCCTTGACGGTGCGGCAGTGCGAGTTGTCTCCTCCGCACACCCCACACTTGTCCTCCTGCTTGCTGGAGCCCAGCTCCTTGTCACAGCCGACGGTCTGCGTGCGGGCACGGGAGGGCACGAGGGGGAGAGGGCACGGGGGGGGAGGGCACAGGGGTGGGCAGCGGCGTCAGACGAGGGGCTGCTGCTGGCGCCGCTCACGCCAAATGGCCCGTGCCGTGCCGTGCCGTGCTGGTGGTTTCAATGCAGAAGGAGGTTGGCTGCTGTGGCTCTGTTCGTGTCCAGCGAGGGGAGGAGCGGAGTGGTTCGTGCAGTACGCTACAGACAGGGTGATCCGACTTCGCCTCCCGCCCACGGCAAACGTCAGCAGCGACACCGAGTCCCCTAAGTCGACTCAAATTAGTACCCGGTTCTGAATCGCGGCACCGTGGCGACCGTGCTTGCGCCCCTGCGGTCCGTCGAAGTAACGCGGGAGATCTTTGTCTTCGCGTGCATTTTATTTCCCTCCCGCCACTACCATCCCCCGGCCCGGCGCCGCACGTGGCACACTCACCACGCAGGCCCCCCGCACGCACACGCCATAGGGGTTGCGGTAGGAGCAGCGCGTGCCGTCGTGCACCAGCTGCTTCGTGTAGACCGCCTCGCCCGTCTCGCGGGACTGGCAGTGCAGCTCGCACAGCTGCAGCTCTGTGCGGGAGGTGGTGGGGGGGGTTGGGGGTTGGGGGAGCGAGTGGGGGGGGGGAGGAGTCATGTGACTGCACGGCGTCGGAATGCGAGCGCTCGACCGCACCGCTCCGCCGATGCGACTGGCGCGACGAGACGTGACGACACGTGTGCGGCACATGGTGATCGTGGTGGTGGTGGTGGTGACGACGATGATGATGATGATAGTGGTGATGACACTGCCAGATTCCTCACCCCCCCCCCCCCCTACTTCCCCCAACCCTCGCCTGGCTCCCAACACAGCCGGGGTGTGAGGTGGAGACCAAGTCCTCGACGTTGGTCAGAGGAATCGGTGACTACGGTAGTGTTGGTGGGCGGGCAGGCGAGCGATCGTGCGGGTCAGACCGTACCGTTGGGGTGCTCGTAGGGCAGCCAGTGGTGTCGCGTGCCGGCCACCTCGAAGTGCGTGTTCTGCAGCTGGCACTGCTGGGCGCGGAAGTCGTGGTGCGCGCCGGGGCAGTCCTCCACGTTGCACAGCTGGTACTCGTAGCTCTTGCCGGCGCAGTCGCGACCACCGTGCGTCGGCCTGCCGCGGAGACCGCCTCCAGTTAGATGCGCGGCTCGGACGCGACGCGTGTGTGCGTGTGTGCATGTGTACGTGTGTGTGTGTCCACGCTCGTGTTCACGCTCGTGTCCGTGCTCGTACTCGGGGTTGTCACAGAGGCGCGTGCGGAAGCGCACGCCGACGCCGCAGGAGCGTGAGCAGGCGCCGAAGCGGCTCCACGAGCCCCAGCTGCCGTCCTGGCGGAGAGGCTGGATCGCCGTCTGCCAGATGCAGTGGCCCTTGAAGCACCACTGGGGAAGGGGGGGACACACGGAGAGGGCACCCAGCAGCAGCACACCGCGGGGGTGGTGAGGGTAGTGACGGTGACAATGACGGTGACGATGATGCTGCGGTCCCGACGGTGACGATGACCGACGGGTGACGACGACCAACGACAGTGTCCGGCCGAGGGGCGACCCTCCCCGCCCCCCCGCCCCCCCCCCTGCACGCGACCGCACCTTGCCCGGCGCGCACTCCGTGCCGTCGAGCGGAGGCCCCTTCTTCGTCTTGCAGAAGTAGGGGTTGTCGGGGTGGCTGCACCACAGCTGCTTGCAGGGGTCGAACGTCCGGAACTGCGGCCGAGCGGAAAATGCGGAAAGAACGAAAATAAACGAAACGGGAAAAAATCGTGTGAAGGTCCCAGAGGGCTGCGGAGCACCGCCTGGTGCCCGCCGCCACCACGGACCGCCGCTCGGCACGGCGGTGTCACCGGCACAAGAGTGGGCCCCCAAAGATCAATTTGAGCAGGGCGGAGGTGGTGGTGAGGGTCTGCGATCCAACACCGTGGCAGCAACGGTTTTGGTGGACCACGTGGATATTTGTGAATCCCTCAAAGCAGTCTTACTTGGCAAATAGTCACTTTTCTGGGCCCCAAGACTCATAACTCTAAACCATAACAAAGTAAATGATCAGAAAATCTCGACACCAAAACTTTCCTTACAAATCTGAGCTTTTAAAATTCAAAACTCATTCCTACTGCCAATTTCAATGAGGTATCTATAAACGGATCACCATACACATTTTATTATTATCATAATTGCGAGGACCCCCATACTGATAAAATCACGGGGTGGTCACGGGGATCTGGAGCTGCCCGACTTCTAAGACCACATTTAACAAAGTGTCCTGGAAAAAACGAAACGAAGCTAAATACATTGCTGACACAACGCTTTTTTTTCAAAATAATAATGGCTTTCGGAAAGGATGTCTAAAAACAGCAAATAATAATTAGGGAATTTTTCCAACGCTGCAAATACCTTCGCATTATCGGCGCGTTACAGCGACTTAACGCGAGGTCGCGGTTTGCACGTGTAGCAGAACTAATTTAACACGCACATTGTTGCAATGAGGCTCGCGATACCCCCACGGCGTTCGGTCAACAGGGCCCAGTGGAATGTTCTACTCTTGGACCGGGGTCAGCTGCTCCACCAAAGTGGTCAACCGCTCCACCACAGGGGTCAACCGCTCCATCGCAGGGGTCAGCCGCTCCACCAAAGTGGTCAGCCGCTCCACCGCAGGGATCGGCCGCTCCACCGCAGGGGTCGGCCGCTCCACCGCAGGGATCGGCCGCTCCACCGCAGGGGCACGGAGAATTGGGCCAGGGGCGAGGACTGCTCTAACAAGCCGTGCACACGGCCATGCACAGCATTGGCACGACGTGGTGCACCGCTCTCTGCGGGCAGTGGCGCGAGCATGGGTTGCAGGTGAGAGTGTGTGACTGCGTGTGTGTGAGCGCTGTACGCACGGCCGTGCACATCTTGTATCCCACGCCGAAGTCGAAGCGGCACTGCTCGTCCATGGAGTAGTTGATCCCGGGCAGCTCGGGCATCGTCGGCCAGTCATGCTCAAAGGGGTCGTCCAGCAGGCAGTCGTACGAGCTGCGTCGAGGGGGGAGGGGTGGGGGGGGTGACCACGCGGAGACAGGGGCACGGGGGTACAGGGACACAGGAACACGGGGACATGAGTACGCAACGTACACGTGTGTGTGTGCGCCAACATGAGTGCTTGTGTACGTGTGCGTGCGTGACTGTGTGCGTCGTACTGCAGGCATCGCGCGAGCTCCTGCCGGCTGCAGCGCGACCAGTGGTAGCGGTGGAACGCGGCCTGCACCAGCGGCGCCATGATGCTGCCCATGCTGGTCTCGTCCCCACAGCGGTTCCCCTGCCCGTCGTGCTCCATGCCCAGCCTGCACACTCACGGACACGGACACGCACGCACGCACACGCACGCACACGCACAAACACACACGAACACGCACACACGTGGCCGGGGCGTCAGCGTACGCATGTGCAAAAGCATACAATGGGCATACGCGCGCGCGCAAACAAGCATGTGCACGAGCATGAATAAATAACGACAAAGAACCTCCACGTCGCCTGTCACGGGCTGCTGGCGACCACGGTGCACGAGGGGGTGGTGTGGCCAGCACTGCACCCGGTCACCTTTGTCTCCCCCAGGCTGACGCTTACGCACTGTGCCAGGTACTGATTAAAGGCCGAGTCAACCTAAGCGATAGCCTAGGACCTGGTTCAGATATCACTCGCCAGAGATGTTAGCCATGGCCGGGAATCGAACTACCGGTCGCCGGGTTCGTAGCGCGACGCGAAAACGGCCGCCCCACCGCTCCTCCACGAGCATGAACAGAGACGCGCACACGCACCCTGGTGAGCTCACACGCGCACGTCCGCGTACGCACGCACACGCGGACGTGCGCGTGCGTACGCGCACGTCCGCAGCGTGCGTAGCGCCACTGTCAATCGCCACGCCGGTTGCTCGGGGTTGGAGAATCATTGCGTTCGTGTGTGTCCGTCCGTGCGTGCGTGCATGTGCGTGTGTGTGTGCACCCACTGTGGCCACAGCTGTGCAAATTTGCCGACCGTGGGGGGCAATAAAGCTGGCTGGAGTACGTGAGAGCCACTCGTTCGCATTTACTTACTCGCTTTTGCGAAGACAAAGATCCCCCATACAGCCTTAACAGACTGTTGGGGCAAGTGCTGTTCGCGAGCACCAATGGAGGCCGGCGAGAGACACAATGGACAGTGGGCAGCACCACCCCCGGCTGCCTTTGTCTCCCCAGTGATGGTGTTTACACACAGCACCAGGTACTCATTTGAGGCTGAGTCGACCTAGGGGAGGCCGAATCACTTAATCCATCACTCACACATTCACCCACTCATTCATTCACCCATCGACCCACTTAATCAAACACTCAATCAACCACTCATTTATTCATTCACCTATCCACTCACCCACTCACCGAGCAACTTGCTCCCTCACGTACCACTCACTAATTACTCACCCAAAATTTCACTCACTAAATCAGGTCTAACCCATGTCGCGGATCTAATACAGATGTCAGGTCTGACACACACACACGTGATGGTTACACATCACACGCATGTGGCAGGTCCAGCACACGCGTGGCGGGACAGGTGGCGGGCGGCACTCACACGTGGCCGGTCTCGTGCGCCACCACGAAGGCGGAGGAGAAGCCATCCTCGTGGTTCAACGTGCAGCTCCGCAGGGCGTGGCACATCCCCGTGACCGGAGCGTAGCCTGGGAGGGTGGGATGGGTGTGCGGAGTAACCGGCGTGAGTGTGAGACACGGGGGAAGCGATGCGGGGAGAAACGCGCAGAGGGGGAGTAGAGATTGGGAAGGAAGGCGGGAGAGTCGAGGGATACGAGGGAAAGGGAGAGAGATGTTTGTGATGACAGAGAGGAGTGGGGGTGTGTGTGTGTGAGATGAGAGATGGGAGGGAATGAATGGTGGACAGGGATGCGAGGGATGGAGGATGTGGGAGAGTGTGTGGGATGTGGATATTGCGCCACTGGCCGAGGCTGTGAACGTAAGGTGACCAGGGCCCCTTTGCGAACCCCCACCGCACTGACGGCCGCCGGGTTGCGAAACGGGGCGACTCATCGGCACGGCACATGGGGTCGGGGGAAGCCACGGCGCATGCGCCGGGGCCCAATGAGGACCCCTCTGGTGGTCGGGGTTGTTGCGGTGGCGTCGAGCCCTGGACGGTGTGCACACGATTAAGTCGATTGGAAATCATCGATTGTTCGTGCCCTGTAAAAATGGTGGCCCGCCCCCACGTCATGCATCCCGAAGGTGGGAAGACCCCTGAAAGCCGCCACGCCCTGGCGAGACGGGGCGGGCGACGAAGACGACGACGCTAGGCGAGACACTGGGCCCCCCAAACTGTTTACGTGTCGTCCGATTGGTCGAGTTATTGAACCTCTATATTCGGCGGAGTGAACCGGTTACTCAAACACCTCCAGTGGGTCGCATCGCCACCGCCACCACCGGCCCGGCTCGCGTTTCCGACCGCTTGGACCAACCCCTGAGCCACCAAGGCACACGGGACGGCACTCGTAAAGCGACACTCGTTATGGTTTTTCCTCTACGATCGATTGCCATTTTTGGTCAGACACGGGGCAGGCAGGCGGGCGGGCTTGCCGGTGTTTTGACGGCCCCCGCATTTTTGCAATAACTCGTCTCGGTCGCGCCACGTGCGGTGTGATCCACGGCCAAAGCCGGCCGCGTGAGCGCGCCCTGTGAGAATTCCCCGAGTCTCAGGAAGGGGGACTGGAAAGCCTCAATCTATTTTATTGCTCCGATCTGTTTTCCTAACGCCGGCACCGATCGTACAATTAATAAAATACAGATTCGGGACGGGGGACGACGCCTCTGGCTCCCGCCCGGTGAGGCCCTCGCCCGGCGTTTTCAATCGCGCGGCGTTTTTCGGCGCGCGTCTAAATTTCAACGTCTCGGCCTCTGCTCCGACCATCATCGCGATCGCCCGGCGTTTGCGGCCGGGACGTGGGCATCGCGCACGGGCGCTGCCGGGCGTGGCGACGCACGCCGAGCGTGGCGACGATTGAACCGCGTTCGCAAGCGGCGCCACAAGCTCACAGTCTCGGCCTAGGCCACGGCTGTCGCCTGATGACGCCGGTTGTAATTACTGGCGAAACGTCGTTCTCAGATTGTAAATGTTGTGGCTTGGCTCTCCAACAAACCGGTGTGCTGTACTAGTAACGAATTGGAATGTTCTGTTTACGTGGCACAAACCTTAGTAATTGGCTGTGTCGGTTGGTGGCGGGTTTAACGACACATTTATATATTTACGCGATCTAGCCCAAAAAAACACTTGTATCATGGATGATATTGGTCGCGCAAGCCTACGTGTTATAAAGGACAACGTCGCGGTAACGTCGGAACTGTTTTGTTTTGATGACGAGCGCAGGGAAGAGCGCAAGTCCGCCCACCGACGTGAAGGCGGACAGATTCTGTGCAAGCGCCGTCGTCACAAGCGGTTGCGGCCGCTCTCTCGCACACGGCGGTGCGCGACGATCCGCGGGGGAGTTCCGCGCGGAAATTCATCGCAAGCCAAACGATCGATACAGGAATTGGCCAAACGTTCCCAATGCAGGCGTTTCCTTGGTTCAGAGGGCATTGCTATTACATGGAGGTGGAGTGGTGGCGCAGCGGTTAGCGCACTATACCACGTACCCGGGCCACCTGGGTTCAATTCCCGGTCACGGTCAACGGCGGTGGTGAGCGATATCCGAACCGGACCCGGCGCGTCCGCGTTCACGAAGCCGCACCGCATTCGCCCAAACCGTTCTCACTTCCAGTAGCGGCGATTGCATCGCATCAACAAAACATTCGTCGACAGCACCAGGGGCGGCACTTGAACATGCGCGGATTGGGGGAGAAAGGAGGGAGCGGCGGAGGGAGTGTGCACAGAAGACCCGCGGATCACGCGGTTGGGGTTGGGCGAGCGTTCGGGTGAAGGCGAAATGAGATCCACAGGGCGACGAAAACACGGGGGGGGGCGGGGTATGGGGGGGGGGCATAGACAGCCCAAAGGCAGCATTCTCATTCCAGCACCGTGCAGTGGCTAGAGGAGCCGTGTGCGTCGAGTTAAAGGGACGGGCCACCCCCCGCCCGCCGAGGGCGGTAGCTCCCGGCTCGGTCCCGCGGGCCGTGGGTGCCGGCTGGGCCCGTGTCTGCTGCTTAACGTGGCTGGGAAGCAACGGAGAACAGGAAGGGTTTCCGCCCTCGGAACACCGGTGCTACCCAGCGCTCACTCGCAGCGATGAGCCTTCAGCCGCTGCTCGTGGGCCAGTGGTGGGAATTCCACATTCCTATGGCGGGGGCGATTCAACGCATAGGACGACCACCGTCGACTTCTCCACACTAATATCATCGGTCTCTCGTCCGGCCGCCAACCAGGGGTTGAACTCGCAACCTTCCGATTGCGAGCCGCTCGCTCTGCCACCGAGCCTCCTGGCCGGTAACATTTTTGGACCGAGGTTCGGTAACGTGTAGCCCGTTTGTTTGGTGAGAACGGTCAATTGACCCCCGTGACCCGCACGGAGACGGGAGGCCCTTGTCCTGCAGGGGAATGGCAAGGTGGCTGCACGCCGAGACGTTTAAATTTTGCTTTTCCACTTTTCCCAAAGCCAGAGTACGGGGAGCACAGCGGCCGACGGGGAGATGGCTGCGCTGTTAAATCTGTTAGTGGGACGGGAGGATTGACGTTTGAAATATCGTGCGGTGTTAATTTGAAGCAAAGCACTGTGTAGCGGAGAGCAGCGGAGAGGGCACGCTTGCTGCAGAACGGGGCCGTGAGAAAGAAGCAGCGGACATGGGAAATTCATCGTAAAAGCCCGAGGGACGGGTTATAACCCTGCGGCGTATCACTGGTGACGTTCTGCGCGTGAACTTCCAACGTGAAGGGCGTCGCCCTTCCCGCCACCGCCACTTTACCGAAAAAACCTAAGAATATGAGTGTCTGGCCGTCGAGAAAGTCGATTCTCACGTGCCAACGACTCGCGCTGCGAGAATCAATCCTTCCAGAGTCGCAATTCGATTCGAGAATTGTTTTGTATCCATATATGCAAACCATATGCAAAATTAAATACAAATTACTTAGGAAACAGATGATACAAAGGCGACACTCGTGCACGAGGGAGATGGACATGGGGAGCACTCGCACAGACAGACAGATCGTGCGGCACGCTCATTCAGGCACCAGCGAGACGCACCACACACACGGGGCGGATGGCACTAAAACGAGATGGTACAAACGATAATTGAAAATGTAATCGATTTTCGAATCGAACCATGACCACCGATCGTGACAAGCCAATCGGCGGCGGGGTTTGGCACGCTGCGGTTACGCAATCCCAGGCTGCGGCACGGCGTTGGAGCAGCGCACCTCCTCAAACGGACGACGGCCGCGACGGGACCCGGGCCCTCCGAGCCCCTCGGCCACTCGGGACTCTTCCCCCTTCCCCGGCCCCCCCTCCCCCTCAGGCTCCACCCTCACGGCGGCGCCGCGGCTCCCACGCCCGGCGCGGCGGGATCCGATTTTACGAGCGACGCCACCCAATGCGCGGAGCTGCTTGCATCATCGCTCGTGCCAGCGGCTAGGTGACCGGGTGGTGCCGCTCCGCGCCCCTGTCCCCCCCCCCCGCCCCCCCGTCCCCCCCCCCCCCCGTCCCCCGTCCCCCGTCCCCCCCGTCCCCTCCCCCCGCCCTTCGTCGCCGCTCCCAGAGGCTTGACGGCCGGCTTGCTGGTCCCAGCCGCGAACGACGCTCGGCTTCTGCCCCCCCCGGTTGGGAAGCACGCCGCCGCGGGCCGCGACACCGCGCGGCGCCCCATCGGCGAGCGACGGTCGGCCCTGGCAAAGCCGAGGTTGGCCAGGAGTATGGCGGAGGAAGAGGAGGGCACGGAGCCCGAGCGAGAGGCCCCGCAGGGGAGGGCGGTGGCATTGTCGTGGTTGCACGGTGCTTTGCGCTGCAGCGGTACCGGACTGAGAATGATACCTTACCTTGCATACCTGCCGGACCGAAGTCCTGGCGGGTGAGGAAGATGGCGTGGTCGTGGTGCTCGGCGTGCTCCACGTCCGCACGCTGCTGCCCATACGCCCAGCGGCACACCTGCTCCAGGCTCCGCGCCGGGTTGCCGCGCTCGATCAGGCTGATCGACTGCACGGGGGACGATGAAGATTGGGGGGGGGGGGGTGGACAGTCAGGATGGGCGGCCGTGCGTATAGGGGGGGCGCCACGCGGCAGCGTGGACGTTCCGCGCCCGTCCTCGCCGTGTCCCCGGGGAGGGAAGGCCTCATTTGCCGCGCGTCCGGGAAGTCAGGTGACGTACGCGCAGGGCCAACGTGTTTACAAACGTCAACTTGGTGTCTATCGCCTGGTGTGTCCTCAAGATACCGGGCGAGTTCAGGGCTGGGATTGCCCCCGTATATATCCATTCCCTTAGCAAAAGGCCATTACACCGTGCAATGTTATGTATATGACGACAGTGTGATGAGATGATTACGTAGCTGCTGATTGTCATAGCCGATGCTGCTGTTGCTGCTGTTGATGAACATTACATGAGGAGGATGATGACGACAATATGACCAATTGTGACGACGACAACGAGGGTGTGCGGCGCCTTACCTGCCGGTAGCCCAGCATCACCATCCTGACGAGCACGACGTTGATGTGCGCCCCCAGCGATTCGTCGTGGTAGATCTCGTTCACCTGCGGACGCACGGTCGCACACGGAGCTCGTCACGGGTCCCACTCGCCCACTCACCCGCCAACCCGTTCATTCACTCGTTCACTCACTCACCCGCTCATTCACTCACCTGCTCACCCGCTCATTCACTCACCTGCTCACCCGCTCATTCACTCACCTGCTCACCCGCTCATTCACTCACCTGCTCACCCGCTCATTCACTCACCTGCTCACCCGCTCGTTCACTCACCTGCTCACCCGCTCATTCACTCACCTGCTCACCTGCTCACCCGCTCACCCGCTCATTCACTCGTTCACTCACTCACCCGCTCGCTCACCGGGCTACAAAAACGGCAAAAGTGGCAATGCATAGGAGTGACGATTCGATTCGAGAATTGACCTCGGGGCGAATGCAGCGCCTCCAGCGGTTGGAGGGGTCGCACATGGACCCCTCGCACACGGAACACGTACGGACACAAAATGACGGGTCCGTGCACGTTGCAGCAATGGGGTCACGGTGACCCCACAAGGGAACACATCGCCACCCCCCACCACCACACACACGCCACCTCCTCGCGCAACGCAGCGCGCCGCTACTGGCGCACAGAACCACAACGCGGCGGTGGTGTCGGTGGTGGCGGTGGCGGTGATGGTGGCGTTGGGCAGTGCCAGTTGACAGCGACAAGCGGGGAACGTTGTGCGAGTGGCGACGCGAGACTCCGCGGTTTGTGAGGCTGCGAGCCGATCGCCAGGTGGGGGAGGAGCGGCAGACTGGTATCGAGTAATCGGTCTGACGATCAGCACCAATACCGATCCCTTCACGACGATCAACATGAACACCGCCCATCAACATGAATACTGATGCCTTCACCACACGGGCATCAAACACAATGATGTTTTCTGATCGCCATCGTCGCCGTCGTCGTAAGGAGCTACCATCTATCAGCTGGTGGACGAAGCCCTTCACAAAGCCATCCCCCATTCACTCACAGTTGCGTGAAGCTCAGTCTCATCGGCAGAGGCCAGTGGGGGGGGGGGGGGGGAGTTCCTCCCCAGTGGTGTCGCTGCTGGGCGTGGAGGTGAAGGGTTGGTGGATCACGGAGGGATCGGTAAAACTCTCAAAAGCTGCGAGGCTGCCAGGAGATGGCACAGCGAGTGTGGCGCTCTGGGCGTTGTCCCCTCGTGCGTGTGCTGAGGTGTTCTCCGTGCACGCCGGTGCCCTCTCTCGCGCGAGGCCAAACTCGTTAAAGACGTTTAACGCGTTAAAGACGTTTAACGCGTAGCAGGCTTTCGCAACCATTAGAGGTTTTTGTTGGGTAAGATCGCGTAAATATATAAATGCGTGTCGTTAAACCCGGCACCAACCGTCACGGCCAATTAGTAAGTTTTGTCACGTAAACAGAACGTGCCAATTCGTTACTAGTACAGCAGCACCAGTAACGAATTGCTGTACTCGTAACGACCGTTGACATGCTATAATTAAGTGACAAACCTTACTAATTGGCTGTGTCGGTTGGTGCCGGGTTTAACGATTTATATTTACTGTATTATCGTAAAAAAAGGAATTGGCCAATGCTTCCCGATGCAGCAGGGAACCCCCCCCCCCCCCAGGGAAGGAGGCCCGAAGACTCCGCTGGGCTTCCCCGAGTAGAAAGTCGTCGTCGCTAACGCGCGCTACAGGTCACAGCAGGGCACGAGTTGGACGCCGTTCTGCCTGCGGGGCTCCAGCAGGAGTTTCTGGACACCGCCACGCGAGGGAATTTCATCTGACGTGTGCTTGGGGCTTGTGTCTGTCGGCGTGAAGGCAGTTTACGTCGAATATGGCGGAAGGGGAAAAAATGGCGAGACCAATATTTTGTGGTAAAATCTGACAGTGCCCGACCTTCGCACCCACACTTGAAACCTTCCCCCAAAGTACGATCGTGACGAATCGCACACGGGTCGGCCCCAGGTCTCGACTTGCCCTCAATACCCTTCTTCTCAGGCCTTAGCCCCTTTGCTAGTTGTGCAGCGATGTGGAAAAACTGGGAGCACTGGCCCCCCCCCCACCCCCTCCCCCCCACTGAATTCGTAACCTTCCTGCCCCCCCCCCCGTTGGATACTTCCCATGCAACCTTTCGACGGAGGAATTTTTAAAAATTCTACTTGCAGAGAAAAACGCAAAGATAACATTTTTGAAGGAGGTGTCGCTACGGAAACGTGGGGCTGGCCCATGGAGGCCTGCCACAGAAAACCAGAAGGACCCGTGCCCCCCCCCCCAGCTAATGATACCGCATTTTTTGGCGGGAATTTTGCAGTAAAATGTTTAATGGGCGTTTATAGAAAAATGCCAGGAAACTTGAGTCGGGGCAGGGCCCAAGCTGCCGGTCTTGGGTCTGGGAAGCCTCTCAAGACAGTTATTCCATCTTGAAGGCAGAGCGCGGCTCCCTCCATGGGGAGGCACCGTGCCCCTCGCAGCAACAAGCGCCTGGGTTCTCATCCTGATACAGGCACCTTTCTGCGTGGAGTTTGCACGTTTCTCCCCCATCCTGTCCAGCGTTGGGTTTTAGTTTTTTTCCTCCGGGTGTCTCTCGTTTTCTACCACAGCAAAGAAAACATGTAATGAACGTAAATGTCGCTGGCCAAACACGTCCCTCCGCAGCAGCAGCATCCTCCAGCGTGCCTCCCCTGGGTGAAGTGGTCGAGATGTTAACTACCTTGCCTGGTACGCAGGAGGTCGGGGGTTCGATCCTTACCCTGACGCCTGCTGCTGTATATTTGGAGTTTGCGTGTCTCTCTCTCCCCGTGATCGGGTGGATTTTTCTCCCGGATCCCCCGGGTTTTCCCCCCACATTTAGAATCAACATCACGCGTTTAGAGTTTTTGCTGCTATAAAATTCCTTGGGATAAGCCACTTACGTTGAGTTATCATTTGTGACGGCCAAGTCGCTTCTGAAAAAGAGCTATACAGCTCAGTGGGGCCTTACCTAGTAAAATAAAATAAAAAATGCTTCAGTAGTTTATAAGCGACTCTCGTTAGATTATCGCAATGAAGCGCACTCACACGGATCTCTACACATCGACGTGAGGCCAGACCGCCATCACACACTGGGTTTTTATATATATTTTTTACCAAGTAAAAACATTTTTTGTGTTTAAATGTAAATTTTACACACGTTTATTTGCATTCACCCATTTTTCCCTCTTTGTTGGACATCGGAAACAATTGCCGTGACGGCGGAATGGGAGTTTAAATTGCTCGCAGGAATTCGGGAACGCTATTAGCGCTGGTCCGTGGGATGTTTGCGAGAGGCAGCATTCGATTTAGTGCTGTCTGTGAGTCCTGGGCAAATTGCCTTCGAAAAGTAAAACATGCGCGCACACACACATACGCGCACACACACACATGCCTGGCTACACACGCATAGAGCCAACACAAAGATCCCCCGTACAGCCATAACAGACTGTTGGGGCAAGTGCTTTTAGCGAGCACCTATAAAAGCCGGCATGGCACACGAATGGGTGTTTGGTGAGCACCATGCCCGGCCACCTTTGTCTCCACAGCGGTGATGTTCACGTACCGAACCAGGTACTCGTAAGGCTGCTTCGGATATTCTCCGCCGATGTTGACCGTGAGCGGGAATCGAACTCGTCTCGGCCGGTTCGAAGGGCAACGCTCTGACCGCTGCGCCACGACACGCGCACACACGCACGCGCACAATCGCGCACATGTGCGCACAAACACGCGAGCGCGCGCACAGACGCACAGACACGCACGCCACATTCCACTGCGCCTGCCGAAACGCAACTCATCTGGAGATTCCAAGGTCAGAATTTTTCCTAAGTTTCACAATCGTCCGGTAAACAGGCAACGGACACGGCCGCGCCGCGCATCTCTGGCCGGCGCCCGAGTCGGAGCGGCTGAGAGGACTCCGTGCCACGGAACGCACACCGCATTCCGGCCGCGCACGCAACCGCGCGTCGTTACCAAATGTGTGTCCGTTCAGCACCACCACGCCGCCCCCCCTCCGCAGCGTGACGACCGTACTTCACCACCGCCCCCACCCCCACGCGTGAACGGTAACGGTTGGATAAACCTTAAGAGCTGCAGTGGAAGTGTGTGTTTGTCGGGGATGACGCTGCGCCGCTCGTCAATGCACAGAAGCTGCTCCTAAGAGCGTGCGGTACCACAGCGGAGCACTTAGCAGGCAGCTTGCACCGAATGGAGATGACGTCACCACCGAGGCTGTGCCAGGCACTCCGAGACACGGACGCACACATACACAGGCAGACGAGGACAAGACCAAGACAAATATTCCCCTTACAGCCTTAACAGGCTTTTGGGGCAAGTGCTGTTAGCGAGGCCGGCACAGTACACGATGGGGGGGGTGTGTGGCCAGCAACCTCGCCCGACCGCCTTTGTCTCCCCAGTGGCGATGTTTTATGCACGGCACCAGACAATCATTTGAGGCCGAGTCGACCGAGGGTAGGCCCAGGACCGGTTCTCCCAGGGATCGCCGGGGTGACCGGCGAACGAGCGCAAGGGCACGAGACGTTTTGGACACCCGTGCAAAGGCAGCGAGGCGGGGGGGGGGGCAACCCCCCAAAGTCCAGCGATGGGGGGAGGGGAGGGGGTTGAAGGGGGGGGGGGCGATTTCCTCCCCAGCCCCACCGCTCACCTTGAGGGCCAGAACATCGGGTACTGTATTTGACTGATCATTAGCAGAGGAAATACAGTGAATGTCTTTAAGTTAATGTAGGGGGGGGGGGGACCCTGTTTAAAAAGCGTGGCATTTCAGGACCACCCCAACTTTCTGCCAGAACAAAATGTACCATGCCAATGCCTGAGTGCCCCTCCAGCCCGCGTCAGCCCCCCCAGCCCACGTGAGCCCCCCTAGCCCCCCTAGCCCCGTATTCTGCTGGCTCTGCTCAGCGCTGGTAACCGCCCGCCACAGGCAGACTCTGAAAGCCTCTATTTACACAAAGGAGCTATTTTTGAAGATAGGACAAATTAAAGAATCTGCTGTTTACTTTTTGGACGTGCAGCACTGGGCGGCAAAACAAGTGCCCTGGACAAACAAGGACGGAAATAGAACGGGACCTAGAAAACCACAAACAGAACCAAGAGCAGCACAAACACTCCACTGTCCTGTGAATGTACAAAGATACCCCGCCGTTTCGCCTTAACAGGCGCTGTTAGCGAGTAGCACCGATGAAGGCCGGCACGGCACACGAGGGGGTGGGTGGCCAGCACCCTGCCCGGCCACTTTTGCCTCCCTAGTGACGATGTTTACACACCGCACCGGGTGCTCATTTGAGGCTGAGTCGACCTAGGGGAGGCCCAGGACCGTTTCAGATAATCGCGAACCCGGGTCGTCAGGTTCGTAGCGCAGCGCGCTAAACCGCCCCCCCCCCCCACCAGCATCACTCCCACAGCTCGCCGCAGGCAGCCACAACGCTGCCCTCTGACCTCCGATCGCAGCCAACTCGGGATGTGAACCCAGAACTCGGCCGCAAGCCAACACAATCCCAAACTCTCAAGTCCCAACGGATTCCCTGCCGCCCCCCCCACCTCCCCCACCTACGAGGTGGTGTGCAGAGTCATAGTCACAATTGACAGGACCTTAGTCAATCTGCTGCTAGATGAAAGCCTCTCCCCGCACGCTCCGAGGGTTACGGTGGTTGTCTTGGCCGTACTTCACGACGCTGGTCGGCACGTGTTGGCGAAGGGGGTGCAGCAGAGGTCGCAACCGGGTACCCGATACCCGTACCCTACCTGATACCTGGCTACCCGTACCCGGCCGGGTACGGGTACGGGTAGGCCGTGAGTCACTGGTGAGTAACTGTTTGTCACTCATTTCGGGTAGGGTACGGGTAGGGTACGGGTAGGGTACGGGTAGGGTACGGGTAGGGAACGGGTACCCATTTTCGACCCTGGTGCGGCCGGGTACGGGTACGGGTAAGGAATCAAAACCCGTTTGCGACCTCTGGGGTGCAGCAACACGCCGGTTCGGCTGTCGCTCGCCACGGATGTGAGGCACGGCTTGGGAATCTAACTCGGGAAACCGGGAGCAAAGTGCAGTGTGCTAACCACCGAGCCGCCACTCCCCCCACTGCCAATTTAGGCTCTTACCTGCCCATATTTAAAGTTCTGTCTCTCTAGCTCTTTGTTTCAGGGAGAGAGGGGAGAGGAGGGAGGGAGAGGAGAGAGAGGGACCGAGTTGCGGGGACGGAGATGGAAACTCAGCTGCTCCGACAAGGAGGCCTCTGGAATGCGTCGACGACGATGATGATGACGATGATGACGACGACGGCAATGATGATGACGATGACGGCGATGACGATGACGGCAACGATGATGACGATGACGGCAACGATGATGATGATGACGACGATGAAGATGTGAGTGCAGTGCTGCGGGCTCCTCTCAAATGATTCGTTAACCAAAACAAAAGTGCAGGCGCACGCACGCGCACAGGCACGAACGAACACGCGGCGGTGAGCACACACGCACACACGCACGCACACACGCGCGCACACGCACACGCACACACGCGCTGTGCACGCGCAGACATGAACACGTGCGCGCGCTCGGGGGGCGGCTCGCGATTATCTGGGGCAATGGGAGGGGGGAGTTGGGGATGTGCATTAGAGAACGTACACGATGCACACGCACGCACACAAACGTCCGTACGTGAAACTCACCGAGACTTCCCTGGATAAATTAATATGATTATTGTTGTTGTCACGATTACAATTGTAACGGCTCAGGTCTCGGCGCGGCAGCAATTTACAACCGCTCCAGCTGGGCGAGTGAAAACCTCCTCCTGAGCCAGTGGCAAAGCATTTTAATTTTTCCACCACCAAACCACAATGGCCTAAGTTAATTTACCCAGGAGATGACGCGGCGGGGACTCCTAAGAGCTCGCAGATCCTGGGATCAGCATCCCGGGTTTCAGACGCGCAGCTCACTCTTACGAATGACGAATTGTCGTCTCTCAATATCTCGCCGGTTAAACAAAATAAACGTGAGACTGGATGAGGCGAGTCTACGCTCTCAGCCCAGTCCACCTTCTCGCCCATTTCTATAAAACTATTCAACTCTTTTTTATTTTACCAGGTAAGGCCTACTGAGCCATACAACTCTTTTTCCGAAGCGACTTGGCCACAAATGATAGCTCAACGAAGTGGCTCATCACGTGGAAATTTCTAGCAGCCAAGTACTCTAAACACGTGATGTTGATTCTGAATGTGGAGGGAAAAACCGGAGGATCCAGAAAAAAATCCACAAGAGCACGGGAAGAGAGACACGCAAACTCCAAATATACAGCAGCAGGCGTCAGGGTCGGGATCGAACCCACGACCTCCTGTATACCAGGCAAGGTAGTTAACATCTCATAGCCACCGTGGTGAGATGTTAACACTCTCTGCGGGGCATATGAAACGTGTGGCCCCCGAAAGTGAATTAAAAAAAAAAGTCCTCATTGAAGTGACCTCACAAGTAGTTTTGCGACGTCACCTTCCAGCATAGTTCTCTGGCACAGGGTGATGCACTGCTGGCTGCAAGACCCCAAACGGGAATGTCTTCGTCTCGCAACGCGATGCCGGCAACACAATTGGAACATAATTGGGGGGTGCGGGGAGTCGATGGGGGAAGGGTGGGGGTGGCGAGGGGGGGGGGGTCCGAAGGGGACTATGATAATATCCTGTTGGGGTTTCCACACGAATCATCAAGGGGGTACACCGGGGATCGCTCGCCCCCTCCGAGACACTTTCCATCTCAGGTGGCATCCATCATGCCTCAACAAATTCGAAGCAGCAACACAAACGATTTCCGCTCTTTCTGGGACGCACTCTGGAATCCCGCTGGAATCGCGCTCATTTGCAAACAACGCCGGTGTTGTTTGAAACTCTAGGACCTCATTAGTGAGCACGGCAGGAGTGGGGGGGGGGGGTGCGTGTCCGGGGCTGGCGGCATGCTTGCTCCCGGAGGGGGTGGGTGGGGGGGGCAGCACCAGGTTCACAGTGAAGGTGCGGGAAAGAGAGCAGAGGTGGAAATTCCACATTTCTATGGCGGTGGGGGAGGGGGTGGGGGCGAGTCAATCCATCGGACAGCTGAATTCGACACGAAGCGGTACTCGCTTTATGTTAACTACCTCGCTAAGTATACAGGAAGTCGTGGATTCAATCCCGCAGTTTGCGTGTCTCTCTCCCCGTGGTTGCGTGAATTTTTCTCTGGGTCCTCCGGTTTACCCCTCCACATTTAGACCAACGTGGCGTTTGGAGTATTTGGCTGCTACAAATTTCATCGTGATGATGAGCCACTTCGTTGAGCTATCGTTTTTGATAGCCAGGCTGCTTCTGAGAAAGAGCTATACAGCTCAGTGGGCCTTACCTGGTCTAAAAAATATATAAACATTTTTTTTGATATATAGCTTAAACCCAAACAAGGATATGAACTCGCTCTACCGCTGAGGCACCTGCCTGGGTTCTAAGAGATGAGGGATTGGGATGTGGAATGGGGTTAAGAAGAAGGGAATCGTAGAGACACATGCGGTTTCGTAGACCGCTCGAAATCCAAGTTTGGAGTTCCAGATCGAGCCGTTTCAGCCACAAGGCGTGTTGCCAGCCGTGGCGTACGCATCAGAAGAATGCGCCGCTGGCAAAGGGAGCGGAACCACGTCCAAAAGTGCGGGGTTTCCAAGCCAGGCTGCGCGTTGAGCAGTCCTCCTCGCAAGCTTTCTCCGCGCACTACCGCGGGCATCTTCAGGAGTCGAATACGGAGGGAGCGGAGGGGAGTCGACGCCCGCGAGCGGTGCGTGGCGCAAGCCCGAGAGGAGACAGTGCGCGGCACGCGGCGCAAGCGGCTGCGAAAACCTCACGCGAAGAAACACAGAGAGGGTGGGAGGGAGGGAGGGGCACCGTGGCTCAAGCGCAACGCGGCGATGGCGCGGCGGGAGAGGGACTCACGATGTTCATGAGCGTGAGCAGGTAGTTCTGCACGTGCTCCTTGCCGTGGAAGCGCACCACCGAGTCGTCCACCGCCAGCAGCACCTCCACGTTGTAGTCCTCGCTGGCCGTGTGCCGGCGGGCCCGCGCCCGCTCCCGCACGCGGTCCTCCACCACGCCCTCCAGGTGGCGCAGGCCGTCCGCCAGCGCGCCCGCCGGCCCGTCGGCCCCCGGGACACCTGCCGGACGACAACGCAGACGCGGTCAGACGGATTCAGAGGATCGAGAGACGCGGATCTGTGTGGCAGGACACGGGGGCTTCTCATCTGCTAGAAGGCTCCGCTGCCAGCCCACCTATCGGCCCATCTGCCAGCCCGACTGATCCCCGAGACACCTGCCAGACAACGTGGATACAGACATGGTCAGATTAATCAATTTTGAGAGAGCTGTGAAGCTCCAGGATGAGATGCGGGTACCAATCAGCAGCTGCCGAGACAGCGGGCGACAGGGCCCAGAGGTCGTCTTCAACGGCGTCTCCCTGCGCGACCCCGACCCCGACGTGTGGGCGTACCGCCGTTGTAAACGCCACGCAGCGAGGCCTGCTGCTACCAAGGCGGACCCTGCGCCTCGCCTAGTTTGTGCACTGGGTTGACACTCTCCGACTTGGCTGAAGGTACACGAGGGACACAGCCCCCCCCCCACCCCGTGTATCCAACACGGTTGCTGGCAGCGAGCACTCGTGAAGTCCCAACACACCACCTGAGGGGGGTGGTGTGGCCAGCACCATGCCCGACCACCTTTGTTTTCCCAGCACTAATACTTGCACAGCGCACCCAGCACTCATTTAAGCAAACCTGTCAACCTTATCACCTTATTACAGACCAATGCAAACCTTATTGGGCATCCCGCGCCCTTGTAAATCTCAACGTTCATCCATCACAGGAGAGAAACACAAATAAATAGACAAAAAAATAAAATAACTTTGCCCATATTGAAACGGATGTACGCCGTATGGACATGAAAACAAAATTTCCCTGTACAAGAATACAGGTCAACCGTATGGTGTGACAGGGATGTTTAAAGCCGAGTCGAACAAACGGAGGCCCGAGACCGGTTAAGACATACACCACTCATTGTTAACCAAGGCCGGGAGTCAATATTTGAGATTTTTTTTTTACTTGGAAAAATTTGGACCATGACGCAGGCACACAATGGCCTGACTCGTTTAAAACGACGCAGTATTAACCGGGGTGGCCTGCCGGATTTAATCCTCTGCAACAACAACAAGCGGCAGCAACGCAAGCCAGACCCAGCGCGTGAGTGGGCCAAGCCGTAAGGATCTGGTTTGGATAGTATTTGCTCTGGCAGCACATATTCTAATGATCTGGTGTTTTTTTGGGTTAGATCGCATATGGATGATTACCTCTATTATGGATGATATTGGTCGCGAAAGCCTACGTGTTAAACGGATCTGGTTTGGTATTTGCTCCGGCAGTACATATTACAAGGATCTGGTTCGGATAGTACTTGCTCCGGCAGTACATACACTCAGAATCTGGTTCGGATAGTACTTGCTTCGGCAGTACGTGTACTCAGGATCTAGTTTGGATAGTACTAGCTCCAGCAGCACATATACTAAGGATCTGGTTTGGATAAGAAGCCAACTTGAGCCTCCAGCACAGAGAGCCACTCGACCGCAGTGCAAATGTGCGGCGCGGTTAACACGAGCACCGGCGCAACGCATCGGAAAACTCCAAGGATTTATTATTTGCATTCACACATTTGCGAGTTTCGTTTGATTTATTTTTAACCGTTGCAATAAAACGCCGGGTTTAGAGGCCCGCGTCGCGCGGTGTTGGCGAGGGCCGCTTGGTAGAAACGCGGCCTTCAACCGTCACCGTCACCGCGGCGATCTTCGTTAAAGTTGCCGGCCACGGCTAACATCGGTGGCGAGCGATGCCTGAACCGGTCCTGCCCCCTGCCCGACCCCCCTTCCCCGCCATCTTCATCAACCGTACTGACCAGCACGGAGAAGTATGGCCAACCGGCATTCGCTAATGACACGGCATTAGGAAAGTTTTCATCCGGCAGCGGATTGACCAAGGAGCTGTAAATAAAAGAGTATAACGGCATCTCAAAGAGACCGCACCAATTGAAGAAGCTGAAGCTTACGTCGGGTCTGTGTTTTCTCCAGTCGGACGGCAGGGAGCGAGAGGCGCAGGGAGGAGGCGGCCGTGCCGCGGGGCTGAGGACGACGCTCCGCACGGACAGACTCGCAAGTTGCTCAACCAGAGGGGAGAACTCGAGGGACGAGGGTAGAGTCTCACTCGCGAGCGCGAGCCGGGCTCGCACGAGTCGCAAGAGAGAGGCGGCCATGGCCAGAGAGGAGGGAGATGCGGGGAAGTCTTAACCCCGGACTCAGGGGGCAGGGAGCCGCAGGGCGGAGGTCCGGCGGGCAGGGGGCTTCCCGACGGCTCCGCCGAATAACGCGCGCCATTGATACCGTCGCGTCCCGGCGCCCCAACCACCCACCCGGCTAACTCTCCCCGCGCCCACGGAACGCCGCACCCGCCGGTGAGCGGCCAAGTCCTCGCGCGCCGTCGCGCCCGCCGATCCTGGCGAGCGGCCGCCAGCGCACCGGCTATCGCCTTCCGGCGCTGGGCTTTGATGCCGCTACAAGGCGGAGAGCACCGGCCGGCCGCAGTCGCCCGGGAACGATAGCGGCGGCGGCGGCGCGACACAAAAGCCGGCGCTGTCTTGCCTGTCCGCGCCGAGAATCCCAACCCGGAGCCAGGCCTCACCCCGCTATCCGGTTACGTGCGACAGCGCGCGCTTGTTCCCGGGCCGGGCCGGCGGAAAGCGATGGGCCGCGGTGCCGGAGTTTCGGCTTTCATGATTGCCGGCAGCGGGGACACCGCGGCTTGGGGGCACGGCGCGTAAAATTATCTTGTCCACGACGCGTCGTCGGGGGGGCAGGGGGGGCCCCGCGTGGGGACGGGACGGAGCGGGGAGATCAAACGGCGCTGCACACGGCGCCCTTTGTGTCGCCGTCGGGGGTTTGTTTGACGGTTACCGACAAACGCGGCAGCGCCGCCGGCGAGGGCTGGCGAGCAGCCCGCCGGCGGGCACGCCGCCCAAACGGGCCGTCAGCCTCTGCCCCGCTCTGTCGCCGCCGCCGCCGTCGTCGCCGCTGTCCCTCATCGCGAGCGACTCCGTGGTCTGCGTGCCATCTGTTGCCCCGCAGCAGTTTGGCAGGGCGCGTGCCGCACGTGGGGGGGGAGGGGGGGTTGGGGCGGGGACGATCTCTTTCGTTACAGAGACGACGGACTCTGTAAAAATTAATAACACAGTTTTTTTCTGGGTTAGATTGCGTACATTTATAAATGTGTCGTTAAACTCGCCACCACCTAACACAGACAATTAGTAAGGTTTGTCACGTAAATAGAACATACCAATTTGTTACTAGTACAGCACACCTGATGAAGCTGGTTGTAATTACTGGCGAAACGTCGAGCTTGGCTCACCAACACCCCGGTGTGCTGAACTGTTTACGTGACAAACCTTACTAATCGGCTGTGTGTGGTTGTGGCGGGTTTAACGACACATTTATATATTTACATGATCTAACCTGTATTATGGATGCTATTGGCCGTGAAAGCCTACTGCGTGTTAAACTCCGTAAAAATTGTGGCGACACAAAAAAAAGGAATTTCCGAACCGGTTACGGGAACAGAAAAAAAAACGACAAATTCCCAAAACGATGCGGAGCCCCGCAGCGGACTGGAGGGATCCTCGCTCGACCCGCACTGCCGTGCGTGCTCCTGTCGCGCTCACGAGCCTAACAACGGTCTAAAAAGAACATTCGAATGTGTTTGGAATACAATCATGGACATCGCCTCTACACGGGGTCACACTGAGTAAGAGTAATGGGATTGTAGCAAATGCACCACGGAGCCCTGGGCATGCGGGACCCGACTCCTGGAACGAGTCCAACTGTGGAGCCATGTGAGCGGTACCCTGAGCGCATGGCGACGCACGCACGCCACACGCACGCACCCCGCATGCACCCTGCACACACGCACCCCGCATCACACACACACACACCCTGCACCCACGCACGCATCCCGCACACACACGCACCCCGCATGCACCCTGCACACACGCACGCAGCACACACGCACCCCGCATCACACACACACACACCCTGCACCCACGCACGCACCCCGCATCACACACACATACACCCTGCACCCACGCACGCATCCCGCACACACACGCACCCTGCATGCACCCTGCACACACGCACGCAGCACACACGCACCCCGCATCACACACACACACACACCCTGCACCCACGCACACATCCCGCACACATGCACCCCGCATGCACCCTGCACACAGCACACACGCACGCATCACACACACACACCCTGCATCCACGCACGTATCCCGCACCCCGCACCCTGAACTTGTCCACCCGCGCGTCTCTCCGCCTCTCAGATTTGCCACGTGTCTGATTTTGTATTCGTTTGTAAGTCCTCAATGGTTGTGTTTATCTCATGTGGCTGTCTTTCTGTCAAACCTAAATGTATTTCTGTTTGTCTGTCCGTCTCTTTGCTCTATGTCCCATTTACAGGTAAAACCCAAGTTTATTTGGGTTAAATAAAAATCTGCAACAACAACAAAAAAACGCCCCAAAATATTTCTCGACTGCATATGAATGTACTACCACCGAGCCGGCTAAACTCCCAGTTTGTTTTCCGTAGGCCAATCTTCACGCTTGCCGTCACGAGCAATTAAAGATCTCCCGGACGGGCGTGCGGCGGCCACGGCTGCGACGGCACGGAGCGCCCGGCCTACGGAGCGCCCGGCTCGGTTCGACGCGACGGCGTGTGTGCGCGCGGCAGAGGGAGACAGCGGCGCGTGGGACGAGCAGGTGGTGGAGCCGCCCCTCCTCCTCCTTTTCCGGCGGTGGCGGCGACGGGCCGCTCACGTTTGCCCACGCTCCGAACCGCGCTGGCACGGCAGGCGGGTCGGGGGCGGGCGGAATCTGTCAGTTTGTCACGATCTCCCCTCCGGCACAAAACCGGCGTTCATCAGACCGTCGCCCACCGAGAAAACGCCAACGACAAAAAAAGCAAGACAGCCGCGTTTTCACTCGACGTGCTTTTTCTTTTTTTATCGTGGACGCGATCCGCTTTGAAGTTCTCGCTGCGCCCTCAACGCTTGCTCAGACGAGTGAGGGCACTACCCACGGCGGGAGATGCCAATCAGCGCCGTCTTAATGCCCCGCTCTGACACACGGGCATTCGCGCGGAACGTGGAACCAAAAAGTGAAAAGCACGCAGAGAAGCGCGCTTTGAATTACACCGCGAGACAGGGAAGAGGAACGCGTGCGTTAGAGAACGCACGCGGGCGAGTGACATTGTCCACACTGTGGATAAATGTGGCATGGCCTTTGGCAGGACACGTCGCCAGAAGCGATGACGGACGACGGTCGAGATGAATAACGGAGCGGCAAGCCGAGGAATGCAACGCGTCCGAGGGGAAGTCCGTGCAAGAGACGGGGCGCGATGGCATCGGCTCTCGAGGCCTTCATCCAGCAGTGGATTGATGACAATGATGACGACGACGATGCGGGCGCTGACACTGATGGATCAATAAGCCATGCGGGGAGACACGGATGGCTGATCCGCATGAGGGACAACCGCCCAAGCGTGACAAGAACTTTCACGACGGCGAACAAGAACGTGACAGCTCTTCGTGTATTTCTTCCTAAACACTTGTGTCTGTACTCGTGGAAAGCAATACACGTGAGAACTGTTTAACATTGCTGGTGGTTTAATCCCAGGCACGCGACGATTTATAGAATTTACCCAAAATCGCTTCGTGCGTTCGCGATATCCGCAAGTCGAGTATTGGAGACTTCGAGAGCCAGTTCCGCGGTGGCGATGGCGAGATGAGAGACCGGACGAGACGGACCGGGGAACGGACCGTGACACGGACCACGAGATGGACCGTGGAACGGACCATGCGGGGCACGGTGCAGCGGAGACAACAGAGAAGCTGCTCACAGGCGAGACCTGGCAGGTCACTCCTGCAGGTGACTCTCTCTGAGCCTCTGGAGCGTGCAGCGCGTTAAACAAACAATCTTGACGCGAATCGCGACGAGCCATCGAATCGCAGCGGAGGGAGGTGAGGGGGTGGTGGGGGGTTGTGGGGTCCCGCCGGAAAACGAGGTGTGCAAGGCGGGGGGACAGATCGCGGGCGGGCTGCCCCCCCGTCATAGCCAGTGTCTTCTTAACCAAACCCCTGTTATTTCCACAAACAACAGAGATTAGCCGTTTTACAGCTTATTCATATTGCTCTTCGACGCCTTCTGACTAAGGGTGAGATTGGTCATGCACTCGCTCTGTCTGGCCGCTTGTCTCGTCCGCAGCGCGAGGCATGAACTCTCGCACGTTGCAAAGCAACCCGAACGGTTCGAACTACGCGCATCTTGAGAGAGGGTGGGTGGAGGTGAGGCTCCGAGGGGAGTGCTGTGACTCGTATCCCCGCTGGATCACACGGCGCAGCCCACACCTGGGCCCACACCTGTGCCCACACCTGTGCCCCGTGTCAATAAAGTGATACACACCTGGTCAACAACAACAACAGCCGCCATTCACCACTGTGGCGGTGACGTCACCATGGCACTCGTGCCAGGTTAGGTGCACAAACCTTGATCACACGTGCCCCTACCAGATTATAAGACTGCACACCTCAGGGGACGAAATACGTCTTATAATCCAAAGAATTCGGTAATGATAATGACGATGAATTTAAAAATGAAATATGAAATGCCCCACAAGTGTCTTCTAAACTCTGCCTTTGTCCAGTGGGTGCCGATGCGTACAGTGCGGCCGGCTGTCGTAGGTCCATCGGCTGCCAAAACTCGGCGTCCTTCAGCGAGGCCTTGCCAACTTTTGCGCTTAAGTGGCCTTTTCACGAGGCTGTGGCCACACAGCCCTGATTTATCTCAAGATTGGCGTCAAATCTGAAAACCCTCCTCGCATTTTTCCACTTTCCACGTCTCCCTTCCCGTGCACCCACCCCCCTCCCCGTGCCACCCCCAGCCCCCCACCGTCCGCCCACCCCACCCTCCCCAGTCCTCCACGTCCCCTCATCCCCCTCTCCCCTCTTCCTCTCTCCCGGCAAGGCCCCATTCCAGCCCCATCAATGGCCCCTCTGCAGCATCCAAACCAAATCAATATTTTGCCACTTGGATGAGGCTTCTATTTTCTTTCAAAGCTTATACTATTACTACTACGACTATATACCGGGGCTTTTTTTTTAGTACAACACAAGGGCGCACGCACGCACTTTGCCGAACGCCCCCGCGTTCAAAGCGAAAATCGAAGAATCTTTTTTTTTCCCCCTTCCTCGTTCAAAGTCTGTCCTCTCTGTGTTTTTGTCCAGGACCGGCGGCAGGCCCACACGGGGGCCTAGACGGGGGGGGGGGGTTCAAAGCCGAGCTCTGCTCTCAGACGACGCTCCTCCTCAGACTCGTAAATCACCCCCCCCCTCACCCCCATTCCTGACCCCGCTGCGGGTGACGACGGGGTTAACGGCGCAGCCGACGAGCGCGCAAGGCGGTGCAACTGCACGGAGGCTGGAGCTCACGGGTCCAAGGGAACCCAGGTTCTGGGCTAACAAGGGGGGGGGGGGTGAAGGGAGTGGGGGGGGGAGTCGACACTGGTGAGACTGCACTGTCAGTTAAAATCCACGCCATTTTTGGGGTACATTTCCGCCGTGTGATTTAAACACCGCCGGGAAGTTGGCCCTGAGCGAGTGTCGGCACAGCGAGTGACCCCGTGACCTCACGGCTGTTTGCGGGGCCGGCCCAAACGATGATTATTCGTTTCGAGATAACCGTTATCGAGAACCAGTGCAGGACCCCAGGTGTAAATTAAGGTCAAAAGGTCATCGTGACCAATGTCACCGCACTTGGCCATCACTTCCTTCCTTGCGCTCGAGCCCGCAGTTTGGCAAGTCGACGTGTGACCTTCTAAGTCCACTCCACGTCCCACCACCGCCACCGGCGCCTGTGCACAAGCTGCTCCACCTTCGCGGCTGCCACTCCGTAGCTCATCTCGACCGCACGGCATCGCCGTCCCTCCGATCTACGACGCGTCCCCGCCACCGCCGCGGTCGCTGCGCGTGCAACGTCGATCGAAGCGCCTGACGGGACGCCCGCGCGAAGGAGACGTTCCATCTCTAGGGATTAGTCCGGGTGAAATTTTGTTCAAGCCCTGTTTGCGTTCAACATATATGGACGCGACAGGGAATTGTGCCCATTCACGCAGGAGGAGGCAGCCGGGGGGGGGTGTGAAGGCAAGGTGAGGAGTGGGGGTGGGGGCCGTGTGGGAGGAGGAAGCCCAATGAAGAGGGGGGGGGGTGTGGGCTGGTCAGGCCGTTGTGGATCTCCGCAATTTTGCTCGGTCAGCATTCTCAAACAACCGCCAAACGGCACAGCCGGACTTGCACACACGCGCGCCGGGAAACGCCAGGGTTCACCAACAAGGCGCACAATGCGTCTAGGGCAAGCGCTCGCGTATCCACGGCAAACGTTTACAGAGAGGGCCCTGAGTCCACAGTGAGAAGTGTACGGAGGCCGGAGGTCGGTCGGCCGGTCGGGTGGAAGGAAGAGGCCACTGCCAACCCAGCACAACACGGGACGACTCGTGTCTAGGGCAAAGCATTCACACGGAGAGACGCGGGGTGCCAGGGAGTCACTTATTTAACCAGTCCAAAGAGTTTTTTTTTTCAGGAGGGTCCTGCTACGTTTGGATGTTTGGCTAACACCAATGACACACTGTGCCTGTGTGTGTGTGGGTTTAGCTCAGGGCGGAAACCAGAGAACACCCAATGCCGAACAGGGGGAGAACTTACAAACTCCACAAAGACGGCGAGCGTGCGAGTCGGGAACCGAACCCAGGTGCTCTCTTGCTGTGGGGCGTAAGCGTTACCGCTGCGTGCCCCCCCCCCCCAACCCTGCCGCCTGAAGGAGTTTGCCACTCACATGTCGCCCTCTCACCCCACCACTCAGACAGCACAAGTCGGCGGCGGGAGGGCGGCGGGAGGGCTGGATGGGGGGGATGGGGGGGGGGTGTTCAACTCTCACCAAATTGCCGAGCGTCCAAACGAGCCGTGCCGAGCGGCCTCCGGCCACAGCCGGATCCCCCCCCCCCCAACCACGGGCGGTAGCCAGAGGCTCATTTCTCACCGAATATTGTCCTGGGTCACCGGTAGACTCGAGTAGGGGACACGTGACTAGCAGCAGCCACAGCGAGAGGCATGCTGCTGGACGCGGTGTGCCGGGCGCGCAGATATTATCACGGTCGCCGACCACGACACGTCTGGGCTGTGTCTGTGGCTACGACTCGTCGCTTGCCACCTTCTCTGGGATACCAGCGACCTGGAAAATACTCGGCGAGCTATTAAGCCCTGGGGGGGCACGCGGCCCCTACCGCCAGGAGCGCCACGACCGGCACGGAGGCCCCCGGCACGCCAGGGGGCCCCAAGCGCGGCGCGCTGGGCGCCACGCTGCACGCCGCCGGCGGCACAGCATGGCGGTGACGTCACCACGGCGCTTGCGCCAGGCTAAGTGCACTTTAAGGCCACGTGAAGTGTCAAACGCCCGCTGGCAGGAGGTCATAGGACAGACCCGGGTGCCACGGGTTGACTGAATGAGATGACCTGTGCCACCCCCCTACTCTGCCAACTGGCGGATCACACACACACATTCGTGAAACACCCTCCATACCGCCAGAGTATGATGGCAGTACAGCAAGTGGGTTGATTTCCATCTGTATCCCAACCGTACGGGCACTGAGCGTCACCTGCCTACAGTGTCTGATTTGCCTCCCATGGAATTTGCAGATC